>NC_046212.1:1844398-2144398 GCF_011004875.1 Balearica regulorum gibbericeps
TGGGTCACTGCATCCCTGAGGCATCACATCCCTGGGGTACTGCATCCCTGGGTCACTACATCCCTGGGGTACCACACCCGTTGGGTACTGCATCCCTGGGTCACTGCATCCCTGAGGCATCACATCCCTGGGGTACTGCATCCCTGGGTCACTACATCCCTGGGGTACCACACCCGTTGGGTACTGCATCCCTAGGTCACTGCATCCCTGAGGCATCACATCCCTGGGGTACTGCATCCCTGGGTCACTGCATCCCTGAGGCATCACATCCCTGAGGTATCACATCCCTGGGGTACCACACCCCTGGGGTACTGCATCCCTGGGGTACCCCATCCCTGGGGTACCGCATCCCTGGGGTACCGCATCCCTGGATGATTGCGCCACTGGGGTACCACACCCCTTGGGTACTGCATCCCTGGGGCACCGCATCTCTGGGGTACCGCACCACTGGGGTACCGCATCCCTGGGGCCTTGCACCCCTGGGGTACCACACCCCTGGGATACCACATCCCTGGAGCACTGCATCCCTGGGGTACCACATCCCTGGGGTTCTGCATCCCTGGGGTACCACACCTCTGGGGTACCGCATCCCTGGGTCACTGCATCCCTGGGGCATCACATCCCTGGGGTACCACATACCCGGAGTTCTGCATCCCAGCCCCATCTCACCCAGGTCTGCGATGCAGCACTGCCGGTTGCTTTTCACCAAGATGTTCCTGCTCTTCAGGTCGCGATGGGCAATGGCGGGCTTGCCCTGGGTGCCGAAGATCTCCACGTGGAGGTGGACGAGGCCGCAGATGATGGAGGAAGCCAACCCCAGGCAGGTCTCCACATCCAGGGCCGTCCTCTGCAGGTAGTCGTAGAGCGAGCCGTTCTCGTGGTAGTGGGTGATGAGCCAGAGCTGGGTGCTGGAGTTCCTTGACGTCATGTCAGAGGCGATGAAGCCTGGACAGGGAGAAAAGCCGGGACCGTGGAGCTGCCGCGCGGCCACCCCCGGTCCCCCCAGCCCCCCACTCACCCAGGATGTTGTCGTGCCGGAGGAGGACGGTGTTGTAGATCTCTGTCTCACGGAACCACGACTGCTCATCGCGGGAGGAGAAGATCTTCACGGCCACGCTCTCCCCGTGCCACACGCCTCGCCACACCTCGCCGTAGCGTCCTTTGCCTGCCAGGGCCACGGCACCGCGTCACGCGGCCCCCCCCCGGCCCCCAGCCCCCTCCCCACACCCGGCTCGATGATCCCAGCTCCTGGTGTGGAGCAGCAACGGGGTGGTGCGGCGCCCGTTGACCTTGGCCAACTCCCACCCACCCACCCAGCCGCTCTCCCCCTCCTCCGTCAGCAGGACGAGGGAGAACTTGGGGTCTCTACGGGGTTTTGGCTGAGATGGCCGGGTCTGACCCCCTCTCCCGGGTCTGGCACGCCATCGCCGGGTGCGGGGGGTCTGGCACGTGCCCGGGGACTGGTTGGGGGGGGCCGGGGCAGCCTCCCCCCGTGCCCGGCCGCTGTCCTTACCCACGCACTCCACGAGGGTGATTTGTCGAGCCACGGTTCGCTGGACGAGGAAGGGCAGCCCCGAGCCGCTGCCCGTCGTGCAGTCGTCGTTCAGCAAGTCCTGCGCAGCCGGGGTGGCAGGGGGTCAGCCCGGCGGCTGCCCCACGCCTGGACCATCCCTCCCTCTCACAGCTCGGGGGCATTTGGGGTCCCCTCCACGGAGCTGACCCACCTCCAGAGTGCTGTCTCCCACCATGGATGCCTTCAGCATGAGGTCCATGTCTCCCAAGTCACTTTTCTGGTGGCGGTGCTGGGCCACCTTCCAGCAGAAGAGCACCGTGAGTGCCACGAGGACGAGGAGGGTGAGCAGCGGGACGAAGATCATCAGGAGGAGGTTGGGCAGGGAAGGCACCTTTCCCAGGGTCTCTTCTCCTGGGGGGGAGGAAACGATGGATGGGAGCATGAAGGTGGTGCTTGGGCTTGGACTGGGGAGGTGGAGGTCTTGGTGCTTGGGCTTGGACCTGGGGAGGGTGGCTCTGCATTGAGGTCAGCCCCATGGATGGCAGCTCTGCAGGCACAGCCCAAGAAGGGACAACCAAGGACATCTTGCTGGCCCTGTCCCACCCGGGAAAGGGTGACCCTGGAGGTGCTGAGTGAGGAGGGGGATGATCTGGAGACCCAACCACATCTCCAGCTGCGTGGGCGGCTCTGCCCCTCTCCCCTCCGGCTCCTCAAAGGGGACCGTGCCCCCGTACCTTGCAGGAAGATCTCCAGCTCGGCGTTGCACATGCTGGAGTAGCAGCACCTCATGCCGTACTGCTCCGTCACAGGCGTGTGGCAGTTCTCCAGGATGTTCTGGGAGAAGCAGCCCTTGTGCTGGGTGATGGTCCCCTCCTCCTTCCTTTTGCTGACGAAGCACACCTTGCCTGTGCAGGTGGGCACGCTGCAGTGCGGCACGTCGCAGGTGCACAGCAGCTCATCTGCGGGCACGAGGAGGGGGCACATTGTGCCGTGGGGCCACGCTGGTGGCTTTGGGGACAGTGACATCTGTCCTAAAGACTCTCGGGCCAAATTTCAAGAGCGAACAGCCTGGGACCACCATGATCTGGGATGGGGAAGGTGGCTGTGGGGGCTCAGCGCGGGGAAGCCCACCCTGAGACCTCCTGGAAAATCACTTCCAGGTGGGACGCAAGCGCCAGCCCCGAAGCTGGGGGGTGCCTGTCCCCGCACCCATGGGAGGCAGAGGAGGGGCCATGCATCCAGCCCCACCAGCTGGGATTAACTGGGATGCACTGGTTCACAGCACACAGGGTCACATCCCAGGGGACACTGGAGCGGGAGCTGGGTCCCGGGAGCCAGGATGGGACCAAAAGTCCCAAACTCAGCCGGTGCCTCCCCAGCGGGTGCTGTGGGGATGCCGCGTTTTGGGAGCCGGGTGCTGAACCCGGGGTCTTTCCCAGAGCTTTCCCTGGCCTCCCCAAAGGCGCTTCCCTGTGCCGTGGTGCCGGAATGGCACGGAGGGTGGCCACGCTCCCGACTTCCCGATTTAGCTCTGCCCTTTCGCGCAGAAAATATCCCTCCTGGAATCAGCGAGTTCAGCGCAAGGGCAGCCAGCCAGCCGGCGACGCGGGGACGGACGGACGGCAGCGAGGGGCCGGACGGCTGCAGCCGATGCCCCCTCCCGTGCCTGTCACCCCCCTGCCCCAAAGCTGGTGCCAGGGCCGCGGGGTGGTGGCGCGGCCGGGGCGGTAAGCCCTGGGGGTTGGTGGCCCCGTAGGCAGGATGGGGACCCGGTGGGGGCTCGTGTCCCCCCCCCCCATGAGCTCTGCTGCTCCTCCCCAGCACAGCCACGGTGCTTTGGTCGTCCCCGTACCAGCACCCAGCCTGGATCCATCCCCTGGGGCCACCAGCAGCTCGTCCCCGCTCCCCACCATCACCCCCGTCACCCCCGGGGAAAACCACGTTTTACAGCACGTGCCTGCAAGCCTTTTCCCCGTCTCCCCTCCTGTGACGTCAAAGCTCTTGATGAACCGTAATTAATTAAGCTGAGATCCTCTCTGGGAGGCAAGTCACCGTCCCGGAGGGGAGAAGCCCCTTGCTGGGGACAACACGGGTCCCCGAGGAGCCCTGCCTCCCTCCGTCCTCGTCCAGGATTGCTTGGAGGAGCTGCCCTCCGCAGCGGTTTATTTTGAGCAGAGCAAGCGACGAGGTCCCCAAAGAACCGAGGGTTTGTTTTAACCCCCCCGTGCACGGTGAGAGCGTGCGGTGCTTTCCCTGCAGCGTTCTGGTACTCACCGGCTGCGAAGCTGAGGGAGAGGGTCATCAGCACCAGCACCGCCCGGCCGCAGGCTCCGCTCAGCATCTTCCTGCGGAGAGCAGAGGGGGTGAGAGGCAGCCCCCCACAGCCCCCCACAGCCCCCCACAGCCCCCCACAGCCCTCACAGCCCCCCACAGCCCCTCACAGCCCCCCACAGCCCCCACAGCCCTCACAGCCCCCCACAGCCCCCCACAGCCCCCCACAGCCCTCACAGCCCCCCACAACCTTCACAGCCCCCCACAGCCCTCACAGCCCCCCACAGCCCTCACAGCCCCCCACAGCCCCCCACAGCCCCCCACAGCCCTCACAGCCCCCCAAGGGGCTCATCGCCGGGCCGGGGGGGCGGCCTCAGGGGCTTTGGGAAGGAACTGGGGGGGCTGTGGCAAGCGATGGAGGCCGGCGGTGTGGGGGGGGGCGGGCGGAGCGGTGCAGGGTAGGATGTGCTGCTTCCAAGTGGAGTTCGGCTCCGGACGTCCCGGGTACAGCCCTTCCTGAGGGCAGATCCCCGGGACCTCCGGATCGTGGCATGGGACGTCGCGCACAGTTCCGTGGTGCTCAGGACCACTCCGGCACGGAGACCTCGCCACGTCCACGCTGCCCCAACATCCTTCCTTTAGCCCGGCAATCCGTATTCTGGCGTTTCCCACCGTTCCCGCAGCTCCCGCGCTGCAAAAACGCAGCTGGCAGTGGACTCCACGGGCTCGGCGGCCGCGGCGAGCGCGGTGATGCCACAGCACCACCGGAGATCCCACGTTTGGCAAGACCTGAGCCGTGGGACGGAGCTGAAAGCCCCCACGCTGCATCGCTCACCCCCCGCCGGCACTGGTGCAACTGGCCACGGTGCGGGGCTCGGCCCTGGGAGGGGGGACGGTTGTACGGAGCTTATCGATGACACAAGCAGAGGCGCTGCGGGCAGCCAAAAATTCCCCAGCTGCGCCTTTGGGGGAAGTTTTGTTATTTTTTCTCTTTTTTTTTTTTTTTTTTTTTTTTCCCTTGTAAAAGAGACATTTCTGCCAAACCAAACACACGCTGCCCCCCGCCCCTCGCCCCGCCGGCATCGCTGCTCCTTTCGCATGGACGGCCGGGGCTCCCCAGCCCCTCCTCGGCTCATTCTTCGCGGTTCCCGACATAAACACGCCAAAGTCTCCGTTTCCTGCAATTGAAGGAGCCCTGCCCAGGGCCGCCGGGACAGGAATCAAGATTGTTTAGATTCTGGCCTTGATGGGGAAGCGAAGTCACGCAAGCCTGGCCCTCGAGAGCGCACACGTATTGGCTGACCCAGGCAGGCTCTGGCCACAGCGTAAAACGGGCTTTTCCTCCCCAAAATAGCTCGTTTGGTTGTTGCTCGTGGGGAGGAAACGGCGACTGGGCGGCAGGGCTGGGGGACAGGAGCGGGGTCTGGTCCCCGGTGCCCAGTGCCAGGAGCGATGCCCGGGCTGATCTCCGGCTGAAGCAGCAGCCGATCCCTCGGATATTTCAAAAATAAAACTCCCCTGGAGTCGAGCTGCAGCTCCCCGAGCCCCCGGGATGCTCCCAGGCACCACACGTCTCCTCGCAGCCCCGAGAGCTACAAAACGCGTCTTTTTTAAAGGGAGTTGAGACTCCCGGGTGGTCAATTCCCCCCTCGGGGGTATTTCCATAAAAATCCCGAGCCGTTAGCTGCGGGATTTTTGCCGTGAAACACAACGCAGTCAGGGCATCACCTAGAACTTCGCCGTACGCGTAACAACATCGCGAGGACTTTCGGTGCTAACTGAGAGCAAACCTTAACCCAGAGCCGTCCCTGGTGTCCGTGGGAGAAATATCCTGGATATTTCTATAAGGGGTCAAGTCAGCCCTCGTGTTCCCATCCCTGTCCCCAACCCCTCACTCGGGAGTTGCAGCTCGTGCACCCTCCGGACTGGCTGGGGGGGTGATGGCAAGTCACGTCGCCTTATCGCATCCCTCCGTCCTTTGGGATTTGGAGCAGCATCAGGAGAAGGAAAAAAAAACCTCTCGGAGGGGGTGCAGGTGCCGGCAGAAGCGGCTGGGAGCGATAGCAGCCGTGCCATGGCGCTGGCGGGCCGGGGGGGTCCGGAGCAGCCCCGGGGAGGGGGAATTTCCCTGTGACCCCACGGAGAGAAAAGCAAAGGGGGTCTTGGGTGGGGGGGGGATGGAGTCAGCGGGAGCCCGGGGAAGGGGCTGGCTGGGTGCGATCCTCCGGGACGTGCGGGATGGCTGGAAGATCCTTCGCTCTTACCAGGGCGGCTCGGCGGAGCTTTGCAAATCCCGACGCTTCCGCCCTCCCCTGCGGTTTCTGCTGCTCACGGGGGGGTTTTGCTGCAGGATGCGGCTCGTGACTCAGTTCCCCTGTGTCGCCTTCTCGCAGGGAGCCCGGCACAGCGGAGATCCTCGCACCGTCTGGCCGGGCAGTGCCGGCACCGGCGCCAGCGCCGGCTGGGGAGAAGCAGGGTGAGCGAGGTGGGTGCCGGCCACCGATGGCACCAGCTTTGGGTGTGAAGGGCTGGACGGTCACCACGTCACACGCGGCAAGAGCTTTGCCGCAGACACCCGAGGCTTCAACCTGGTTTCAGGCAATGGAGGGAGGTTTTTCTCCCTCCTGCCCAGAGCTGCAGGTTGGTCACGCACGCAGAAAAGCCGTTTGCATCCTCCGGACCCTCCAGTGCAGCTGGAGCGGGAGGGATGGATGCAACGCTCAGCTCGGGGGCCTGCGGAGGAGAGCTGTGCCGCCCCGGCCCCTCTCGCACCGACGGGCGTCGCCGTGCCATATATGAGAGATGCGAAGAGAGCAGCAAACCTGGCTCGTATCCACGTTGATCTCTCACCGAGGCAGGAAAGCGGGGCTGGTTTCGCACGCGGCTCCTCGTGCGAAGCGGGGAGTTCCTGCCCCGACCTTGCGGCAGGGTTCGAACGCCAGCGGCGGGGCAGAGCTCCCACGGCACGGCTCACACCGGCTTCGCTTTTGGCATTTCGCTCCGAAAACGGGACCTCTGGAGCGGCTGTTCGGCTCTTCCTCGCCCACCCCTCCTTTGCAGACGGGGTGCTCGAGGTGTCGCGCCCTGCGGCATGGCTGCCGTCGGTGCCCCACCACCCTCGCTCCAGCCCCTGGCTAGCGGAGCTGTCAACTTTCCCTTATTTTTCCTCGTGCCTTTTCAAAACACACCCAAATTCTCCATTTCCCAGGGCGGCTCGGGGCTTTCGGTAGCAGCCGTGTGTTATTTCAGCTTTTTAGCAAGGACCCGGGGACCGATCCTGCTACCGCTGCACTGGTGTAAATCCGGATTTACGCTCCCGGTTCCACCAGAGCCCCAATTGCAGCCTCTGCTACACTGACGTCAAACCCGGCGTCCCACCGAACGTAAAGGAAACAGGGCCAAATCTTGATTTGGGGTAAATCAGGAGGGAAGCGCTGAGCTCGGTGCGGCTCTGGACCCCGTGAGAGCGCGGCGCTTCCCCACTCACCTACAGCATCCGTGTCCCGCGGTTGCCCGCGGCACTGCCCGCCCCGGTGAGGCTCTCCCGGCTGCGGTCCCGAGCTCAGAGGTGGCGTGCGCGGCTCAGCCGGGGCAGCTCAGCTCCGTGTCGTGTGTCCCGGCTTGGGGGAGCTTCATGGGTCTGCTCCGTTCCGGCACCGCGGGGGCTCCTGCGGCCGCGGCGTCGCCCGTCCCGGCTCGGGGACGTCTCCGTCCCCGTCCCAGCCCCGGGGGCTCGGCTCGGCGGCCCCGTTGTCCGAACGCAGCCGCTTGGCAAGCGCTCTGCGGTCTGGATGTGGGAGAAGTCAAAAAAATGTTTCTTATTACTGCCTCTTCCTGCCTGGCTTCTCTCCACCACTCCCAGCTAATAAAGCATTTCCTATTGCTGAGCACACATCCACGGCCAGCCTCCCTTCCTCCCGCACACCGGGCCCCAGCGCCATCCTGGTTCCTCTCCCTCGGCCCGTTCCTCCCGCCCCTGTCCTCCGCCGGGCGCTTTCCCTCCCCAGTTTCCCGGCTTTCGAGGCAAAGCCAAGCCCTCGGGCCGCAGCTGGAGGGGGGAACATCCATGGCGTCTCCTTCCCCGAGCACCTAAAGGCCTCTGGCAGAAACGCAGCCGGTTGCCTGGATGGTGCCAGGGGTGGGAATGGTCTGGGGAGATGCTGCGGGAATGACCTTGACGGGCTTGGCCATCCCTCCCGCTCGTGGGGATGGGAGCAGCACGGCGGGGCCAAGGGGCACCCCGGGTACTCGGTCTGGCCACCACACTTTTGGGGTGCTGTGGGAGGGCAGGGGAGGTTTTCTCCCCTGGGGTGTAACGCGGCACTGGGGGGTCACCCCACCCGGGATGCTGTGCCCCGGCCGCGGGCACGGAGTGGGGCTGGGGTGGGCCAAGGGGGTTTGCTCGGTGCCTCCTGCCGTCCCGTCCCCCCATCGCGGCCCTTGAGATGCGGCGGCAGCGGGCGCTGGGATGTGGATGGCGGGGCCGTTCCCACGGGGGGAGGCCGGGCACTTCCCGCTCCCCCAGGACACGTGGGGCCGCCGGGGCCGTGGGCAGCGGAAGCGCCGCTTCCCCTTTTGCCGTTTCAGGGCTGTTCTTTGGGCCGCCCCGCTCCCAGCAGCTTCGCGCCCCTCCCGTCCCCCTCCTCTCCCTCCAGCACCTTTCCCAGCTCCGTCCCTGCCTCTCTCCTGGCCCCCACACCGGGACCCGCTCCCGCGGGCGGGTGGAGGCAGCCGGCAGCGCGCAGGCTGGCGTTGCAGCCTCTGCCCTAATGCCGTTACGGGCCCTGATTTACCTCTCCGTCCCCCATTGCATCACCGACCCCAACTGCATCACGAACCCGACCAGCACCCAGACCCTCCCCACACCGGGGGAACGCGGCTGCGGAGCTTTGAGGTCCTGCCGGCTGCCTCTCCCCCGCTATCGCCCATGATCTAGGAAGTTTAAACAAACAAAAACACAAAACCAGGATAAAACATGAGGGACCTTCACGCGTGACCTTGCCCGCGCCGGGGCCGGGAGCTTTGCAGAGCCGGCGCAGGGGAAACGGGCAGTTTCCATCAGATAGGAGCCGCCCGGGAGGAAGCCGGTGCCTGCAGACGCCTTATCGCCATGACCATCTTTGCTCTGGTACGCAGGTCTTCGTGATCCGGCCGGCGATCGGCCCCTCCCGGGGTTATTCCTGGATGGCTCCTGCGTCCCCGCTGCCTTCCACGGGTGCAGGCACACGGCGGGTGTCAGCACCCCGCTTTTACGGCTGCGGGTAGGAGCTTCCCCGGGGCAGCCGAGCGCTTTCGTCTTCCTAAAGGGGCAGCTTCAGTTTTTAAACCGTAATCATCACTGGGGGGGTAAATGCTTGCCTAAAAACATCTAAAAGGTCCTAATCCCGAGCGACTCGAAGGGCAGGGACGGGTGGGAGCCCCAGGCTGGGTTGCGACTCTGGCACCGCCGCCGTGGGAAAGCAAATCCATCCGGAGCCGGGACTGACCGCGTTGGTACGTCAACGAGCGTATCAACCCCCCCCAGCTCTTTTAGCTGCGGGCAGGACCATCCCTGCCCCGCTCCGCACTCAGCCGGGGCAGCGGGGGTGAATCAGCGGGGATGGGTGCCCGCCTCGGCCCCGGGGTTCAGTGCCGGCACGACGGCAGCACCGCGACTCACGGCCCCGCACGGCCCCTGCCCGCCGTGGCACAACCTCCCGCCAACCGCTCGAAGCCGAAGCGAGACTTTCTGTCGTCATTACGGCGCTCATCGCCACGCACTGTGACCACCACCCGGATCGTGGTCGGATGCATCCGGCCGCCCCTCGGGGTTTTGCCGAGCCGCCCCCATGGCGGCGGAAGGGGGACGAGGCGCCGGCGGGAGCCCGAATCTCCCTTCCCCCCTCGTGGCGGGAGCCGGGCTGGCGCGGCGCGTGCGAAGGCTGCTCCATGTGCCGTCCGCCCCCGGCTCATCTGCGAGCCGCCGCCGGGAGCTGGCGAAGGAGGGCGGCCACGTGCCGGGGAGCCCGACACGAGCCAAGGGCTGGAGCGGGAACAGACGGGGAGGTTGCAGCTCCTTCCCACCCAGCAGCCTTCCCCGCCGGCCCGCCGCCCGGCCCAAACCTCCCCGAAAGGCAGAGCAGCAGCCTAAAAGTAGGGAGCGGGGGGGAGGGCGGGGGCTTTGGTCCCCCAAAAGAAGGGGGCAGCGAAGGGAGGGGGCTCCATCCCGGGCTGCGAGCTTCTGCCTGCCCACGGGGAAGGGTTCTTTACGCCCTGGACAACAGCGCTTCGAGCAGCTCTCGCTGCCGGTCGCCCTCCCCATGGGTCAAGCCCCGGGCGCTCGGGCACCGCAGGAGCCGGCGCAGCTGCTCGGGGAGGCCGGTGCCCCGGTTTCACCTCCCCGCACCCCGGGATGGAGCCGGGTTTAATGAAATATGGGGAGCGCAAGCTCGCTGCCGCTGCAGCACGTCACACGCCCGGGTGTGTGGGCATCCGGCAAAAAAAGGGGGTCCCCTGTGGGAGTGGGGCCTGGGGGGCTGCACGGGCGCAGGGGGGGGGTCGCGGAGGATGGTTTGCTTGGGAACGGGGACCACCGGAGCACCGTGGGAGCACAAACGCTGCCTGCGCTCTGTCTGCCCCCACTCCAGAGGGCAGCCGGGCTGTCGGAGCCCATGAGCACCCCGGGTTCGGTGTCCAGCCCGTGCCGGGCACCCGGAGCTCCTCTTAACCCTCCCGTGGAGATGCTTCCCCGTGCTCCACCTGGGTTTGTCCAGCTGCGGCCCGCGATCCACAGGACTGGGGAAGTTAATGTCACCCAGGGGGTGACAGGGTGGACGGGGGATGCTGGCGGCAAGGGGGAAGCGTTGCTGCCGGCCCGACGAGCAGCCCTGAGCTTTATTCATGAAATCAATCCTGTTAACATGGCAACCGCTTCCATTTTAATTTGCGCGGCCACATTCCACCGCACGCCGCAAAATCAAGATTGCAGGAAGATCAAAGAGGCGCAAAAAAAAAAAAAAAAGAAGAAGAAAAAAAAAGAAAAAAAAAGAAAAAAAAAAAGATAAGAGATGAAAGAGCCCCCTCTGCCACCGACCTGCTCCCTGGCAGACCCCGAGCCTGGCCCAGGGTCTCAGCACCTCGGAGCCCAGCAGGACCAGAGCCGGGTCGGGGTGGCCACCCTCGAGGTGGGAGAGGACGAGGAGCCAGACAGGGGCTTGGGGGACCGGGGACCACAGGGGCTGGGGCTGGGCATCTCAGCTGGGCACCTCCGCAGCATCTGCCTCCCTCGGGCACCGCCATCCTGCCGGGGAAGGAAACCACCTCCGTGCCAGAAAAGCAAGCAGGTCCAAGGGGACGGCTGGGACCTCGCCCCCACCACCTCCTGCCTCAGTGCCTCTTCCTCCCTTTCTTCTTTTTCTCCTTGCTCTTCCCCTCCTCGGCCGCTCTCTTCTCCTCCTTCAGCTCCTTGTACCTCCACTTGGGCAGCTGCAGCAGGTCCTTGTCCCCCCCGCGCCGTCTCCGCTCCCTCGAGCAGGTGGCTGGGCAGGGGCTTTTGTTCACTTTGATTTTCGGGATGGGCTCTCCGGGGAAGATGCTGTTCCCACGCCGCAGCCGCAGGGGCAGGAATCTCAGGAGGCCACCAACCGTCCGGCGCGGCGGCAGGAGCCGGATCTCCGACACGGCTTGGCCATTGCAAGAGGATGCGCCGGTGTCGGCGCATGAGGTGGGTTCTGGCTCAGCATCCGGATCCAGCACGTGCTGCCCGAGGATCTCCGGCACGGACAGCCTGCGCTTGCCCACCTCGGGGGGGCTGTCGGGACAGATGGTTTGGCAAGCGGTGGCCACAAAGGGGCTGGCGAGGGAGGTGGTCATCCTCACCATGTGGTCCATCACGCCGTCCTCTTCGGGGTCGTGGGGGAAGCTGAAGGTGAACATGGATCGGATCTTCTCTGACAGCCTCTTGCCCCTGGATTTGGGGCTCAGGGCTTTGGCCACCAGCTCGGCCAGGGCCGGCCACTCGGGCCGGTACCGGGTGCCGAACTGCTCCGCCCGCGGGTGCCGCAGGAGGTTCTGGATCCGCTTGGTCGTCTCAAAGCGGCCGGTGAAGGCTGCCCACTCCCTGGCCGTCTTCCCCTTGATAGCATCCACCGCTTGCAGGTCTGCTCCTGGAGACACCGGCACGCAAAGAGCATCACCGCAGCGTCCCACCCCGTCCTAGCCCAGAGCGCAGGGTGAGCAGCGATGCTGCCCCTTCCCAAAAAATCCCAGAAAGTCCCTGGGGAGATGCTCACCGGCCAGGAGCAGGGCGGCCACGCAGTCCTGCTGCCCCTGCACCGCAGCCTTCATCAGCGCCGTCAGGCCCCGGGGGTCCCGCTTGTCCACCTCCAGCGTGGGGTAGTAGTTGAGGAGGTAGTTGACGATGGTGATGTGTCCTTAACAGCCAGAGAGAAGCTGCGTTAGAGTTTCAACAGTTAACGAGCGATAACTGCTGATGCCTGCTGGAGAAAGAGTATTTAGGAATTGCATCTCGTGAGGACAAAGATGCAGAAACTTGGAGGGATCAGGACTGAACGGGTTTGGGTTTATTTTGGTTTGGGTTTGGCCATGCAGGGAACAGCGCTGGCGCACCAGCTGCTTCAGCAGAGAATGCAGGAAAAAGTCCAAAAATGCAAAAAAATCATCAATTCCAGCAAGGATAAAGCGGTAATAAAAGGCGATCCCCACTTTGAGACCTTCTTCCTTCCCCCCACAGGGCAGAGGGAACCGGACTCTTCTGTCATAGCAAGAAAACCCCCACTGTGACCGGAGATCTGGTCCCTACACGTGGCATTTGCCAACTCGGACCCTGTGTGCAGGTAAATCATGGCGGCTCACGGGGCTTTTCTGGAGCACGTGGAGCGGCTCTGGCTGCTTGATGCGACTGCTCGGGCGGGACACGGTGAAAGAGAACATTGCTGTAGGAATTCCCGTGTTTTGCTTCACCTACCCAGTTTTAAAACGGTGCGAAGATGCACCGTAAACTCGGATGGGGAGCGTCACCTCCCGCAGGACCGTCGGCTTTCCTGACGGCTCGGGTTTGGGTTGTTGGAGGGGGAGCACAGGGAGTCACATCACTTCCAGGGGTCTCGCGGGGGCTGCAGCGTGCCGAGGCCGAGCGCGGTGCCTACCTGCCTGGGCTGCCATCATGAGGGCCGTGTTCCCGTCCTTGTCCTGATGGTTGACGTTTATGTAGGGGCACTTCTGCAGCAGGGGCACGATGTCCACGAAGCCCTTATAGCAGGCGACCATCAGCCCATTCTGGAGAGGGGACACGCTCAGTGCCGGGGCTGGCACCGCACCTCCCCGTGTCCCCCCCCCGACTTCCCCGCCCCCCCCAAACCAGACGGGCTCAGGATGGGAGGACAGACGAGGTTCTGCTCCAAGGACTGGATCAATCCCAGGAGATCACCCATCCCCTGCCGAAGCCATCCCACCCAGCGCTCTCCCTCCTGCCCCATCTGCTTCAGCAACCACCCCCCATCGAGATTCGCCTGTTCCTGGGAAATCCTCTTTCCGCTCCGCAGGGTGCCCCCCCCCCCCCCCAGCCACTCACCCGCCCGTTGATGTCCAGCTCCGTGGCCTCGCTCCGGGTCACCCCGCACTCCAGCCTCTCCTGCACCAGCCTGGCGTCGTTCCTGGCGCAGCACTGGTAGAGGCTGAGGTCCCCGGTGCCGCCAGCCCCCAGGGAGAGCTCGTAGCAAGGGTAGACGGAGTCGTCGGAGAAGATGCTGCTGGTGTCCGAGGGCTCCGACTCATCCTCCTCCTCCTCCTCGTAGTACAGCTCCGGGTCGGAGGCATCCAGGCTGGAAGCGGGGGCTGCAGCATGTTCTCCTCCACCGCAGGCATCTGTCATCCGGCCCGGCCGGGGGGAGCGAGCTCAGCTTGGCCCCGAGCCCTGCCTGGGGCCAGGAACCTCTCCCGGGGGACGAGGGGCCACTCCGAGCCGTTCACTCCCCCCTGCGTGGACACAGAGCAGGCGTGGGAACCGCGGGGGTCCCGGCACCCCTCTGCCGTGCCAAGCGCCAGCAGGAAGGGCACGTCTCCATCCCTCCCCACGCCGCACAGCCGGGGTGGTGGCTGAGCCCTCCCCACTCAACCGGTGCACGTCAAAGCAGCTGCAAAGACCCTTCCTAGCAGCAGGGCTAGAGCAGCCTCCAGAGAGAAGGGTTAGATCTGGCTCCTTACGTCCGAGCAGCAGGAGAGCAGAGGCCGGAGCAGCTCCCGGCTCCCCGAGGAGCCCCTTAAACCGTGCGGCACGGGGCAACCCGCAGCCCTGGTGCGGGAGCTCTGGGGCAGGGACGTGCCGGCTGCAGCCTGGCAGCAGAAATTAAACCGTTTTGCTTCTAAGTAGAAGCCAACCATGAAATGATCGATGCCGGGAAAGGAAGAAAGCCTTCGCAACTCCATTAAACTCTCCCACCCCTCTTAGACATCCCAAAGCAGGTTCTGGGGATGAGGGATGCTCTTCTCACCGTACCCTGATCTTACCTGGGGCCGCTCAGGTCCCTCTTTGGCTGCGCAGCATCACGGCTCCGACCAGGAAGGAAAAACTTTGCAAGAGACGGTGGAAAACTGCCCGTACCCTTTGCGGTGAGAAAGAAGTTTCTGTTCTGGGTCTGAGGTGGCCTTTGAGCACCAAAGCTGTGACAACCCGCACGTTGATGTGGGCTCAGCTGGCCAAGAGATCTTAATTTAAACTGTTGCTTAAAATGGCTCCATCCATCCTGAGCAGGATCAGGGCTGCTTGGGCAGGATTTGGTATCTTTAGCTGCCAGGAGTCCTGGGCTGTATTTTTATACCAGTCTCACCTCAGTAAGATGCTGCTGCCCGAGCAGCTCCGTCAGCTCAGCTAAACCCCCCCAAGCTCCTTTCCAGCTCCTGTTGGACGCAGGTGAATTTGCTGATCAGGTAGAGCTGGGGAACCGCTGCTTCGGCCAAGGACGCAGAGAGCCGTAACTGTGCGGGCGCAGCAAATAAACTCCGCAGCCCCCCCTTGAGAGGTGCCTTGGAGCCTCCAGCCCACCTCCTCCTCCGGGCATCGCGAGTTCAGGGCGGCTGTAGCCGAGGAGCTGCAAAAACTGGTTTCCTGAATTCCGCATGAGACCTGGCTGCCCCCTTATCTTCATCTTGAAAGGGGTTTTGTTGTGGTTGGTTGGTTTTTACATGTTTTCTGAGGTACAGGGGCCAGCTGGCCTGTGGGACCTGGGAAATGGCACTTCTAGTCTCCAGATCAGCTATTTTCATGGCAAAAAGGCCTGAATTTTGTCCCAGAGCGGATTGTGGGAGGCCGCATCCTCCATTGAAAGCAACCATTAAGGCAGAGTCCCAAAGGTCGCTTTGCTTGCATCCTTGAACATGAAAATCTGGAGCAGCTGAAGGATCCCAGCTGTTTCCTCTGTGCTCAGCGCATCCTGCTGGGAAGCGCAAGCCGAAGATCCCGATGCCGAACGTCGGGATCCTGATGCTGAACGCTGCGGAGCTGGAGCTGGGCTCTGCGCTTGCAACGTCCTCCCAAACCCCGGTGTCACCCCGGCTGTGCCCCTCCCCGCCAGGGGCCGGGACCCGCTCCGAGCCCCCCGGTGCCGCTGCCAGCCCGCTCCGGGCTGCTCTGCCTGGGAAAGTCCCCAAAGCCGGTGAACGCCGCGGGGGAACCTCCGCAGTGCCGCATCCCCTATTGCAGCCCCGAGAACCAACCCTTGCCCCTCGCTTCGGGGCTGAGCCCTCTGCTCCGGCTGCGTCAGCGGGATGGCACGGGCAGCACGATGTCACCCCGGTGTGACACCTCCACCCCATAGGCACCCTCCCTTCCCTCGGGAGAGGACCGGGAGCAGATTTAGGGCTTAGGGAGTTATCCGGGGAGCTCTGTGCCGTAATCTGCCACCTGCCTCAAGCGGGAGGCTCTGAGCCGGTTGTGTAAGGACGAGGTCTGGGGTGCCGCGGCGTCACCCCGCTCGTCCTCCCCCGTTTGCTGGTGCCCGCGGTGGGGACGGAGGTTTCCCCGGTGCCGTGCCGGTCCCTTGCGCTGCACCGCAGCCCTGGGGCGGCCAGGCCCCGGCGGGGACGGATGGGGGACACGGGATGGGGGACAGATCCTGCCGGAGCCTTGTGCTGCTGGTGGGGCTTTGCAAAACCTCCGGCTGCCACAAGGGGATGCCGGAGGCCGCGGGAGGAGGCTGCGTCCCGGCCGGGCAGCTCCGGGCCGGGGGGGGGGGGCAGAGCTGGTGGCTGCCCCCAGCACAACCTGGGCCTCCCACCGGGACGGGAAGACCCAGGTGACTTCTTAGAGGGCAGCGGGCAGGCTGAGTTTAGGTCTTATTTTGTTAGTATTATTACGTATTTTTTGAAAGGAGTTTGTACATAGGTGTCGTGGCATCCTCCCATAGTGTCTGTCCAGATGTGACGGCATCCTCCCAGCTATCGTGGCATCCTTCCAGATGTCACAGCATCCTCCCAGGTGTGACGGCATCCTTCCAGACATCATAGCATCCTCCTAGATCTCATAGCATCTTCCCAGATGTGATGGCATCCTCCCAGAGGTCATGGCATCCTCCCAGATGTGATGGCATCCTCGCAGACTTCACTGTACGTACCTGAGCCTCACGGCCTCGGAACCTGTCCCCTAAGGACGTCCTGGACAGAGGGAGGGGGTGAGGCACAGCTTGGAGATAAATAACCCAGCTGACACGTGGAAACAGTCGTAGGGAGAAGGTGGTCCCTGCCCGGAGCACCGGAGCCGGCTGTTTCGCTGCGGGGACGCGCTGCTGAGAGCGACTCCGCCGGCAGCAGAGCATTGCCCGCTCTCCCGGTGAACCCGCACACACTAAATCACAGCTGACGCTCAGGAGCATCCACGCAGGTGGGGGGGCTGGGAAGGGGCTGGAGGACAGCCCTGATCTTTCACCCCTTGCCCAGGGTCCGGCTGGGAGCACCGAGCCTGGTGGTCTGGCCCAGGTCACTCATCCCTCACTGCCTGGTCATCTCCATCACAAAACCAGGGTGCAATAACTCAGCATGGAAGGGAAGTGGAGGGCGTTGATTTAAACCCGTGGACGGGCTCTCCTAACCCTCGTCCTCCTCACCGCGGTCAGGGCCAGGTCATGGCCGAGTGCAGCTCCTGCCCCGTGCGCAGGAGAGGGCTGCGGGGACGTGCTAACACGCTTTGCTGCACGACCGCGTCCAGCCCCGCTGCCTCTGCACTTGGGCGATGCCCGGGGAGGGAGCGGAGCGGCAGGGAAAGAGCTGGGAGGGTGAGGAGGCGTCTGGTGTGTCACAGCCCCGCTCCCAGCTCGGTCGTAAATCGGTGGCGGGTGTCACCGTACGAGATGACAAGGCCAACCCTTCGCAGAGGGCCGGCAGCCGGTGCAAACCTGGGGTCAAGCCATGATTTACATCCCCGCAGTTGTGCGAGCGTGGCGGTCATGCCGGCAGGCGGCTGTTACCGGTGCGGTTCCCCCACACGCAGCAAAACCTGGTGCAAGCAGGAGCCGGCATGGGCAGCGGCAGGGTTTGCACGTGGAGCGTGAGCCGAGGGTTTCTGTACCGTGGTGCAAAATCCCATCCGCTGCCTTTTCCACCAGCCGCGTGGCCGGAGACCAAACCATCAGCCTTCACCGCTGCCTGCATCCCTTTTCCTCACCCGAAACACCGTGGAGGGGAGATTGCCTCCCGCGGCGGGTCCTGCCGCGCCGAGGAACGTCACCCCCTGCCACCGACGAGGACAAAGCAGTCCGTGCGTCTGTCACGCTCGGCCGACCACCTCAGGGAGCTGCTGCCCGCGGGGCTCGGGGCGGCAGGGACAATAACCCCGCGTCTTGTGCCTGCCTTGTGCCGCACGTTGAGCGGGGAAGCGGCACGCCTGCCCTCTCCAGCACGTGCTCACAACCAGAGGATTTCACCGGGATTTACCTCGAATACACGTTAAGACCATAAACCGCCTTATCCGAGGGTGCGGGCAGGCGGTCTGGCAGGGATGTTATCTCTCCCGGTCCAAAGCAAGCAGGCAGCACGACAGCACGCAGCCTATCAGAGGTTGCAAGGAAACGTTATCTTTGACAGTAAAAAAATACAAAACACAATAGAAATTTGGATTTCGGTCCCTTATTTAACATAGGGTTTCACAAAGCCAGTGCAGGCAGAGGAACCAGCCCTGGCCCAGCCCAGCTGTGCTGCCTGAAAAGGCAATTAAGGGCTTGGGCACATTTGTTATAAGTGATTTCTTTTCCATTTCTGCTCCTGTAACAGCAGCATCGGGTCAAAGCGTTTTTACAAGGCTTTTGCATCACGGTTCTGCCATTTGCCTTTGTTTTCGGAAGTCCAGCTTGAGGCCAGCGCGACTAACAGCCCCAAACCCAAACCAGAGAAGAGCCGCCGGATGGAGGGTGTCCACGGGGAGCAGCGTGCAGGATCGGGCCCTCGGCACCAGGTTACCAAACCAGCCCTGCGTGCGGCCGGGCACGGCTCCTCGGCGCTGCCGGTCACCCATCAGCAAAGCCCACGTGAGTCTCGACACGCAGGGGCTGGTGAGATGCTCCGGCAAACGGCACGACTCCCCGAAACCGCAGCCGAGGCTCCATCCGTGGCCGCCCTGATTCCCACCCCACCACTGTCCTTTTTAATTTAGGACCTTGGGGTTAAAAAAAATAAATAAATGCCAAGCGAGAGGCTTTTCTGATTAAATTACAGCTGGCCAGCCCCAGAGCCGGAGATCAATTTCAATTTCTCCCTTTTTTTTTTTTTTTTTTTTTTGGAGAAGCACCAGGGATGGCACAGAAGAGGGGGGAGAAAAATCAGACTTGCTAATTCCCCGTCTGTAATTATACCTAAAGAGAGACGGTGCCGCATGATGTCCCTGGTGTGCGAGGGGTAATTTAGAGTTGCTTTTCGAGGCCTCTATGAAATTTGGAAGGAAAAGGACCTCCCCCCCCCGCCCCAACCCCAGTAATTGTATTTCTGGTGCCGCAGATGGTGCCGGCTCCGGATACTTGCTATAAAGAAGATGGATCGCAGCGCGCGGAGGGAGGCGAGGTGACGGCGTTGCTCTCTCGCCTTCATGATGAGCATTATCCATCAGGCCCTTTACAAGGCAGCGGGAGCCGGGACAATAAGGAATTGCCCGGCAGGTAAAGGCCACCACATCCAGTGTCCGGTGTCCCTGTCCCCAGGCAGCGTCCCTGTCCCCACCCCGGGGGTTTTTCCAGCCCGTCTTCTTGGTTGTGGCCGTATCCCTCAGTTTTCCCAAATCTCCATAAAAACGACTCTCAGCCCGGACCGAGGTCCAGGGCTTCCGTAAGGGCGATGTAGCACCGTGGGGGCTGCACGGTCACACGTGTCTCTGGGCAGGAGCGGCGATAGTCCTGACGGTCAGGGTGGATCTTTGTGATCTTGGAAGACCCGTTAGGTCGTGGGGTGCTCGTAAGGGGGCTGAGGAACAGCCTGGCCGTCAGGGCTGCAAAGAAAAAAACCTGGAAACGAGCCCGAGCGCAGCAGCGAAGGTCCCGTGAGCTGGAGGTGACCGTGAACGAAATAACTGGGTTTTTTTAAGGCATGTGGCAGGGGAAATGGCTGTGTCATTTGCAGGTATTTCCCCTTATTTATAAAACATTATTTCTTGAGCAGCTGCCTGGATATCCCCTAGCAGCATGAGCGTGCACAGCCGTGCTCACACCCCCATCCTCTTCCTCACGCCGGGTCCCTCCCCGCCAAACGCAGCTGCTGCTGCTCACGAAGGGTTTTCCAGCGGCTCCGTGTGATCCTCAGCCAGGGGAAAAGCACCTCCTGGGACCGAGAAATTAAAAAAACCCCAAATCTCAAAAACTCCTCCACCTCCAAGGTGCTTAAGCCAGCCACGCCGAGGTCTCCTGCTTTTGGAGCCCAGGGAGAAACTGGGGCCAGAGGAAACCTAATAACTGCCCCGGGGCGGCCGAGCACGGAGAGGAGCTAGAAGAGGAGCTGGGTCCCTGGCTATGTAAATAAATGTCAAGTTATCTGATCACGCAGGCAATAAATAGAAACAGGAGAGCGTGGTGACGGGAGCTGCATCCGCCCGGAGCGTCACTGCGTGGCCGGGAAGGGTGGAATGCCCCGAGCCCCGGGAAGGGACGTGCGGGAGGGAGCGGGGATGGAGCCGGGTTTGGTGATTTACAAGATGTGACAAGGCCGGCTGAAAATGATGGATAGGAGGTGGGTAACGCCGCTCCCCAGCTGGGCTCCGTCGGTGTTAGCGGAGGGGAGAGGACGTCCCCAGCTATTTATCATCTTTCCCCAGACCCCTCTAGGTCTGTGAACACCCAGTGTGGGGCACACGCTGGGTGGGTTAACCCTTTCCGAGGATGCCTGGGGGTAAGTCTCTGCTGCCCGTATCCTGGCTACGGCGGGAGGAGGTGGTTTTGCTCTCGTCCTCTGTTTCTGCCCCAAAGCACCCGCAGATGGGTGGGATGCTGCTGCTCCGGAGGAAGCAGGCAGGGGCTGAGCGGGCTGGTTCCCGGATGGAAAACAGGGTTTCGCCCCTTTTTCCAGGTGGTTTTTTTTTTTTTTTTGAGCTTGGGGTGATGCCGGGGGGGGGGAGCACCTGCCAGCAGGGAGGGCTGCGCAGGGTGGGCAGCACTGGGCAGGCTGAGGTCGGCAGCTCATGACAGGAGTGAAGATGATGAGCCCCAGCATTGCCCATGCGGGGAGGGGAGGCGATGGGGGGGGGGCAGCAGAGAAATGCAAACGGCAGCTGGAGCCACAGGGAAACCCCCCTGGACCCCAGGCGTTGCCGATCGCTCCCGCGGCTCCTCGGCCAGCGCTGCCTTATTAGATTTGGCAAAATATTACGGGAGTGTTTGGAAGGTTAATTAACACAAGGCACTGCGGCATGGGAACCCGGCGTCGCCGGCGGGTTAGCCCTCGGCCAGCCGAGTTCAGGCTGTCGAGCTGAAATCAGACCTGCCCCAGCACGACGCGCCCAGGACCACCCGGTGCCTTTTAACGGCCGCGCGGTCTCCTCTGTGCAGGATTAGACCCGGCACCGTCCAGTCCTTCCCGCTGCTGACTGTGCAGCGTCAGAGCGTGCAATCCCCGCTGCAGCGCTGCCTACATATCCCGGCCCTATAGGGCATATAGGGACCCACTTCACCAGTGGGGCAGCCGAGGAATGAAGCTGGAGGGGAGCCGGCTGCGTGGCGCAGGAGAGCTGGGCCGGGGCTCTGCCCGTACGCAGCAGACGCTGCTGCTCACCAGCAAGAAGCCACCCCATCACCCCGCCCGGGTGCTGCTTCTCGTCCCACGTGAGCCCCGAGGATCGAATAAACCCCGAAACAGCTCCTTAAGGTGCGCTTTGGGCAGGGCAAAGGTTTTTCCTTCAACATAAACTGCGTTTAGAGGAAAATCCTGTGCCCGGCGGCTCGGCGGCGTGGCAGGGTCTCCTTCAGCATCACCGTGCAGGAGCCGCCGTGGCGGGAGATGCTGGGTGCCGTCCCCAGCCCGGGGACGGAGGGAGCGGGGGGCAAACAAAGCTGCACGGGAGCCGAGGTGCCGTTTGGGGGTGCGGTACCGAATAGCCGTGGGTATTTATCCCCTCGCGCGTCCCCCGCGAGCCCGGTGCGTGTGTCGGGGTGCAGCCGCGCAGCCCGTAACCCGACGCTCCCATTCCTGTCATGTTTTACACGGCCGGGCATGTGGTTATATTTTGTTTTGCCAACCTCTGCTTTCCCCAAAGGACGGAATGAAAGGGCCAGTGTGCCGCCAATTTATTGTGCCTCCCGAGAGCCCCATGGCTGCCGAAAAAGCAGATGCCTTCTGCTTAATCTGGCCTGTTGCTATGTAAACCTCCTTCCCGCTTTGATGTTCCCTATAAATACTCCATGTGTTTCCAATAAACTGGCATTTTTATCACTGGAGCTGTTAAAGGCAGATCTGTGTCAGATTTGTCCCTGGGCTCGGCCGGGGGTTCGCCGGGGATAACCTCCCTGCCCTCGTAAAGGGGTTCATTGTATCTGAGAACGGGGGGTCCGGGACCGGGAGGGGACACGGCTGCCGCAGCGATGGCACCTCTCCCGGGTCCGGCACGATGCTCCCAGGGGAACGGGATGCTGCCTGGAGCTGATCCTGCATCAGCCGGGGCTGAACCCTGCGCCGGGACCCGCGGGGCTGTGCCTGCCCGAGCAGGGCTCCTCCGGGCAGCCTGGTCTCCCCAGGAGTGCCGCCCGCCCGTGTTTCTTCCCAGCGCATCTCGCAGGCAAGCAGGAACCCCGGGCTCCTTGGGGGTGATCTCAGGCAGCTCATTTTTTTAATTTTTTTTTTCCCTCTGCCCCTAATTTTGTAGCTTAAATGATGCAATGACCAAAGGGTGTGCAGGGAATGCAACCTTTGCATCGTTTAAGCTACAAAAGAAGCTTTTCCCTTCTTTTTGTTAATATTATTTCACCGAGTGGTTAGGATGAGACCTGCCTCACCTGCTCACAAACACCTTCTTCATCTCCCAGTAGTTCCCCCCACCCTTTCGCTGATATAAATCTCTCTGATTATCATTGTCGCCCAAGGACGGAGCACGAACCTCCCCCGGCTTGGGACACCTCCTCCATCATCTTCCCGGGTCGGTCCCTGTCCCGCGCAGCGGGCGCTGCTGCGGTGGGTGGTGCTGGCAGCACGCGAGGCTTCGGGGTGCTCAGCCCTGACGGGGGGGCCCTGGGGGAGCTGGGTTGCGGCCGGAGCATCAGCCCCGCTGGTTTTTCCGGGGGAGATGGTCTGCAGAGGGGCGAGTGAGTCCCCGCGACGTTTGGGGACAGGGTCTGACAGTCTGCGGCAGGGTGAGGTGGGCGCGTGCAATATGTTGGAAGGGTGTTGGGTACGGGCAAGGTCTGGGTCTTCCCAAAAGCTCTGCGTGTCGGGTGTGAGCATCACCGCACGTTGTCACTGCGCAAAATTCACCCTAAGAGGCCCCGGTGAGGCGGGGGCTCCGTTTTTAAACCTTTCCAGCCTCAGATGTTCCTGCGGGGCCGGAGCTCGTGCTGCGCCTGCCTGCGGGACGGCAGCTCTGCCTCGCCCCCTCCGGACCTCCCTCCTCCTCCTCCTGCCCCCGCATCCTCCCCGGGGGGCTTCTGCCCCTTCCACCGCCCGGAGATGAAGGTCCAGGTGTGCTCCTGCAGCTCCAGCATCTCCGTCCCGATGCCGCACCGCGCACGGAGGGCGCCTGGGTGAACCGTGCTCTGGGCACGACCGGCACGACGCTGAGCTCCCCATCCAAGTCCAGCGGCAAGTGGGTTACGGGCTGTGGGGCTGGGCAACCAACGCCTCTGCCCCGTCGGGAAACGGGGGGAGGGGGTGTTGTAGGGTTTTGGTTTTGTTTTTTTTTTTTAAATCCCTGTTTTGGCCTGAAATGTGGTGTCAGAAGCCTGGCTGATATATGCTGCAAAAGAAGGGGTCGGCAGCGCCGGTATTCTTTATTTTGACAGGGCAATGAAAGTGTTATGTAGTCGTGACGCCTCCCTGCTGCTCCACCCCCCTTGGCCTTTATCAACCTGAAAGAACCCAGGATCCTATTTATAACCTAACCTGAATTGTGCGATGCATGGGGAAGGGGCCACAAAGAGCAGTGATTTATGAACGTGGAAAAAACAATGCAGACCCTCCACGCTCTCCCCCGGTCCGGAGGGGAGACCCCTTCACCCAGCCCAGGGTGGGGGTTTGAAATCCCCCCACTCGGTTTGCAGAAGGTGAAAGCAGCCCCTGTGCTTGCTTTTGGGTTTGAGATGGGAACCCAAAGCTTCCCGGGACCTGACGCCCCCCTCCCCGGGCACTATGGCTGCTGTATGGACCCAGCGATCTGCCCTGTCCCGTTAGGGCTTGCAGCCTTCAGGGTGGGTTTGCGTTGAGCATCCTGAGGGCGTTTGTACCCCAGGTCGTCTTCCTGGTGCTCTTCTGCAACGCCGCTCACCTCGAGACGGCCACGAGCGTCTTTCTAAAATTATTTAATAGGTTTTAAATTAATTACTTTGATAAAAAGTGCTTTCTGCTCGCACGTCAGGAGCGCTGACAGATTGCAAAGCCCCTCGTTACGGCACGGGGGGAAGGAGAGGGATGACAGCGAAGCTTGTCTCTCCAAGGTCAAACCGCTTCCATTCCTCACCCTTGCCTTCTTAATAACGGTGTCAACGAGCGCCGGCACCGGCAGCTTCGGCAGGGAAAGGAAACTCGCCGTCGGGCTTGGCTCCGCGCACAGACACGCGTGGACATCCACGGCGGCCTCTCAGGGGTGGGTTTGGGGTGCTGGGTGCTGGGTGAAATGCCCGACACCCACCGCCAGCAATGACAATGAAGCTTTTCAGTATCTTGTCATGGCTGTGAGTAGCTGAGAGAAGAGCATCTGGGCTGCCCCTCGCTGCGCTGGGTCGGTGGGGGGTCCCTGTGCCGCCTGCCCTCCCGTATACCCCAGCGCTCGGTTCGCGTTTCCCCTTTTTCCCCCTTTTTTGGGCAGAAACCGGGGAGCAGCCAGGGCAGGGATGGTAACGCTGGTGCCATCGACGGGCCTCTTGCCCCTTGTACGTGTATCGGGTTATTGCTGATGACATCTGAATTTGGCATTTGGAATACCTCCCTTCGGAGTTGTGACACATTGATGGTTGAAGCAACCCAGCAGGGTTTTGACTTTCCCTGCCTAATTACTGCCAGATTGCTCGGCCCTGTCCCCGAGCTCCCCAGGGACGTGGCTGCACGCGTGGGGAACCGGGCAGGGCCAGGCTGGGCCGCCCAGGCTCTGCTGGGCTTGGGAAAACTCACCCCTCACCCTTGTCCCAGCTTCACCGCGACCACTGCCGAGAAAGACGCAGCGCCAGAATTAGCTTATTAACAATTCCCAGTGCAAAAGTGTCTGGAAGTGGAGCTGAGCGGCACGAAGCGTTTCATTAAGGATGCTCTACCTGCTGGTGGAGATCTCCTCCATCTCCCCACCTCCGGACCATCAGCCGGGGGTTGATGTGCTGGGTACCACCATCCACCGGTGTCGGTCCAGGAGCTCCCCGCTCCCGGCACAACCCCCGTGTTGCAGTTTTATGCTGAAGAGCTTAACGAGGGTGTTTCTTCTATCTTAACTAATTTATTCTTGTATACATCGAGGTCAGCCAGGGTGCAGCGCGCTGCAACCAGAGTGAGAAAAGCTCTTGACAACGGAGATCTTGCTCTGCTTTCCGTCAAGCGTCAGCCCTGCTGCCATCAGCGTTTCCCTTTGGTGTCGGTGCCGAGCCGCCGGCCGGGGACGCAGCATCTCCCCGCTCCCGGATTCACCGGGGAATGACGCTGGGGACCCGGCATGTGCCGTAACGGCGTTATGGCAAGGTTTGGTCTTGCCTGCGCGAGCAGAGCCGCGGGAACGGGCAGGACACGGCTCTGTGCTGCGGCCACCCGAGGTGCCGGCTCCTGGGCTGCGGTGAGCCACGGCATGGACAGGACTGCCCGGAGCTGGGAAGGGGGAAAATAATAGTAAAGAGATTTTTACGAGGCAGCTGCTTGCAGGGGCTTGTTGTGGAGAAAAGCAGGTCCAGGTGCTGCACTCAACCGAGCATGAAAAATAGCAGAGGGGAAGGGCTGCGGGGAAGGGAGAGAGCTGCTGCGGTCGCCCGGCTTTTGCTGTACGGGGTGGGGGGGCCAAGGAGCTCATCTCGTGTCCCCCAGATACTGGGGAGAAGAGGAGTCAAACCGGCAGGAGAGGCGGGATGTGGCTGGATGGAGACCCTGGGGGCGGGAGGAAGCGGTGGAGGTGCTGGGGCACAGCTGCTCCGTGCCGGCTGAGCTGCCCCGGCACGTTCCTCCCTCCCCCCTCGCACATTCGTACGGACGGGATTTCGACCCCACTCGCGCTCGTTGCCCGGCGGAGGGGAGAGAGGCTTGAGGTCCTGCATCTGCCTCCTGAAATACACCCACTGGTGTTCCTGCTGCGTGGAGCGGGCGTGCGGCTTCTCCTCCCTCTGAGCCCTTTGGATGGAGGAGCTGGTATGAAACTGGATCAGACGGTAAATGCCACTGTCCTGGGTGTCGGACCAGCGATTGCCTCCTCAGCCCTCTTCTGCTTCCACCACAGCCTCAACTCAGAAGAAAAGCTTCGTCTCAATGGGTTCGTGAGCAAGAAGGACCAAATCTGGACTTGCATAAGCCTGGAAATAGTCATACACTTGGTGCTTTGTCCTAAATTCAAGCAAGGTTGGTACCGGTATAAATCCACGCCAGACCCTTCTTCCAGAACTGAACCAATTTTGAGGCCCAGAGCTGTAAAATCTTCAGATTTAGGACTTTCTTCATCAAAACACTGTTCTTCTTCCTTGGTTTCTGGAGGTTGGTAGGCACATCCACAATGTGTTTGAAGTCCTGCTGCCTAACCAAAAGTCTTGCAGAAAGTCAAGAGGTTCTTCAATGGAGATATTCAAAATGTCTGTAACAACGCCCACCCAGAGTTCATGTTTCATTGCGTGTTGATTTATCATCCTTTGAGTTAATGATTGACCTTAGCTTTGCCTCGGTCAATATTTACCTCCCCAGGTCAATAAATCTTGACGTTCACCTCAACAGAAGTCGATATCTCCTTAGTGTTTATCTATTCCTTCTGTTGCTAATTTTGCTGAAAGCTTTTATTTATTCTTATAAAGTGTGCTCGCTTGGCGCAAGTGCCAGTTGGAGAGGAGCAACCTTTGTGTATCCACTACGGACAAAGCCTTTGCTTCTCTACGATGGCTCAGGTGGGACATCATGGACACAAACTGTGGGTGGCATCACTCCAGCCGAGGCAGGACATTGTTTTCCTCTATCTGGCTGATGAGATCTGGCCAATTTTCAATCAGCAGCAACGCTGGCGTTTCTGATGGGGCTGACTGCTTTGCTGGGACCAGAGCCTGGCTGCTGAGAAGACCACGTGTTCCTGCCAGCCGGGCTTGGGGCTGGTCAAGTATTGGGGCAGGAAGAACAAGAATCACAGGTTATCCTCAAATATTTATGGAAAGAGAGGCCAGATCTTGGGGTCAGCATCCCTGCTGTGCTGCTTGGTCCTTGAGCTTCGCAGGCAGTTCGTGGGTGCTGTTGTCACGACCCCGCTCCTAATGGAGGAGACTTGTCTGTGATAGAGATGGACGAGGGAGTCCTGATTTTAAAGATGTGATTTCCTTACTCTGGATAATCCTCTCCTCTGAGTACAGCAGCACTGGGGTCTAAATCATTCCTCAATCCTACCTGCAGGAGCACCCCATTGTGCCCCCAGCCTTGGCCACCACGGGGGGTCCGGGAGTCCTCCCAGGAGATGTCACTGCCCCGAGAGCATACCCTTGTCCCTTCTTTCCATTAAATGGAATTAGATTAATTGCTGATGTGTCTATATGCCCCTGTCCTTTTGATTACCCCATGACAAAGATTAATTGGAGTTTCTGTAGAAGGTTGCGGGCGTGGGGATGGGGTGAGAAGTACTTTCAATGTGGGTGTGAGGGGGTTACGTACAACGTCAGGAGCCCGAATGCCTCCTGTGTGCTCCGGCTGTGCCATGGCCGAGCGTCCTGGCCATCGTCAGCAGAAAAGCCTCAAAACCCATGGAGGCACAAAACGTGAACCCGTGGCTCCTGGGAACCCTTCTTCCCCGTAGACTGACACAGGTGGGTACAGCCGCTCTCCAGCCGATGCTCGTCCCTGGCGGTGCCGCATGGGCAGCGTTGGCCCTTCGGTTCGGAAGCAGAACCACCTCCCCATCGCGTTTCGCACCAACTTTCTGCCAACCCAGCCCAAATCCCAGCCCCCTTTTAGGCAGAGTGGGTACTGAGGAGGACCCTGGCCGGGATGAGATTTCTGTTCCTTCAATAGTGCTGAGCGGTGGTAGGGATGGGAGCGGGGTCGTCCTGTCCCGAGGGCTGGTGGTGGGACACGTTGGCTGGAGATGGCTGCTGCCTCCCAGCAGCACAAGGCTGAGGACACGCGGTTTCATGGATTCCCCTCTCTGATCCCTAATGCCGTCTACAGAGTCTGGGCTCCTGGGACTGGGGCAAGCCCTGATAAACGCTGGATTCTGTAGCGTCGGATATGGCCGGAGATTTTGTCTTACAATCGTCCGACTTGGGAATAAATCTCTGTTCCTTGCCTCTCGTTGCGTGTCCCTTTGCGCACCAGGACCCCCCGCCATAATCCCTAATCCCTCTCCCCCTGTGAGGAGGAGAGGAGAATAACCTCCATCTCTGTGCTCCTGACTCGAACTTTTAATATTTTAATTGAGTGAATTGACCTGGAGTAGTCTATTGAACTCTGCCTGACCTTTTAAATAACAGGTCAAGGATTTAGCTTTGCAGCGCTGACCTCTTCCCTTATCTGCTAATACTGCTCCTCTCTCAATTAGCTGCCGTCCCCCCGACCCGGTGAAGTTGGGACCACTTTGCAGGCGTCAGCGTGGCTTCCTCCACGCACGAGTGGGTAACGCTGCACGGCGCCTGCCTCCGTGGCTCTGAAACGGAGATCATTGATGCTCTCTTGGGTTTTGCCGTCACTGTCCTACAGTATCCTTCTTCAGGGACGGGCCTCCAGGCAGGGATGTCCACCAGCACCCAAAGAAAGCTTCATCCCCATCTTTTCCTGATGGGGAGAACGGAGAGACGGCAGAGGGAAAAGCAAAGCTGAAGATCCTGTGGGGGTCCTGTAGCGGCTCCAGACTCGTCAACCACGTTGAGGAGACTGAAAGGGCACTTTCCTTCTTTCCCCAGATGTTAAAGGTCATCAAGAGGAACAGCTTGAGATCCCACCTGCCCTGGTGAACCGAGGAAGGTGACCCCAGCTCAAGCTGCTGTGCCCCAGCCAGAAGGTCCTTGCCTTGATAGTGGAAAGCGCTTGCTAGGAGAGTCACGTTATGCTGAGGGTTGTAAAAGAGATTTTTTGGCGTTGCAGCAGACCTGGGACAGGGCACCCTCCACAATCGCATCAGCTCGAGCAAGAGTTCCCAGGTCATGAACCCCTGCAAGTCCCTCGTGCTCTGCGCGCCTGGGCAGCTCTCTCCTGTCTCCAGGAGATGGACTCACGTCCAGATGAACCATCGGGGGGTTTAAACCTCTCCATACGGCCCCTCGTGAGAGGCAGGGGCTCGTTCCTCTGGCAGTGGCCGGCCGTGGCCGTGCCACCCTCTCCTATCCAACGCAGCCGGCTCGTCCATCTTCTCGGCGAGGTGGCCGGTGCCTTCGCAGGGAGCATCATTTCACTTTTATGGGGATCCGAGGGGGCCGGTGAACAAATGCAAAGATTTGTAAACCCATAAAGCTCTGCCTGGTCCAATTTTATCTCCGCGAGAGCCCGGTTTGGAGAGCAGCCCTGGGTTACCCAGCCCTGTTAAATTAGCAGTGGGCTCTGCATTCCAGAGTATAAATATCTGCCATTGTAGTGCTGAGGAATGCAAGCGCGTTGGAGTCTAAAATTAAAGAGCTGGGACGAAGGCATCTCGGGTTACCAGAAACAAGACTCCATTGTGCTCCCGTTGGGGCTTCGCCTTGGTGCAGGGAAGTGGACTGTGAGTGTTCAGAAACCGCCTGGGTTAAATGCAAGGGGCAAACGAGCCTTTAATTACAAAATTTTGATACATATCTTAAGGTGAAACACCCACCCCCCCCCCGCCCCGACTGCTGCTCCGGAGGGCAGGGTGTCCCACCAGGCGCTGGGTGCGACGCGCAGAGGATGCTCTGGAGTTTTGCAGCATTTTCCAGGGTCTTTTCTATCATCTGTGGGGGATGCTCTGGTGTCCTGTCCCCTTCTCCTGCCTCAGCTCTCCGCGTCTTTAAGCGCATGCTTAAATTAAGCCCCTGTGAGACTCGGGTCAGTGTTAACTCACCCCCCCCGTGCTCCTGTCGCAGGGAGGAACGTGCTGCGAGCCCCCATCCTTGGGCTTGGCCCCATCCGCGCCCGCCCTTAAACGCAGCCGTTGCTCATGTCGCTCCGCTCTGTTTAACACGCGGAGCCGGAGATGCTCGGCTGATGTTTACTGTCAATGAGGCCACTTGCGCAGAGGAATTTCTGGCCCCTGGAAAAAAAAAAATCAAACAGTGCAGGGGAAATTAGTGTCCTATTTTTTTTTTTTTTTTTAAACAATACTCTAGATTCCGCAAAGGAGCGGAAAATGGGTCAGGGTGGGATCGTGCCGAGGTTGCGCTGTTGTCGTTTGACCTCCCCGGGGTTCCCTGTGCTACAGCAGCCCTAAGGGAAGCCCGGTCCTGTGGAGTCCTGCCTGGCAGCTACGTGGAACCGAATCCTTCGAATCCTTCGGGAGAAACTCTCCCTGTTTCTCATTTCAAATGCAAGTGTCTCGTTGGCTGAAAATAAGGAACAGGGTTAGAAAGAAGACAGGAGTCGGATGGATGAAAGGAGCAGAAAAAGTCAGATTTGCTGGTTATTTGCTGGTTTGCTCCACTGTGTTTGGTTAGGATGCAGCTCTTCGCAAGGGATTTTGATTCTCAGTGGTATTTCCCTGCGCCCGGTGCAGCTTTCTTGCACCTTGGTTTTGTGCTCCCACTTCCCACTTCCAAGCACCCGGCGCTGCCGGAGCAGCGGCCACGGGACGTGCAGCTCGCTGGGATGCTGGAAGCGGCCCTGGGATGTAGGAAGCTGCAGGGAGAGCCGAGATGAGGGTTTCCTGCCTTTGATGAGGATTTCATTTCGCGTCTTGCCCCGAAACTCTGGCGGTTGTTGGCAGCGTGGACGGGGGCTGCCATGGCCACGGGGGGGGGGGGTGTTGGATCCCCCTTTGCAAAGGGTCCAGCTGCCTCCTTTTAATCCCACCCCACGAGCGTGGGCTTTGATTGCGGTTTCAGACCCATGCGCCCGCTGGACGAGCGCACGGTTCGTGACGCAGAAAAAACACAGAAACCTCAGTAAATATGGAGCTGTTTCCTGTTGCCGTCGCGGTGTCCCCTGAGCAATCAATTTATGGCCCCTAAAGCTCCTCTAAGTGGATTTAGCCTCTCAAGATAAATCTTTTCCCTTTGTGCGTGCAGAGCACGGCCCCGCTTCTGCAGCCACCGTTGCAAAAAAAGGGTGTTTTGGGGGGGGTTAAACCCCGCAGCTGGACCCCCAGCTGACGCCGGCATCGGTGGCCTCGCCGAGCCCGGTGGCAGCGGCCGCTCTGCTGGGTCCGTGCCGGCGGCTCATCCCCAAATCGTTGTCATAGTCAGGGGACTTTTTCATTTTTTTTTAATTAAGGGGACACGTTTGCCCTGGGGTAAGATCTTAGGGCTGAATTATGATTTTTCCTTACAGAAATGGACTAAAAAAAGAGCTCCTGGAAGTCCTCTCCCTGCTCCCCTCCTCTGCCTCGCAGAAGAGATAAGCCCATGAGGACCCTCCTCGGGATGCGCTGGGATCCTCGAGCCGCCGTGTTTATCCCCGAGAGCCGCTTTAAGTAAATAAAGCTGCTAATGGACCCTCTGCCTTCTCCGTCTTTGCACGCTTTGGTGCAGAAGGGGTCCCCGTGCTGGGGGTGATGCTCCGGGGCACGCGGCTCCTTCTGCAAAGCGGGGACCGGAGATCTTGGACCTTTGCGGGAGCAAAGCAGCCGGCCCGTGGTTATTCCCTCCGCTCTGCGGAGAAGGGGAAGGGAACTGAGGCAGCTTCACTTCTTGCCGGAGAGGAGGAGCCGGGTTTAATTGCAAACGGGAGCGGGGATGCTCGGGATGGGGGACGCTCCCCAGCCGCCGGCAGCGCAGCCCCCAGCTCCGGTCTTCAGCTCGCGCTGGGCTGGAAAAAGCCCTATTAGCTACACGAATTTTAAGCACAACCAGATGTGGGAGATGAAGCTGTTAAAGTCCTTTTGTGCTCTCGGCAGAGGCTGGGGGGGGTCCTGGGCCCCCGCCCCGCGCCCCCTCCACCGCGGTTACTGAAATCAGAGGCTTCGCTCTGGCTGGGGAGGGGACGGTGCCGCTCGGATATTTCACATGCGATGACTTGGGGAGTCTCATTGCTAAAACCAAGACTAAGGCTTGTGCCACGAGCTCCTTCCCCAATTTTTTGCTTCTTTACCAGCATCGTCTCCTCCAGAAACGTGGTGCAAGCTCTTTATAAACAGGAGACTCATTTCCAAGAGGCAAATTGCAGTTTCTGGAAGCTGAAGGACTTTGCTTTCCACAAACACGTGAGCAGAAAGCTTGTCCCTGTGAGGAGTTGGTGTGCTTTTGATCTTGTCACTGGGAGCAGGTATTCCCGAATCCCGGGAGAGAGCACGAGCAGTGAGGATCCAGCAGCCCCGTCACTAATAAATCAGCAGCTCTCTGTAATTTTATGTAACGTTAATAAATCAGACAAATGAAAATAGCTCGAGCCTTGTAAGGCATAAATCAACCTTCCGCTCTGGCATGGTGCTTTAAAATAATTTGTAGATTGATGGTTGTCTGGCTGAATGAGGGAGCTGGGGGCCTGGGAAGATTTTTAATGACCGCTGCGGTGTAATGTCTCCCCGGGCAGAGTCCCAGCTCCCCCCCCCCTTCCCAGTTTGCCAGAAGTGGCTCTGGGGGAACTGGGAGATGGCTGCAGCGAGGGGAGCAGGGGGAGAGGTCCGAGTGGGTCCTGGGTGCCCCTCACCCTGGGTGCCCTTCATTGGGATCAGCGGCTTTTCTGGCGCGATGAAGCTGAGACCCCCCCCGGGCTCCGGGTATAAACTCGGTGGGACCGGGTCACCTCCCTCCTGCACGTCTCGGGACGGCATCGCTGCCGGCGCAGGATCCGTGCCCCCATCGCGGAGCGCTTCCAGGGTTTTGGAAGGGGAAAAAGCAGCAGGAGATGCGCAGCTTGGCGGAGTTTTTCATGCGTCCTCTGAAGGCATTGCTGGCCGGAGTGCGAGGGACCCACCAGACCTGCTTCCAGACCCCCCCCGCCCTTCCCTGCCCTCCCCTGCAGCTCCCAGGGGCTCAGCGTGGCCGCTCCGGGGACGCACCGGCATCACCGTGGTGCTGGTTGCTGCCACGGCCAGCCCAGTGCCGGCTCCGGCGAAGCGAGGACCTCACTCTTGCCTTAGCAGCAATCCCAGGACGACGTTGGCATCAAAACCTGGGGAAAACATTCTTTTTTTTTTTTTTGGTTTGTTTCTGTTACTCATTTCTAGCCTGGTTGTAATTCCGGGGCTCCGCGTTGCTGTGCTCCCTGCCCTGAACGGTCCCTCAGGGTTTCGGGGCCGGTGCCGTGAGCTTTAGTGCGGGGTCAGGGCCCCTGGGTCTGTCCCTGTCCTTTCCGCTCGCTGGTGGGCAGCCGTTTAACGCTTCTTGGCCTCATTTTCCCCATCTGCACGCTGAAAATAATATTCCTTCCGAAGGGCGCGGACTCCATTAACCGCTGTTTGCAATTAGACCTGGCCCATACCCACATTCTGTAACTGGTTATACTGGTACCACTGGTAACCTTCACCCGCATGCGCGGGCTTGATGCCACCAGACCGAGCCGGATGTCACCAGTGGACCTCTCAAACCTGCCTGAATCCGTGCCGGTACCCGGCCGTGCTCAGACCCTTTGGCCGCGGCAGAGGAGCGGCGGGCTGTGCCCTGGGAGAGAGCGAGTTTGTGCGGGGTTTGTGCGACGGTTTTTGGGGTTTTTTTGCGGTTCTGCGTGTTTTACTGCTTTTGGAGGTGTGAAGAGTTAAGTGCTCGGCCGGAGGGCGGCGGATCAGGGTAATTGCTCCCTGACACGTGTTCCAGCAGGATAATCCGCTCTGCCTGCGGGTTTTATTCTTGCGCAGGGAGCTTCCAGCGGGATCCCAGGCTCTCGGCGAGGCTGAGACCCCCCCAAAGCAGCGGTGTGTTTCCCGGCTGTCCCGGCGAGAAGTCCCCTTTACCGAAGAGCAGCCAGATTCTTGGGGTCCCCATGGCTTTCAACCAGAGCCCAGCCCCAAGCATGACACAAAGTCTCCAGCACCGCTGGGCGATGCTCTGCCTGCAAAACGGGTCTGGGATTAAAGCCTACAACGCTCTTCATCCCGATGTGATGATTCACAGGGATGTGGCCGCCTGCCACGTTGCTGCCAGCGCTGCCGGGCCGTAAGGTGTCGATCTGCTCGTTTTTAAGAGCTGAAATGTGCTGCTCCCCAAAATGAAGCATTGCGGCAGGTCCTGGTCCGGCGTCCCACCTCCAGCATCTCCCTTCCAGCCAAAGCGGATCTAAACCCCATCCCACCATCCAGGGATGAACCACGAGCACTTCAGCTCCCCCTCTCACGGATTCGTGGCCAGATTTTAAATCCTTTGTAGCGGGAATTTATAGCTCTTCCCACTCCCTAGGGAAGGAGGACATTAAATAATTAGAGGCCTCTTCAATTAATGCCTCTCGCTCGGCGTTGGGCACTCTGAGTGCCTCAGCCCCGCTCCTGGCACAGCTGCTCCCGCCGAGGGAAGCGCAAGCCAAGGCAGGGAGATGTCACCCCTCCGTGAACCGGCAGAAAATATCAGGCATCACATGTCCAAAACCCGCGGCCCTTGGATTATCATATTTTGTCGTTAAACCCTAATGTGAGCTGTGGAATGCCAGCTTCCCTGTGGGAGAAGAGAAACCCCAGTGTTTTTAAGAAGAAGGTGTCAGCACAGATTTTTGCTGATGGTTTCTATTGCTGATCAAACAGAGGAATAATTAACGAATTCGGACTTTTGATTAGGAGTTTATTTTTTAAAGGAATCATGGGGAGTGATTAGTGAAAATAAATTGCGTGACCCCGCGGTTCCCATCCAGCGTTTCCTTGGCTAATGAGGTGAGTTTGAACTCTGCGAGCAGGGCTAGAAATCCGGCTTCCCAGTTTAATAAAAGGCAGCTTATACCTAGTGAAACCGGAACCACAGTAAATGTCAGGCTCGTTTTATAGCTTGCGAGGATTAGTATCGTTAGATACTGTTTTCAGGACAGCAGCACCCAGACGCGCACAGCCAAAGTCACGGTCCTGAGGATGCTGGAAAGTCCCAGTCCTGGAGGACCCGCTGCTGGAGCCCGATGGGTGACCACGGGCAAATTAATTAACGCGATCGAGAGAGGTAGATGGTTGGCGTCACCTCAACAAGCTGCCTCTCAGCAGCACCGTCATGGGATCAAGCTTGATCCCGTCAGCAAATATCCAGTCCTGCTTTGCATCTCCCTACCTCCATCCAGTAACAGCCGCTCTGACCGGCCGGCCGTGTGTCGCGCCGAGTGTGCCGGGTGCCGGCTCCAAGCCACGCGCCTTTACCCGAGCGCTCGTCTCCTGGAGGGTTTCGGTGCTACGACGAGGTGGTGGTGGAATGATGAGCGTGGTCTCCGCTCCCCAGTGCCCGAAGCTCGTGGTGAGCACCGCAGCGTCCCGCTGTGTTGCACAGGGGGGATGCGGGCGAGATCTGGGCAGGGAGTGGGGAAGACGGCGTTTTCGGTCCAGCGGCGGCTCCCCAGGCCTGTGCTGAGATTCATCGGGTGTCAAACTGGGATGGTAAATCTCTGAGAGCGCTGGGAGGGGGAGGTTGAGCCTGAGCCAGAGCTGGCCTGGGGCATCGGGCACGTGGTGCGGGTCGTGGCACGTCCGGCAGCCCCACGGCTGCGGCTGGGCTCACGCCTTGGCAGGTTTTTGATCTCTTACTGTAATTACACAGAAAAAATTAATTCCTGGTGCTCTCATTTGGGCTGCTCCCTCCGCTGGCGGGTGACGATAAGGGACTCGTCCAAGCCCCCCTTGGGGATGCACCTCGAAGCAGAGTTCGTTCCTTTTCCTATTGAATGAAGAAGAGCCCTGGACGTCCCTCCCGGAGCACCAGGTTTCCAGGAAAAACCAACGGTGGGTGCAGGGCTGGGTGGTGGTACTGGGTGGGGTGGGGGCCAGTTTTTAGGCATTTTTCCCTGATAAAAAAATTTAGTGGTGGAGATAAAATGGGAACCTCCAGCACCCGGCGGTTTTCTACCAATATTAGAAGAGTGGGAAGCCCCTGCCGGGTCGCTGAGCGGCTTCTGCAGGAAGCCGTGACACGTAATCCCTCTCCTAAAGCTAAGCTGGAGTAGAACTGAGCCTCCAGTGTTTAACTAACTGCCACGTCCACGCGCGCTCCCAGCGCTGAGCGGGGCTCCGCACATGTTAAATAACGGCTGCTGCTTTGTCACACTCAAATTAAAAAGCACAATGGTGCATTGTTGCAGCTGGGGGGGGAGAAAAAATAGGATTTTTTTTTTTTTTTTTTTTTGCATGTAAAGAAGCTGCACTAAGAGAATTCAATGTGGGAGCAAGATGCACTCGCAGGTGGGACGACGCTCGGAAGCGGCAGCCAGGAAAGGACCGACAAGTTGCCAGAGTTCATCTCCGTGGGAGAACCCCAATTAGCGAAATTGCATCAAATCGCTCAGGCCAAGAGAAGGCCCTTTCTAGAGCTGTCCCTGAAAATATCCTGCTTTGTGCCCCGAGCCAGTGGCGTCTGGAAACATTCCTGTCATGGGGGCCAGGGCGAGGACAACTGCCATGGGACGATGGGGCATGGACCCCTGCCCACCCCGTCCCCTCGCCACGCTCTGCCCAAGCAGGGCTGCCCGGCTCTCAGCTTAAAATCTGATTATTTTGTCCTTTCCAGGCTTTTCTCAGGCCAGCCGGAGGAGCGGTTATTCCCGTGCACGGATCGCAGCTGGGTTAAAACAAACCACGCACCCGCTGCCGAGTTGCATCGCTCGTGGATGCGGGCTGGTGCAGGCGAAGGCTGCCTGGGGCTCTAACATCTGCCCAAGAACAGGCAACGCTCGCCTGCTCCTGAAAAGAAAAATGTGTCATAATCCCTGAGGGGTATGACACAACATTCGTGTGAGGGAAATAGCGCCGTAATGTGATTACATCAGGGAAGAGCCCGAGCTGGTTAAATAAAATGAAGCGGGGGTTTGGAGAGCAAAGGCGAGGTGGCTGCGGGGCATTCTTGGTGCAAGCTGACCCGAAGAAGGTGAATTTTTGGGCCCGGAGAAGGGGGCGCGTCACCCGCCGCCCCAGCCCGGCTGATCCCAGGCTGAGTGAAGACCATGCGGGTCTGGAGAGTTTTCGGTGGGGTGGATAATGCCTTAATAAACGGGTTGTCCTGCGGACACCTCCCATTGACACAGTATCCTTGGGGCAACTGTTTTATTTTTGCACGGTAAACTAATAGTAGGAAAGTATTCCAGGTATTTGGGATTCCTCTGAGCGCAGTTCAGCAGCTGAGGACCCGGCCCACGGTTCCCCGCAGGCTGCAGCTGGGTCCTCGGGGGTGCAGGCAGGGCCAGAGCCGGGGTGCAGGGGTCAGGGTGCTGGGGGGCATGGGGCCAGGGTGCAGGGATATTGGGGGGTGATGTAGAGGGGGGGCAGGGGCGCGGGGGGCAAGGGGCTGGGGTGCAAGGATGTTGGGGTAGCAGGATGCCAGGTGCTGGAGTGCATGGGTGCTAGGATGTAGGAGGCTGGAGCACATGGGTGTTGGGGTGCTGGGGTGCAGGAAGATGAAATGCATGGGGGCTGGGATGCCAGGGTGCAGGGGGTTGGGGTGCCTGGGCGCTGGGATGCTGGGGTGCAGGAGGATGAAAGGCATAGAGGCTGGGGTGTATGTGCGCACGGGCGCTGGGATGCTGGGGCGCAGGGGCTGGGGTGCACGCGTGTTGGGATGCTAGGATACATGGGTGCACGGGCGCTGGGATGCTGGGGCGCAGGGGTCGGGGTGCAGGGTGCCGGGGTGCCGCGATGCCGGGGTCTCGGCTGCCCGCACCTCCGCTCTGCCTTTGTGCCGGGCCGGCCCCCGCCGGGCAGCGGCCCCGGAGCGGAGCCTGTGCCGGCCCCGGCCCCGCTCTCGCAGCGAGGCCGCCCCCCGCCTCCTCCCGCCCCCGCTGCTGCCGAGGGGCCGCTCCGCTCCGCCGCGCTCCGCTCCGCTCCGCCCCGCCGCGGCGCAGGGGGCGGGTCGTGGGCGGCGGGCGGGGGCCGGCCCCGGCCCCGGCCCCGGCCCCGGCCCCAGCCCCAGCCCCAGCCCCAGCCCCAGCCCAGCGCCGGCCCCAGCCCCAGCGCCGGCCCCAGCCCCCGCCGCCCGCGGGCCGCCGCGCCGCCCCGCATTGTCCGGGCGGGAGCGGCAGGATGCGGCGCCCCGCACGGCCGCCCGCCGCCGGGCTGCGCTAGGGCCCGCCGGCATGAGGAGGTGAGTGGGGCCGGGGGGGCAGCGCCGCCGGGGCGACCGGCCGGGGGGCGAGCGGGCGGGCAGGGAGCAGGCAGGGGGGCAGGCAGGCAGGGGGCAGGCAGGGAGGCAGGCAGGGGGCAGGCAGGGAGGGATGGGGCGGCCCCCGCGCTGCCGGGAATGCCCCCGCTCCAGGCGGAGGAGGCTCCTGCCCGGCCCGTATCCGCCGAGCGCGGGTTTTGGGGAGAAACGAGCCGGATCGCGGGCTGCGGGGGGCCGGTGCTCCCGGGGACCCAGCCCCTCCCGGGGACGGGGCATCCCCCGCCGCCTTGGCCTTTGCCTTTCCCCTCGCTCCTCTCCCCGGAAAGGCTGCGGGGAGCCCCGGGCTCATGACATGAGCCTGCTCGGCCGGGAGCCCCCCCCGGCGGTGGGAGCGCAGCGGGCGGCCCCGGGGGGTGCCCGGCCCCGGCGGCTCCCACGCCCGGAGGGGTGCGCACGGTGGGGGGGACCGTCCGTCCGTCCATCCATCCATCCATCCATCCTGCCTTCCATCCATCCATCTGTCCATCCTTCCATCCATCCGTCCGTCCATCCATCCATCGCCCAGGAACAATGCGCGCTCCCCTCGGCCGCTGTCGCACGTCAAGCGCACGCCGGAGCACTTGCCTTCAAAACAGTCGTGGCGTTGAGGAGCTGATGGCGTTTTTTAATTAGAATCTTTCCCTGAAAGGCCCTTTTATTTTTTTTTTTTTTTTGAAGTGTGCTTTTTCCACATGGGTGACAAAAGGCACTTGGGCAAAAAACCCAGAAAGGTTATTAAATAGCTTTGTGCTGTGTCTTCCCATGTAAATTCTCCTGGTTTTAGAGACACCGTGTGCTGGTTTACATCATTCCTAGTTTCTCTCAGGGATCACGAAAATGAACGTTAATCATTAATTGGGTCGCGAGTTTTGCAACAGATTTCAGGGCTGCGAATGTGCTGAATTGAATTCATTGAATTGAGCGCTCGGGCGCGCGCGGTGTTTAATTTGGATGCCTGGTCTCTGTGGAGGGCGCGTGAATACAATAATAACGGCGCAGAATTGATTTACTGATTCCGTGCATGGGAATTGCCGCGGTTTTTCCCTGGTTCCCTTCCGACGTGCTCCCCACGGGTGCCGACGGCCGGGAGCTGGCTGGGTCGCTGCTCCGGCGCGCGGCCGGCGATGACAGGGCGCCGGGTTTGCCATTCCTACGCGCCAGCGTGCGGCTCCGGCGCCTGTTTGCTCTTAGAGGTGGTTCTGAATTAAACATTTCTGCGGGGTCTGAGGCCCAGGAGTTGTTTATCACATTAAACATTTGTTTTAGCTCTCTTTAGCAGAAGTGTGTTGACATTTTCTCTTGGGGGACTGCTGGGGATAATGAATGGCACGTACTGTATTGTGTTCCTCGGAAAGCCGCGGGATCCTGCAATAACATAAACACCCAGGGCTGAATTCATCCCAGATCTGAGAGGAGTGGGCTCGGTGTTTACATCAGTGCCGGTCCCGAGCCACAGCTCACATTTAAAGTTTATTATTGATTATGAAAACATCCCTGTTAATACTTGTCAGATATATTTTTTTTATTATTATTATTATTATTTTATTTTATTGCTGCCAGCTGCAGTTTCACTCCCCGCTCGGTGTTTTAGCTGTAAAGCTTTCGCGGAGGAGAAGCAGCGAGCTGGGTGGGTGTCGGGGCGGCTCAGCCCGGGGAGGAGCAGCCGCGGGCTCTCCCCGCTCACAATTCGTTTTCTCTGGAGCGGGGAAGGGTTTCGCAGCCGCCTTTGTTCTCCCGCGGAGCCCCCGCCGCATTCTTCCCTTTTGCCATTATCATTTTGGTTAAACAGAAAGGCAAGTTGTGTACCATATGGATCATGTTAACAATTGCTTATCTGGAGCCGGTGTTTTCTCCTCCCTCCCTTTCCCCCGGCCTTTTTCTCCCTTCGGAGGTCCGGCTCGGGGCTTTAACAGCATCTTGGGTTTGGTGCCCGTTTGACGCGGTCCCGTACCCCAAACCTCTCCCCTCGCGTCCCGTTGGAGTTAATTCCCCAAGTTAAACCGTGGAATAAACGCTGAGAAATCTCCAAAGCGGGTTTCCCTGGGTGCTCTGAAATACGGAAAGCAGTTGTTCAAGAAACCAGCGTTCGCAGATTCGTGTCTCCGGCCAGCAACGGGCTTCTCCCCCGGTACAGCCGAGGCTCCGTTTGCCTTTATTTGGGGAGGAGGTTGATGGCCGGGAGACGATCCCGACGCTGCCTTGCGCGTTTGTACAGACGGGTACAAGCAGGGACCGTGGTTTTCCCAAATCCCCGGCTGCTCCCAGACCTGTATCGAGGCGCCTGAGTAAATGGGATGAAAGTTTTGAGCCCTCGCTCCGTGTCCCTCCTCCGCTCCAGGGCGTTTCAGTAGCCCCTGGAAAAAAAAAAATTAAAAAAAGGCTGTTATTTTGGGTGCCCAAATACAGATGCGGGAGCCTAACCTTAGGCCAAGGGAGTGGCCGTCGGGTCACTTAATTCACCTCCTCCTTCCCCCACCGAAAAAGTAAACACAAAAGCCTCCGGGAGCATTCGCCTCCAAAGCCGGTATCGCATCCCGCAATAGCGCCGGCGGATTAGAAGGAATAAACCGATTCTGCACGGCACATCGTCGCCTCCGTAACGACGGCATCTCTGGCGTCATTAAAAAAATTCCTGGAAGGAGTCTGGGAGCGCGTGCCGTGGCTCGCTGGTGTTTGCAGATGCTGCAGGCTTGGTTGGTATTAATTATTTTTGCATCCTCCTAGTCGAGGAGATATTCCTGAGGGTAGGAATGCCGCCTCCAGATTTTTCTGCGAATGGCCAAATATTCTCCTTTCTTCCCTTCTGTCCCTGCTTTTCTAACGGTTTGGGGCTTCACCTCCCCGCTTTTCCTTCCTACAGCCAGAAAGAGACGGGTCGTTGTAGGGTAGGAGAAATCCCTCAATCCACCCTTTCCGGCAGCAGATGCGGGAGCACCGGATTTGAGTGCAGATTCCTAGAGGGAATTTCCCCGCAGATGACATTAATGCATCTGGAGAAGCGATAGTGACCCTTGCGCGACGCTGACCCTTGCATTTGTGCCACTGTAAACACTTTTCAGTTATATTTTTTGAGCTCCGGTGATTCTATGGCTGGAAGCGGAGCTTTGCCGTTTGCCGGGGGCTGTCGGGGAGGCTCCTTTTGTCAGCCCCGGGGCAGATCCCATCGCATCTGGCCAGATGTCAGCTGGAATTTTGCAGCGTGCAGGGAAGCTTGAGGCTCGTGGCTCTGAGCATCTCATTTGCTCGGCACGCTCCCTTCCTCCGCTCCACAGACGGCCCCAGCTCGGGTGCCGGTGAGGAGGGTCCTTCTCTTGCAGCTTTTTAGCAAAATAACGATGTTTTTCTTCCTTTTGGGGCATGGAGGGGGATGGTGGGTAATGCACGTGTTTGGCAACTCTGGGGCGCTCCGGTTCCAGAAAGCTCATCCCTGCGGGTGCTGGTGTGCGGGCACTCGCGCGTGTCACCGGGCATCCGGCGCTCTCGTTCCCAGGGGCCACGTGTGCCGGTCGGTGGCACCCAGCTCCCGATCGAAGGGAGCTGGTGGGACCGAACCAGACTTCAGTAACATTAAGCAGGAAAATTCCCGTTGCAACCAAGCAGGGAATAAACCAGTTCTTCCCAGTGCCAGCCCTGGCAATTCCCAGTTCTGAAAAACAGTTTATCCCCTTTGCAAGGTCCTGCCGCCGCGGGTTCGTTGCCGTGATTACTTCTGCGATATTTTCCCGTTGGTTTTTCCTTTAGACTCGGCTTGTTCGCGTGCTGCGGGGCGGTGGGAAGGACTCTCCCTCCCTTTTCTCCCTCACGTTCCTGAGCCCTGAGCGGGATGGTGGAGTTTTTTTCTGCTCCGTGAACCCCAGTCTGGATTTGCAGAGGATGCTGCCGCCCGCCCGGGCGCTGCCCAGCAGACCTGCCCGGGGACGGCAGCACCTCGGCACCTCTGGGCTCGGGTCTCTAGTGGGAGCGGGAGTTGAAAGGCAGGACCAGCTCTCCGTAAGCAAAGTTTATTTTGCTGTGTGACGAGGGTGTTGTAAAATCTCTCTCCTGGCCTTGTGGCCTGTCATCAGCTGAAGTTAATGTTGGTTAAATTGTACAGATCGCTGGTACAATTTTTCCTCCAGTGGTGCATGCCTCGGGTCGCTTATCAGCAACCCCTGATCTTTATGGGGGCCCTAATAAACCCAGCCAAGGCCTCGCAGATGCTGCTGGCTTAGAGCTGAGAGCAGAGCAGGATGCAAATTAAAGGTTTTCTTCCTGGCTCCTTTCTCCCGCGGACAGACAACTCAATCACGGAAAAATCAGGCGTGTGTGTTTCATCGCAGTGATGCTGTCATGGCCTGTGTTGTGGTGGTGCCCGGGGCCCCTCGCCCTGGACCGGGATGCAGGGTGGGATGCAGGGTGCGCTCCTGGGCGGGATGCAGGGTGGGATGCAGGGTGCGCTCCTGGGAGGGATGCAGGGTGGGATGCTGGGGTGCGCTCCTGGGAGGGATGCTGGGGTGCGCTCCTGGGAGGGATGCAGGGTGGGATGCTGGGGTATGCTCCTGGGTGGGATGCAGGGTGGGATGCAGGGTGCGCTCCTGGGTGGGATGCAGGGTGGGATGCAGGGTGCGCTCCTGGGTGGGATGCAGGGTGGGATGCAGGGTGCGCTCCTGGGTGGGATGCAGGGTGGGATGCAGGGTGTGCTCCTAGGAGGGATGCAGGGATGTGCTCCTGGGCGGGATGCAGGGTGGGATGCTGGGGTGCACTCCTGGGAGGGATGCAGGGGTGTGCTCCTGGGTGGGATGCTTGGCTGGTGGAGGTGTGGTACCCAGGCGAGTGCTTCGCCTCAAAAGATAAAAGAGCCACTTTTTTTTTTTTTTTTCTTTTTTCCCCCAAGAAAGTGAAAACTAATGTCAAGACAAATTGCACTTTAACCCACACTTGTCTTGCCTACAAAAAAAAAAGCTGAATAATAGCTGAATAAGTACCCCTTTCCCTGCCCCGGCCGCACTCAGAAGAGGAGCCTGCTCCTCACAAAGAATTTGCTGTGTAAATAGATGAGAGGTGCGGCGGCGGCACCGAGCTGGAGGGGACTCGTGGCACGAGGGGACGCCGGAGCCCGGGTCCTCTCCCTGCGATTAATCTTTCTCGGCGTCGCTTTAGGCCTCCGAAGAGCAGCGGGGCCGGCCGCCGGGCTGCTTTGTCTGCTGCCTCGGCTCTGCTGGGGCGAAGCGACGTTCCCGTCGAGGCTCTTTCCTTTGGGGAGAGTCTGCAAAGCACTTGACTCTGCTCCCTGCGTCCCGCTGCCTCCCGGAGCGGGATAATGTGGGTGTAATTGATGGCGAGAGGACTAATGGCTGCAGAAATGTGTAATTAAAGGCCAGGGGTGACGTGCTGCGAGGCCGCGCGGCGCGCGGGAGGTTAGGGAGGTTGAGTGTGTTGTGAAGGGCTTGTCCCACACGTCCCGCCTCGGGAGGGCAGGTCGCCGTGCTCGGGGCGTCCCACGTGCCCGGCACCGTGTGTCATCGGGGGGGGACACAGCGGGCTCCCCGGCTGACCCAGCCCCGCACGGTGAGGCAGCTGAGAGCTGCGCTCGTGGCAGCGTCCCCACTGGAGGTGACTGGGACGGGTGGAGGCGTGGGGGTTTTCTCACCCGTTCCGGCAGAGCTCTAGCTGGATTTGGAAGTGCCAAATCCCTGGGACGGGCCCCATCCTGCCTCCCGTGCCCCCCGGTTCCCAGAGCATCGCTGCTCCTCCCTCCAAACCCTGAATCAGGCCACGCGTTGCAAACGTAAATCTGCTGCAGTGCCAACGTGCCGCGAGCAGGTTGGACTTCGCCAGGACCTGGCAGCCCTGGGCTGTGCCGCAGGGATGGGGCGATCGCTCCGAGCCCGCGCTCTCCCTCCCGGCAACGCCCCGGGGCCGCAGCCCGATCCCCCGGGTGGGTCGGTGACGGCGATGGGCAGGATGCTGCACCCGGGACGGGCAGGATGCTGCGGCCCCGGCTCTGCGTGGGGCTCGGTGCCGGCGTGGCCGCGCTGCGGTGAAGAGCGCAGGAGATGCGGTGACAGGCACGCTGCAGCTGCGTGGCACGGTGTCGGCCCCGGCCGGCTTCGCACGGGTCGTCCCTCCCGGCGGGAGGAGGACGATGCTCCGGTGCTTGCTCAGATGCCGGTGCGGGCGGCACGGCCGTCCGGGTGTTATTTCGGTATTTCCTCGTGTACGGGAACCTGCACGGTCCCTCTGCTCACGCCACCGGCGAGGACACGGTGACGCTTCTTCCTGTTAGACTTTGCAGCCTCGCACTCTTAGAAAAACAGGGTTTAGCAGCTGTAGTGAAGTACCAACACCACAAAAATAAATCAGGAGCTGCAGATTTTAAGATTTATTGGAGATGCCGCCAAATAACGCGATTTAAAAGATACCTTTTGAAGCGTTGTTCCTATTTTCCACTTTAGGTGTTGCGGATGCACGGGGTCGATGAGAGCAACGCCCGTGCGGCGCAACCCGGGTGCTCGGCCGCAGACGCGGGCAGCGCTCGCAGGAGTGAATGCCTGCTACTATAAAGATATTTCCATTTGCATCCTAATCGCCACCGGCTCGAGCAGCGGGGCTGTGCCCAGCCGTGGGGCCGAAGCCGCCGGCTCCGCGCGCGCGGGGCTCGGGTCGCAGCGTGGCAGGTACGCGCTCCAGAAATAACATCGTTATGGATCTGACCTTGGGCTGTTCATATCCTCCTCCTCCAAGGTGATTACTTTTTAATGAGTGGCTGCTGAAAAGGGAGGAAAATGAATTATTTCTGCCGTAGGATTAGCTCTAGGAGACAGGAGCGGCGCTGCCCCGATCGATAAGCTCTCACACGGAGCCAGCCTGGCACCAAACTTCTCCCCAATTTCCCGGCGATGCCTTTGACGCTGCTGCCACCTTATTCTTCTTTAACCTTTTTATTTGTTGAGCAGCAGCCCTGTAGTGGGAGGCTGAACCATCGGCGCCCTGTGCTATGTAATAATAGGTAATTGTAATTGGCTTGTAATAGACACGTATCTCTGCAAACTCCCGTGGGAGTCGTGGGGGCGGCCGCTCCGAGCGTGGCACGCGGGTCCCCAAAGTCGGGGTCCGTCCGCCCGTGCAAGCGCGGACGCACGGCAGAGGGGAGCCGCAGCCTCGGGCGTGGACGAGGGCAACGGTGTCAGCAAAGAAAGAAACCCAAAAAAAGGGAACTTCTGGAAAATCCATTAGTGAATGGAGTGCGGGAGGGAGCTCGGCTTTTCAGGCTGCTGAGGCGGTGTTTAAAAAAGAATCCGCGAGTCAAAAGGCTTGTGAAAACAAAAGCCACCGAGAGAGGCCTCCCCCAGCCCAGCTCCGGCGGGGCTGGCCGGGAGACGGTGGAGCTGCGGGTGCTGAGGGCAGGGCAGGTGGTCCACAGGGGACGGGGACGGGGTCCGTCACCCTGCAGGGTGCGTGACCGGGACCGCGAGAAAGGAGATGCAGAAATGATGGAAAAGAGGAGGTTTTTGCTCAAATCCCTGCGGAGCGCGCTGCCCGGCAAGGCACCGAGGCGGAAAATACAACCGCGTTGTGCGGTGCTGGATAGGGCTGGGAGGCTCCCCAGAATTAGAGTTAATTAAGATTGATTCGTTCCGTGGAGGAGATGAGCTGGAGCGTTGCTGCTACCGCTGCGGACGGGCTCTGGTGCATGGGGCGAATTATCTCCCTGCTGCAGCCCGGTTCCCGCGTCCGCTGCAGCCCCCGGCGCTGACCCCGGCCCAAGGCCAGATGTTGGAGAAGATAGACCGGGGGCTGGTGGCTCCTGCCGCGGCTGCTCCCCCGGGGCGGTTCGTTACTGGAGCTTCATCGGGAAAAACACCCTGGGAGGAGAGGGCTTGGGCAGGGGTGGGGGTGCCCGGTCCCTGGGCCCCTTCCCGAGCTGCAGAGCATCTTCTGCATTCGGTGACCTTCATCCAGGTGCTTGTGGGAAGATGAAAGGTAACGACAATGCTTTTTTTTTTTTTTTTCCCCTTGGAAAAATAAGTAATTTAAAATAGTTTTCAGCCTTCTGGGGTTTATTCATCTATCGGGGTTTGTAGACCCCCTCCCCACCCACACGGTCTGCCCCAGGCGTGCCCAGCGCTGGGTGCGGATCGGACCACGTTTTCCCCGGGGTGCAGCAGCGGTCCAGCAGCCGGGCGCAGCGGCCGGCCCCGTAACACTTTGGCTTTGCTCCTTCTCGTGGCGTTGTAGTGCAGATCCCAGGAGCTGCATCCTTCAGGCATCCCACCGCCGCCGCCACACGCAGCATCACGGGTCGCCCGGCCGCCGGCTCAGCGTTGGCTGGGGACCGGTGGGGGTCCTCAGAGGAGCATGGTCCCCCAGATCCTCCTTCTGCAGGTTCGGGTGGGGTTCATCCCTCTTGAGGGGGGGGGTGAGGTGGGTCCTGATGGGTTTCAACAAGTGGTTTTGAACGGAGCAAGGTCAGGACAAGAAGTTTTTTCCGAGCAGCCTCCATCTGTGTGCTGGCAGCACATCCTTTGCTCAGTGGCTTCGGTAGGAGCAGAGCTGGAGATGGTGTAAAGATGCCTTCAGACCGTTTCTCTACATCCCGCTGTAGACCACGTGAATATGGATCTGCACAGCCAAAACCTCCGCAGGTAGTTCCGCGTGGCACGTTTCTAGATGGGCTTGAGGAGGAGATGGCCGTGCTCACGTCTGTGCCAAGCCCAAATGGGAGAAGCAACGGCCTCGCCGTGTCCTCCAGCCTCCCCATGTGCAGCAAAGTCCCGCTGCACGTGTTGTGGGACCGGGAGCTTCGGGGCATGCTCGCCACCCTCCCGGCTGGGCTGTTGTTATGCAGATTGCATGCAAATTGGGTCTGTTTGACCTCTTGACCTTTTTATGGGGCCACGTCTGTTTGGGGAGATGGTTCTGCTGATTAGAAATGGATTTTCCTCTCTAATGTAATCCTCCGAAAATGAGCTGCGTCCAACACCGGGCCCCGGGGAGCTTGTCCGGCGTCAAGGAATGAAATTTTGGTGAAGGGCTTCAGTGCCGACGGGGATCTGAGCAGCACCCAAGGGCTGTGGCCCTTCTCCAGGGCAAGCTGAGGTTTCTCCTGCACCTTGAGCACCTGCCCTGAGTTGACCTTGGGGGTTGGTGGACTTCAATGACCTGAACGCTGAGTGCTGCTCTTGCTAAAAACCTCCTTCCTGCCTGAGAACTGTCCTTCAAGCAGCGGTCTGGTGGAGATCACGGCTGGAACGTCTCCCCGGGGAACGTCCTACAGCAGACGAGGTGGCTCCGGGCAGGACAGCGTCTGCTGGAGGAGAAGCGACGGCGTGGCCGGGAGCGGGAATGCCATTGGGGGGAGCCACATTTTGCACGCGCTGAAGCACGCCCGTGGCAGGGAGTGGGCAACACGGCGATGTATTCATGCGATAGTTAATCTTGGGGAATTAATGTTCATCTGTGAAGCACTGGAGGGAGCGTGCTGGTGGTGTGGGGGGGGCTGAGCCAGCCCCACCTTTCAGTGGTTTCTAGACCCGAATAGTTCAGGTCTGTCCCGTGTTCCTGGGGTGGGCGCAAGGCTGAAGCCCAGCTCTCAGCAGGCCTGAGTGGTCCATGGGACCTGGAGACAAGCGATGTTCAGAAAAACATAAATAGCAAGAAAGAGGCTGATTTTTTTTTTCTTTTCAATTTTTTTTAGGTCCCTTTTATTGCTTCTTTTTCTCCCATCCATCTTACATTGAAAGGCGGAGCAGAATTCCTCAAATCCACTAATTGCATCAGCTCGTTATTAATAATATCTGGATTTTATTGCCGTATCCCCTCGACCTGGGGATTCCCAGGGCTGCGCGCCATGTACGGTTTCCTCCCGGTGCCGCGTAGCCGAGAGTTCCTCCTCTCGCCGTGACAGATGGGTGATGCTCAGCTGCTGCCGGGCTGAGCGGATCCGTATTAATTTTTCATTTGCCGGCCGGGCGCTGGAGCAGCACAGATGGGCGATGGCCCGTTGGTCACTCCCGGTTCGCGCTGGTGTCCAGCTGCTCTGCACTTGATATATGAGTGGACAGAGTGGACGCCGGAGCCTTCGGCTCGCGCCGGCCGGGGCTGAGGCTGTTTCTCCTGGGGGTGGGGAGAGGGCACGGTGGGAGTTAGCCTAAATCCTTTTAACATATGTACATTGACCCTGCTCTGATTGCAATACCATCCTTCGCTTTGTCGGCACCCGTTAGGAGGGGATGGGGAATGCGGCGGACAAAGAAACGCGGCTCCCCGATGGATTTGCCGAACAACCCAAATTTCCCTCGGAAAACTTGATGTTTGTGCTCCGGCAGCGTGCCAGGCTGCAAGAAATCGGCTGCCCGGCGTCGGTCTGCGGGGAGGGCTGGGGGATTTAAACGTCTCGCCCTTTATAAATGCTGCCAGGTATTGCACTTGGGTTATATCCCGTCTAAGCGTGGCTTTGTGCTCTCCTTGCCCCGCTCCTAGCTTTGGGACCAGCTCTGCCCCTGGCATAAGTCGCTGCTGGGCTGTTTTGCCTATTCTGGACCCGCCGTGCAGGGATTTACCAGAGATGAGCGGTATCTAGCACAAACGTGTGTATCCGCGAGCAGAAGTGTTGCTATAATCTACAGGATTAATGCTAAGACACTTCTGAGACATTGCCCCAACCCTCGGGGCTGCAGTGGGTGTAAATGGAGCGTCTGGGTGTGTTATAATTCCGATTTACCGCTGCGATGCGACTTCTGGTAATGCTGTTGCACTTTGCCTGCTCTGCTCTTAGGAGGCAGGGATGAACCCCAGCCCAGGACGAGGCCTCATGAAAAAAGAAAATGTCATTTTTCCACCCTCCGTGCACTGGGCAGACTTGGGAGAGTCTCTTCTCTCCTCCTGTATTTTTTTTCTCAGCTTGCCTTTAGCCTTGAGGACATCGCTGCGGCTGCCGCAGGACCTGGAGCATCTCCGCGTGGCTGCAGACACCTCTCGGTGCCGCCAATCCGGCTGCAGCGGCGAAGCTCCGGCACAGGAGTTGCATTGACGTGAGGCCACATTCGTGCCGTGGGTGCTCGGTCCGGGTCCTTGGCTGGACCCACCTTTTGGTGCTGGTAGCAAACGCCAGCGCAGAAGATCCGTCACACGTGACATCCCGGATATGAGAAGTCTCGGTGAAGGCTGGGCTGTGAAACGGGACTCCCGGCATCCAGGTTCGCTCCCTCTGGGGTCAAAGTCTGCACGGCAGAGAATTCAAAACCTGGGAACTCGGGCAGCCCCTGAACCCCGACGGGCTCTCCCTGCCCGGGAAGCCGATCGCATCGGGCCGCGCTGCTGCGGGTAGCCATAGGGATAATGAAACTGCTCGACGTCTTTTGAGAAAGGCATAAATCCTCCAAGCTGGCAGCTCTGCAGGACAAGGAGCCGTCGGCGTTTAAACCAGTGAGACGGTGGCGGTACGAGCAAAGCATCGCGGCGGCAGCTCGCCGGCTCCTTCCTGCACCGGGAGCCGAGGGGCGGCAGCGCCCGCTCCCTCCCAAGGGCTGGGATGCTTCTGCGGAGCAGTGGCGGCTGGCCGGGGGGTCGTCGGGACACAGCCAGCGCTGGGGGGGCTGCGGGTCGCTCCCTCTGGGGTGACCTCCTGCGGGGGTGGTCCCTCTTCCTGGGGTGCGGGTGCTCAGGGAGTTTGGCTGGATTTAAACCCCGGCTTTAGTGCATCCTCAGCTCGAACGTGTTTGCTCTTACGTGCTCCCTCTCCTTCTTTGCCCTCCAAATCTATTCGAACCCCGTCCTGATCCCCCCAGGGATGCCGGATTGCTGCAGCCGTCGGCGTACGCTGCCTGGGGGTCATCTCTGGATTCGCCCGCGTGGGTTTTGCCGGGGGTTTTTATGCGCCAGCGTTAGCGATGGGGGCACGTACGTGGGGCTGGGGCGCGAGCACATAAAATACGTGTACGCGCGTGCGTACGTGGTCGGCTCTGCATACGAGGGCTGTGGATGATGTATCTGTGCTCCAACAAAGACGGCCTGCGCCGGGATGCTGCTCGGGGCAGCCCCGCGTCCCCGCAGCCTCGTGGCTGAAATCCCCCGGCGAGAGCTTTTCTGGGGGGGGGGCGGCGGGAGGGAGGGAGCGAGCGCACCCCATCCCCAACGCCGAGCCGTTGGACACCCTCGGCGGTGCGCCCCGCTAAAAAGCCCCCGAACAAAAGCCCAGTTCAGAGTCGCTGCTGAATAGATTAACAAGATTTCCATAATTAGGGCGGGCGGGAACAATAGGATTCTCCCCTGCCCAGCCCCCCCTGCCCGCCTTTGTCTTGCGCTGGGGATAATGGGCAGCAGCGAGGGTGGGAACCGGCCTGGCCATTTGGTCACTGGACAGTAATTTTCTCACACTGCCAAGGGGAGCATTGAAACATCTGTCCCGCTCCGCCGCCTCATTCACGTCCCATTTCAAACCCCTGACAACTTCTCTCTGCCCGCCCGCCCTCCCCCTCCGCATGGTTTTCCAGGGTGCGACCGGGTTTTCCGGGGGGTTTCGGCTTTTCTTCTCCCAAATGCATCCCGTCTTTAAAGGGGTTGGGTGGAGGCGGGTTTGCTTCTCGGTCCTTTCGCACTCGGCTTTGCTTTGGGGGTGGCAGCGCTCGTGCGAACCCGTGCCCGTGCATCCCCCCCCCAAACACACGCACACCGGCCCCTCTTCTTGCAGCGGTTTCGCCGTTTGCCACGGGACCCGCGGCGCTGGCCACCCTCTTGCAAGCTCTTAGAAAAGCAATTCCCATCACGGGGCTCGTTTGCACACCCCGGGTTTTAGCTGGATACTGAGCAGCGGGGTTCGGGCGTTGGTATCGATCCGTGCGATGGGGAAAAGCTGGGCGCTCCTCGGGGAGGTGACCGTCGTCGTGCAAGGTTTGCGTCTGTCCTCAGGGCGCGTCGTCCGTGGAAATGAAGCTCACGCTGCCCGGTGCTGTATTGCAGGAGAAGACGGACGCGGAGTTGCTTGGGCTGCGGGCTGCCGGGTCCTCCCTTCTCCAGGAGGGATGGGTGAGGGTGTCCGTGCCGCCGCTGAGGGCGGCTGCTCCCCAGCTGTGGAAGAAACAGCCTGGAAATGCCTCCGGGATTTGCCAGTTGTGGTGGTGGCACCTCGTTCCTGCCGTGCCGCTCCGCACCCAGCCCCGTGCCGTGGCGGATGCTGGAGCGGTCGGCCGCTTCCCGAGCGTCTCCCCAACCCCTTGAGCCCCGGGCGTTTGCAGACTGTATTTTTTGGGGGGGCAGAAGCAGCCGTGGTCTGCGCCTGCAGCACACCGTGCACCGCTGCTGTGGTCTGAGCAAGGATGGAAACCCCTGGTGCTTTAATTCCTTCCAAAAAAAAAAAAAAAAATTAAATTAAAAAAAAGTCTTATTCCTTATGAAGTCATCCAAAGCCTCATTTTCCCCTTTAATAGCGTCTCGGTGCCTTTTGCTCGCAGGCAGAGGGAAGGGCCCCCCCCCCCATCCCTCTGCGCCCAGCCGGACCCCGCGCGCGGCTCGGGGAAAATCTGCGGCGGGAGCGCAGGTTTGCTGGGCAGCGTCGTCCTTTGTGTTCATTAAAAAGGGCCCTTTCCCGCAGGCTGTCGTGCCTGTCTCTGGCTGAACGTTTATCTATCGGGAGCACTTTAATAATGGCCGGTAAATGCAGGGAGGATGCCGGATAAAGCCACGCAAAGCCGCCATTTAAATCCTCTTGTGTAAGTTTGATATCCAAAGTGGAAGTACAAATGCCATATAAGTCAATTAAAGCATTAAGTAATCTAATTGTGCTGCGGTCGCAAAGTGGCTTAAAGGCTGAGCGAGACGAGCGCGTGGCGCACAGGGTCCCCTCCTGGCTCCTGCTTTAGCCGTCCCCCCCCCCGGGGCTTTGGGCGGAAGGCGGGGACCCACGGCGGGGCGAGGGGGGGACACGCTGCCACCACCCTCTGCGGGCGCTCGGGGGCTGCCTGGTGTTCGGGGGCTGGAGCAAGAGAGGGTGCCGCTGACCTCGGCATCCCTGCGATGCAGGGGCGTGGGGTGACAGGGATGCTGGGGGGGACGGATGGACACGGTGGGGCGAGCGGGGACCCCCGGCAGGTCCTGCAGAGCCCCCAGGATGCGTTTCCCACCCGCGGCCCCAGTGCAGGGGTGGGTCCGGGCACGGCTGTGGCCTTTCTGTCTTCCCCTTGGCCGAGGAAATTGTTTTGGGGAGGCCGCGTGCAGCCCATCGGTACCGGCACCGGTGCCGGGGAGTGAGCAAAGGGATGTCGGCAAAGGCTGGTGCTCAGCTGGGGGGGTGTGGGTGTGGGGGTGTGTGTGGGTGTGGGGGTATGTGGGGTGCGTGTGTGTGTGGGGTGTGTGTGCAATGCAGCCCCGATTTCCACGACCACCTGGCTACATGCTATTGATATGTTATTAATGTTACCTGCATTATAATTTCAATATACTCTGCTCCAGGTGGAGCATCTCGGGGCAGGGTGTCCTTGGGCTCCGCGTGCTGCTGCCCGGCGCTGCGGCACTGCCGACGGCACTGGAGGCTGCACCCTTGGTATCGCCTCGGCTCGCCCTGCTTCGATAACGCGAATATTTTATTCTGTTGGATGACGTGACCATCGGAACTTGAGCTGGCTGGCTTCTCCAAAGTGCTCGTGGTTGCTCCTCCTGGGGGGATACGTGCACCGGTGGTGGCGGTCAAGGGGATTTTTGCACGGCGGGTGGGCAATCGAGAGCCCGCGTTTGCAGTCTGGAGGTGCAACGTGGTGCAGGTGGTCAGGGCCGTACGGTGGTTTGGGAGATCCTCGGTGCAGAGAAGCGCTTGTCCCTGTTTCGCTGCTCTCACGCCGCGCTGTCCTCTGCCCCCCAGGTCTGTCGAAGATGCACTGGTCACCAGAGCATGCCCAGTCCCTGAACCAGTGGCCGGAGCAGCACCTCGACGTCTCCTCCACCACCTCCTCGCCAGCCCACAAGTCTGAGCTCTACCCCAGCACCCGCCAGCGCTTCAACTACGCCTGGGCCAATGACGACATCTCCGCGCTCACCGCCTCCAACCTCCTCAAGAGGTACGCCGAGAAGTACTCGGGGGTGCTGGACGCGCCCTACGAGCGCCCGGCGCTGAGCGGCTACGGGGATGGAGCCTTCGGGCCGGTTAACGGGCAGAAGGGGGACGGGGAGCCCTGGCCGGTGGCGCACGGCTCCGACAGTGCCTACCCCCTGACCCCCATTCACGATGGCCTCCCCAGCGCCAAGGCGGTGGTGCCACCCGCCGTCCCCCCCAGCGGCGGGGCCATCGGGCTCGGCGGCTCCCCCGTGGTGTCCGCCAACCTCGCCGATCCCATGTACCCCGGGAACTCCTGCGGAGGAGCCGCCACCGGCTCCGGTGGGCTCGGGTCATCTCAGGAGTACCCCTCAGGTTACGGTGGCACCTACTTGCCCTCCGGCTACTGCACCCAGCCAGCGTCAGCGCTCCCCCCTCCGCACCCCCCCGCCCTCCATGGCTCGGGGCTCCTGCAGCCCCCGCACCCCTCGCCCGCCCTGGTGCCGGGCTACGGCTCCTCCGGCCCCATGTACAACTACGCCGCCGGCAGCTACCCGCCGCAGCCGGGCTACGGGCCCATCCACCCGCCCCACCCCCCCCGCCTCCTACCTGCCCTCCGGCATCGCGGCGCCCACCCCCATCCCAGCCCCGCCGCCCGCCACCCGCCCGCCCGGGGTCCCCGGCTACGGCTACCAGGGCGCCGGCTTGGCCCCCCTGGCCGTGCCGCCCCTCGGCACCGAGGCGGTGGGCACCCTGAAGAGGAAGGCTTTCGACATCTCTGGCGGGGAGGACGAGGAGGAGGGCAGGTACAGGAAATACAGCTACGAGCAGCCAAAGTCCCCCTACCCCATGTCGGACAGCGGCGAGTGCCGGGGCAACGGGTTCGGCGGCAGCGCCGAGTCCCCCCAGGTGGCCTTCAAGCCCGGGAAGCGGCCGGCGGGAGCCGGGAACACCGAGGAGCATGCCGGCAAGTACGGCGGGCAGCCGATGAAGAGTATGGTCTCGCCACCCTACGGCACCGGGGATGCTCCGCTGCGGCCGGCAGAGCCATTTGAGAAGTTCAGCCCCCCCCTCGCCAATGGGGAGCGGGCGGCCGAGCCGGGACCCCCCTTCCCGCTGCGGCTGCCCCCCAAAGCGCCAGTCTTCGGCAGCCCGCCGGTGGAGGAGCAACCCAAGAACGTCGACCCCTTGGTCTTGGAGCTGGTGAACACCAAGATCGTGGAGCGGGGGCCACCCGTGCAGTGGACGGACATCGCCGGGCAGGTCTCCGTGAAGGCCGCCATCGAGGAGGAGCTGGTGTGGCCCATCCTGCGTCCCGGCGCCTACACCGGGGCGAGCCGGCCGCCCCGAACCATCCTGCTGTTCGGTCCCCGCGGCACGGGGAAGACCCTGCTGAGCCGGTGCATCTCCACCCAGCTGGGCTCCACCTTGCTGAAGCTCAGCGGGACAACCCTGCTCTCCACCTGGAAAGCCGAAGCTGAGAAGATCCTGCAGACCGTCTTCTTCGTGGCCAGCTGCCGGCAGCCCGCGGTGGTGCTCATCACCGAGGCCGAGTCCTTGCTGGTGGCCCGGGCCGGCGAGGACGGCAGCCAGGTGGGCAACCTCAAGTCCCAGCTCCTCTCCTACCTGGACAACGTGGCTACCTCATCCGAGCAGAACGTGGTCATCATCGGGACCACCTCCCGGCCTGGCAGCATGGACGAAGCTTCCCACCGGCGCTTCGCCAAGCGGTTCTACATCTCCCCGCCGGACAGCATCGCCCGGCGGCAGATCCTCCATCACGCCCTGGCTCAGCAGAGCTCCTGCCTCAGCGAGCGGGAGATGGCCTCCCTGGTGCAGCACACGGAGAGCTTCTCGGGCAGCGAGCTGGTCCAGCTCTGCCAGCACGCCGGGGCCACCACGCTGCACGGTTTGCCGGGCCAGATCCAGCCCACCTCCTACCAGGACTTTGAGAAAGCGTTCTGCAAGGTCCGCCCCGCCGCCTCCCAGAAGGAGCTGGACTTGTTCCTGGAGTGGGATAAGATGTACGGCACCAGGCACTGACGGCGCGGCGGCGGCGGGACGGGGGCTCCAGCGCCGGTTTCGGGACTTGGCCGATGAACGTGGGGTTTGGTGGGGCCGCGTCTGGGGCCGCGGGGGCTCCGGTTCTCCCCCCAGAGCCGCGCCGGGGCAGGAGACCCCCCCGGACAGCCCCGAGGGCAGCGCGACATCCCTCTTCTGTACCGCTTCGGACTCGGCCGGGCTTTTCCTCTCCTTGGTTTTTTGGAAGCCATCACCCACTGAACTCAGGATAACCTATTTATTATTTTCCCGTTCGTCTGTCCCTGGACCAGCGACGCAGCAAGTGGGGCTGGAGGCGCCTCGGGATCCGGCTTTCCGGCGTCGGATGCACGAGCTCCTCCGTCTACCCAGAGGCTCGATTATTATGGGATTTTTTTTTTTTAATTTTTTTTTTTTAATTGCTTTTATTGTTCCTAACAGAAATACCTCGGGCGTCTTTTGAGCAAAGCAGCCCCCTCGCACGTGGCACGAGCAGCCCGGCGGCGATGTCCTTGATCGGGGGGGGGGACGGGGAGGGGGGGACACAAAACCAGGGGGTTTTGGAGTAAATGCTGTAGATTGTTTAATATACTAGACTTGGGTTTTTTTATTTTTGTAAGGTATGTAGTATTTTTTTGTTTGTTTGTTTGTTTTTTTCCTTTTAACTACTCAGGAAAAGAATTACCTCAGAAAAAAAAAAAAAAAAGAATGTGTTTTTAAAAACTCTTTTTATCTTCTCAGAAAAGGAAAAAAGAGATTTTTTAAGAGTTTTTCAGACCTGGGACAAAGCTGCCTCGTGCATTTGCTTCCAAAGGGGGTGGAGGAAGAAAGGAAGAAAGAAAAGAAAAGAAAAAAGAAAAAAACTTGAAGCTGTTACAAAGATGAAAGTTGAATGTATTTTGGGTGCTATTCACGTATATTATGCCATAATTTTATTTTAATTTTTTTTTTTTTTAACATTGTTATTGTAGCATTTGGTGGAGTAACGTGTCTTCAACGGAAAGAGTATTAGTGCCGTAGTTCGGAAGCTGTCGCTAGCACCACTTTTTGGATCAGGCTGGGTCCGTCATCCTCCAGCATCTCCCGCCGCACCCCGGGGCCCAGGGGTGCTGGGGGGGGGACGGGGACGCCCAGCGTCAGTTCTTGCACCGGGGATGGGGCCGCCGGCGGTGACGATGCTGCCGTGAGGGCGTGGCGCTCCCTTTTCACACAAAATAAGGGATTGTTGGCTTCCCGCCGCAGTCGCCACCTCTGAGCACCGAGAAGCCCCGGCAGAGGCCGCACAATTTGGGGAAATCACTTCCCCCCCCACAAACCCTCCCCCTCGAGCAGGGCTGAGCGTGGGGTGCAGGGACACAGCCCAAAGCTGGTGTGACCCCACCGCACGTCCGCCTGACACCACCCCCCAGCTTCGCATCGCTGCGTGGGGTCCCGGCTTTTTTTTTTTTTCCCCCAATTAAAAAAAAAATTATTATTATTTTTTTTTTTTTTAGAGCTCTGTATCATATCGGGGGCGGCAGCTGCTCCGGGGCTGCCCAGCCACCCACTGGCACGGGCACAGCCCCCCCGTAACCTCAGGGTCTGCGCACACGGAGGGGACGCACCCCTCGGGGGGGGTCCCCGTCCCCCTCCCCGCCACGGCGGGAGCGAGGCGTCTGACAGCTTTGGGCTATTTTCCCAGGTTTTTTTGCAGTTTCCCATTTTAGCAGGCAGCTGCCTGCGTGCAAAGGGCATTACCCCCCCCTCCCCCCCCAAAAAGTGGTACTGGGTTCCTGAAGACTTTTAATTATTATTATTATCATATTTGACTTTGTACACTCTCTGTAACCATTTCTACCTCATTTTGCAACATATTGTACATGAAAGTATTTAATTCATGTCTTATTAATGTCTGAAAAAAAAAAAAAGAAATGCTTTTGAACTGTAATGGTCTACCTCAAGAAATACTGTATTTTAAAAAGAAAAGTATTACACAGTATTAAAGAGATTACATGAACGCCCGGCTGCGAGCCTGCGCTGCCTTCTGCCCCCCCCACCCCGGGGTGCTGGCGCGTGGGGGGGTGGGTGGCTCTGGGGGGGGGGCACGGCAGGGGACAGGAGGGACGTGGGGGATGTTGGGGGGGGGGGGCTGCAGCCAGGGGAAGGGGGTGATGGGTGGGGGTCTGGGTGAGCCCCCTCCCATTATTGGGGGGTGATGGGTGGGGGTCCGGGTGAGCCCCCTCCCATTATTGGGGGGTGATGGGTGGGGGTCTGGGTGAGCCCATCATGGGGGGTAATGGGTGTCGGGGGGTCCAGGCAAGCCCCCTCCCCTTGTTGGGGGGTGATGGGTGGGGGTCTGGGTGAGCCCCCTCCCCCCCTTACAGCGGAGGCACCCGGAGGGGCTCCCAGGGGGCAGCAGCACTGGGGTCCCGCTGAGGAGGGGTCCCCACTGGAAGGGCCCCCCCTGGGCTCCCGGGGGGCTCTCGGGGGGGCTGAGGCAGGTTTGGTGCTGCCGGCGTGGGCCCAGCCAGCACCTGCGGGTGCGAGGGGCGGCCGGGGGGGGGGGGGGAGGGGGGGGCTGGGGTGCGAGGGGGGGGGGGGTTTGCCTGCGCTGCGAGCTTTGCTCTGTGGCACCCGGGCTGGGTGCTGGGCTGGGTGCTGGGCAGGGTGCTGGGCTGGGTGCTGGGCTGGGTGCTGGGCGGGTTTTCTCAGCTGCGCTGAACTTTCAGCTTTTTTTAGCTGAATTGCTTGCACTGAGCAGTGCTGCTCCCCCACTGTTTGTTTCTCAAAGTTTTGTCTAACTCATAAATTCCAGAGTATTCGGTGATCTGGAGGCTTGTGACACCCTCATCCCCGGTTCTTTTTGTAAGTTATCTGCTCGGATAATTTCATCTCCTGAAATGAGTTAATTCTGTTAATCAATCCCCCCGTGTCCGGGGCAGCTCCTGATGCCAAGCGAGCCGGTCGGCGCATCGCTCCGCGCGGGAACAGCATGGCTGCGGCAGGAGCCGCGACCGGCATCGCTGTGAGCGCACGATGGGGGATCCCTGCCGATGCCCCTCGCCCCGTTGCAGGTGCCGGCGGTGCCTCGGCCGATCTCCGCGGCTTCCCGCGTCGCTGCTCCCACACGTTCCCGGCAATCCAAGGACGCTCACGTCCCCTCCCGGCTGCGCCGTGGGCGTGGGTCCGAGCACCGGCCGATGGCCGCGGTCTGTGTGTCAATAACCAGAAACGCTTCGCCATGAGCTCCGGCCGGCAGCGTGGCTCGGCAAACGCCGGCCGTGGAAAGCGAGCAGCCCCGATCTGAGCCCCACATTCCGTCGCTGTGACCCCGAAGGAGGGGACACTCCAGGAGGGGACACTCACTCCAGGAGGGGACACTCATCCCTGGTGGGACCGGCCCCCGGCTCCCTCCATCTCAGCGGGACGCCGGCCGTGCCACGGGGGGCGGATTTTGCGCCCTTCGCTGCTGCTGTTAATGGAAGTTGGGGGAAAAGCGGCTCCCAGCCCGCGGCTGCTCGCTTGGTTGTTTTGTCGACGCCTCAGCCGGGCTAATAAATGTGTGTGTCCCCCCGTCCCCCGGGGTCTGGCCCTGCACCCAGCTCAGCAGTGACGCTCATTAGCGACAGCAGACGAGCAGCCCTGCGTCCCAGACGCAGTGGGTGGGAGGGCGAGGAACGGGGTGCCGTACCCCCCCTGCACGGGAGGGGACACGGTGGCATCCCTGGCCGGTGGCTGGGAGGTGCCCAGAGCCTTTGTGCTGGTGTATCCGGAACAATGCGGCAGCTCCGGCCTTTTATCGAGACCCCTGAGGTTACTGCGCTATGAATAAATTACGTGGTGGATGGGATGCGGAGTCACGCGCGGAGAAATGGGAGGAAGGCTCCCTCCTCCTCCTCCTCCAGCAAAGGGCGGCTCGGCTCCTCTCCACCTGCCTGGAGCGATGCTGTGCACATCCTGCTCCCAAACCTTGGTGCCGGGGTGAGGTTTGGGGTTCACCTTGGCCGGCGGCCGCAGGCAGCACCAGGCCAGTGGTGGTGTTCAGAGGGGCCTCCTGGCTCGGCCGCAGCCGGCGTTTGTTTTTGTTGCCGAGCCCAGCGGTGGCCGGCACAGGGTCTCTGTCTGTGAGCAGAGCCCCATGGCAGCGGGACGAGGACCCCCTCGCCGGGGCCGTGCTGCGGCATCCGAGCCAGTTATCCTGCCTGGGGTAATGGTGTCCAGCTCCGCTCTGCCCACCCCAGCCGAGGAAAACACTGGGCTTGGCCACGGGCTGGTCCTAGCTGGGATGTGCCGGCACAGGGAGGCGAGGCGGACACTTCCCAGCATCTCAGATTATTAAAATGAATTTGCAGCTGGACTCCGACCTTTTGGAGACTCGATTCCACAGAAGTGAAACCTGCACGCTCTCCCCAAATCCAGGCCAAGTCCCGTGCGGGACACGCCGGGCTAACGGCGCCGGCATTCCTGGCATTCCTCCCCAGCCCCGCCACGTGTGCTGCTCCCCGCTGTCCTCTTTGCCGGGATGGTGGGACACGCGGAAGCGATTCCTCCTGCCCCGTCGGCCTGGGGCATCAGCCCTGGCTGCGTTTTCCTCCCAGGGAGACTTGGGGATGGTCCAGGAGTGGCAGCGGCAAGATGATGGTGGCACCGGTGTTAGTCCTGAAACCCGGTGTCCTTAGAGAAAAATCTTCCTGTCGTCAGTGCAAAATTGGACATTACGAGGACGGGGTTGGCAGAGACCGTCTGGCACTTTGTGCTCATCGCCGCTTCTCCCATCAGGGCGGCAGGAGAACAAACCCACCTTCACGTGGCGGCAGGAGCAGAGCAGCGAGCAGGGGTCACCTTCTGTAGCAAGATTTTATAGGGGCGTCAAGGAGAAAAAATGGTCTCAGAGAAGCTTGTGTGATGGCTGCTGTCCACAACTGGGTTTGGTGCCAAATTCGTTCATTTTTGGGTTTGGTGCTCGACCTGTAGTCGTGGGATGTGGGAGGGAAACTGAGCGGCTCTGAGCCCGTTTGATGCCACAGTTCAGCTCTCATCAAGGCAGAAACTCCTGGAAAACTCTCCTGGAGTCCTCGTGGAACGGGGTCAGAAGAGCTGGGGGCTGAGAACCCTGGTGCAAGGGGGAAGGACTCTTCCCCACCCCAAAACCCCGCTCTGTCCAGGCCATCGCAGCAGGAGGTGTTTGCTCGGCACGTTCGGAGCTCCACGGCAACAGTTTCCCATCGTTTCCTTATTCACATTCCCGAAGGAACTGCACAGGCCCCTTCCCTCCGTGCCTGTCCCAGGGACGCGGGATGCGTTTTGGTGCTGCGGTGCCGTGGCATCCTGCCCCCCCCCCCCCGAGCAGGGCTGCCCATCACAGGCGTCTCAATCAGGGGCCTAAAAATCCTCATGGCAGAGTGAGGCCCTCGGGCACAGGCACATCCCGCAGCTTTGCTGCTTGGAGGATTCTTGGAGTCAGGAAGGGAGCTGGGAGAGGCAGCGACAGAAGATGGAGCCCCATAACGTGAGTCCGCGCAAACCTCCCGGCCGGGGAATAGCTCCTTCTCCTGCTCTCGGATTCTGGCTGCTTCCTCCGGACCCAGATACAGACCACGGCCCCTGGGGATCTTGGGGGAGATCCGGGGAAATCGCAGCTTTATCACCACCCTGATGAAACATCCCTCTCACCCAAAAATCAACATCCACCCTCCAAAACCGTAAACGTCGAGGCCCTGCTCCCAGGACAAAGGTGCCAGGCCCAAAAGGGCTGCCTGCCCTCAAACCTCCCTCAGCGGCCCTCGCACAGACCCACTCACACTGGGGCTGCGGGCTCACCTACACCCCGAAATGGTCCCCTATGTCTGTCACTGTCCAACAGTCCTGTCCCTACAAAGTAGGACTTAAATCTCAGGAGAGGGAGCCCAGCAGACAGGCACGGGGAAAAGGACGTTGGAAGAGCCATGGGGCGCGGGGCAGAGGGACACGCTGAAGGCAGAGACAGGCTGCTGGGTAGATGGAGACACAGAAATGCATTTTTCAGAAACCACGTAGGAAGAATTAAATCCCAGCAGGTGGGGTACCAGAACAGGAGAGGCAGCGAAAGGACAAGTGGAAGGCAGCAGGGTACAGAGCAGCATCGGCAGAAGAACAAAAATCTTGGGGGATCCGGCCAGGTGGAAAGGGAGATGGAGGCCGGGATGGGAAGGATGCAGGCGGAGATCTGGAGAAGCATGGTAGGGATGGACACACGACTCACCCCAGCTCCTGGCACCCACGGGAGACCTTCAGCACCCCGAGGCCTCTCTCTCCCCCCCCCCTTCCTCCTCCGCAGTGCGGGCTGCCCGACCCTCACCCACCCAGGAGCGGGTGGTGGGTGCCTCCACGCTCCTCTCCCACCAGACTCCCAACGTTGGGTGCTGCCGGCGCACGCTGTCGTTGAACGCTTGAAAAGCGTTCAACGACAGTGTGCGCCGCCAGCACCCAGCCTTCCTTGCTGCAGGGTCCGGCTGTTCCTTGTCGCAGGCAGCCCCTTCGTTTCTCCCCCAGCTCCCAAGGGCAGGCAGCTCCTTGGCACGGCAGGGTCGGCTCCATCCTCATCCTCAGCAGTACCCAAAGAGCTGCCCTGCCCTTTCCCACCTCCAGCCCTTTTAAAAACTAGGAGGAGCTACAAGACTCTTCGAGGTCCTTATGTACGTACTTTGCTGAAAGGGAGGACACTAATTTTTTTTCCAGCAGCATCCTTATCTCCCTGAGGCACATAGCGAACAATTACCAACACCGAAGTATTGAGAAACTAGGGGAAAGGGAATTTGGGCCAGGGTCCCCATGACCACCGACCCATGAGCCTTCCCCTCCAAATTATCCCATCTACCCAAAAGATAGAGGCGGAGAAAGGAACTGAGCATGCGTTCCAGTTTGCATACTAGGCAAAGAAATAGGAACGGGGAGCGCACCACTTTGTAATCTTTGTAATATTCACGTATAACTATGACAAAAGAACTGGAGTTAGCTGTGCCTGATTAGAGGAACCATCTCCTGACACCCAGCGCTGCAATAAAAGGAAACGCCTGCTTCTCCATGCTAAATTGGTGTTAAGGACTTTTCTTTATTCCCCAATTTCGGTGACACGCGCACATCAGAAATCCCAGCCGTCCAGAAGATGTTTCTGGCCTGAAACGTCCCTCCGCGGCCCTCGCACAGCCCTGCTCGCCCTGCAGCGGGGTTTGGTGGGGAGGTGGCCATGGCTGCATTGCCACCTCGTGGTTGTGGGGTCCGCGCCTGGTCCCCGAGCAAGTCCGATTATGGTTCAACTTGACTGCGCTCCATCGATTTGGCGTGGGAGAGGGAAATGCGGGGTCCCAGCGGGGAGGTGCGGGGGGTCCGTACCCCCTCCTTGGGCAGGGAGAGGGGAGCACCCTCCTTGGGGCAGAGGGTGGCGCAGACGTCCCGGGGGGAGCGGCGGCCATCCCCCGTCCCCACTCTTGCCAAAGCGCCGGCAGGGAGGTGGGGACGGCCCCGCCAGCCCCAACAGAGCTGGGCCCCACGGCACAGGCGGGGTGCCCCTGGGCAAGGGGGGCGTGGGAGGCGGAGGCTGGACCCTGTGAGGGTGAAGGCGCCCTGAAGCGCCTCACAGACAGCGTTACGTTTCCAGCCCGTTGCTTTGGGTCCGCTGGGAATCAAGGGACCGTTTAGTCTGTCCCCGTGTCCCCGTGTTGTGAGCGTTCGGTGCCCAAACCGGCTGCTCAGATGGGCTGGACTGGGGAGGGGGGTGCTGGGAGGGACGCTGGGCTGGAGGCAGCGGGCTGAGCTGGGGCACAGCGGTGCAGGCAGGAGATGCTCAGCCCTGGGGGAAGACATGGGACGACGCGCTGGGGAACAGGGGACACATCCCTGGAATGTGCTGGCTTGTGAGGTCAGACAGGGGAGTCTGCGTTCCTGGGCCACCCCGACGCTGAGGGGCACCCAAGCGATGCTGGCACCCTTGGGACTCATCCTGCTCTTGCTGGCGGCGGGCGGCTGGTGCAAGGACACGGTTGCGGCCAACGTGGGCCGTCACACCATGAGCCGCATCGCCGAGCTGCTGTCCCCCTCCGAGTGCCGCCAGCTCCAGGGGCAGCTGACGGGGCCCGACGGGGACCTGGGGGAGCGGGAGCTGGAGCGGCTCTCCGAGGAGAACAACCCCATCCACTCCCACCGCCGCCGCCGCCGGGACCTCCGCGGCCCCACGGGATGCTCGGAGGCCCTGCGGGACTGGCTGGGGACGGCGGGAGAGGTGGTGACCTGGGACCGGCTGGCCCGTGGCCTCCACCAAATCGGTCGTCCCGACATCGCCCGGGAGCTGGGGAAAAACCTGAACCAGGACAGGAGCCTGGAGCTGCGGAAGAACGTGGAGGAGTATGGCCGCACCGTGCAGCACCTCACCTCCTCTCTGCTGCTGGAGGGCGAGCAGCGCGGTGGGCTGCGAGGCAGGAGGGCCCCGGATGGGGACCTGGGGGACCTGCGCTTCGAGAGGCGGCTGCCCCCCCCGTACACCCGCAGCCTCCTGGGCTGGCTTGGGCCCGTGGTCTCGGGTATCCTGGTGGGGTTCCTCGCCTCCGTCCTCTTCGCCGTGGCTGCCGTGTACTCCTGCCGCCGGATGCTTGGCTCGGACGCCACCTGAACTTGGGATGTCGCCCAAACTGGAGCGTCTCCCAGAAGCTGCTGGAGGACAAACGAGACCAAATAAAGCCTGTGGAGGGGCTGAGATCCAGAGACCGACCCCGTGTGTTGTCCTGGGCAGGGAGGGTCCCATCCAGGGCTGGATGTCCACCAGCCATCCCCGTCACCCCCCCGCTGTGCTGGAGACGCCCCCAGTTGTCACTGGATGCCAGGGTGCAGGGACAGAGCCGGGCAGAGCCCCCTTGGCCACGTCCTGAGACCGTGGGGTCTCCCTGTTCCCAGCGCTCCCCCCGGGCAGGGAGGGGACAAAGGCTCTCTGCTGGGTTATCATGCTGAGCCACCACCTGGGGTTAATTATTCATGGGAGAGAGCTTAATTATAAGGCCATTGATTGGATTTGGTGTTGTGGCAGAGGTGGTTTGTGCTGCTCGCAGTCATCCTGGACGACAGCCTTGGCTTTCCCGAAGCCAGGAGCCGGCTGTGCCCAGGACCCGTCCGAGCTGCTGATGGTCTGGGGGGCTTCGCTCCCCTCTTGGTCTGTCTCTTACTGTGGGTTTAGTGTTTTCTCTCCGTTTTTTAGCCAAGGAACTCCCATGAAGTAACTAAAAACCATAGGGGGTGTTACAGCAAGACTCAGATGGGGTTTGCGTTGCTGATGGGGCTGGGGAGGGCAGGATGTGACTGGCTGGAGAAAGCAGCCGCACAGGGAAAACTGCAAATAGCTGAGCGTTTGTGCATGGTGCTGAGATGCCTCACCGGCTTTTTGCGTGTGCATAGCCCTAAAAACACAAAAGCTGGAGGTCACCGGGGGATGCTGCCAGGTCTGGCAGGGATCCCTGGGTCCCCCCTGCAGCATCTCTGCTGTCCTGGAGCGTCTGCAGCCTCTGCCTGCCACTGAAATCCAGCCGGTGCAACGAAAAGGGGTGTGGGAGGGGGACACAGAGTGCTTTGGATCTGATTATAGCCATCTGAATTGCTGTAATTAGAATTAAAACCTGTATTTTGCATCAAGAGATGGCTTGCATCGATCCAGCCAGCTAGCAGTGGCATGCAAGTATTGGAGAAGAAAGGGAAGGACAAATAACCCTGAGTGCGGCTTTAAAAATGAACGAAAGAGTTAACTATTTATATAAGGTTTTTCTTTTTTTTTCTTTTTTTTCCCCGAAATGAAATTGTACCCACTGCCCTTAGAGAGTGCTGTTTCCTGAAGCACCAGCGCAGCCAGTTCCTGGCACAGCGATGCTCCTCTCGGGGCGGCTCCTGACCGTAAGTGAAGGTCAGGGCTCAGCGGCCGCCCCACTCATGCTGCTGCCGGCCCCGGTGTGGGAATCACAGCTCCTGGGGGGTGAAGGGCTGTTTTACCATCTGCCGTGCCGTCCTCCCACGCTGCGGCGCGTCTGCCTCGGCCATGGGGAGCCCGATGAGCAGCTCATAGCCCGGTGCGGGTGGGATGGCAGGGATCGGCGCTCGGAGGATGCTGCGTGTCAGAGCTGGAAGGGACGAGGGGCGTTTACTCTGGAGCAGAAGGAGGGGTGGTCCCCTGGTAGCCACAGATGCTCCTCAGGGGTTGCAGGTCTCCCTGGAGCGGCATTTGCAGGGGCTGGCTAACACAAGGCAGGACATGCAGCATTGTGGCAGAATACGGCCCTACTGCAGTTTAAGCCTCCCTAAGGCAGGGAAAGCCTGGCCAGCCCTGCTGCGGCCGGTACGAGCTCTGCGCCAAGACCACGGGCGGTTCGGAGCCGTGACTGTCCCCCCCAGATGCTCCTTCAGGGCAGGGGCTGGGTCCAGACATCTTCAGCTCAGCCTGACTGCATAAAGCCACCGCAGGAGTCCTGCTCCGCTCGGGGCTCCTACTCCAGGAGCGAGGACCCGTCTGAGCTGAGGACGGGGGGATTTCGGGGAGGGGGTAGGGAGGGTGGTCGCTGCTGTGCAAAGGTAACAGAATGACAGGGCAGCCAGGAGACGTTGTTAAAACAAGATGGATGTACCCCTTTATTGCAAATTCCAAAGTAAAAAGATGTACAGTACAAAGGAACTCAAAGTTCAGACATCAAACTCCCAGCCCGCTGTTTTGTCACGTTCCTCCTCCCTCCCTCCCCCGGCCAGCTTCATCCTCCTCCTCCTCCTCCTCGCTGTGTGAGACAGAACAGAGAATAAAAACCAGGAGCGAAAGTGGGGAGCAAGGACAGCACGGGGCAAACCCCAGCGTGACGAAGGGGTTACGCAAAGGGAGACGGCGGCTCTGGCCCCGCGGGGACGGTGGGCAGCTGGAGCTGCGCCACTTCACAAGGACCTTCGTAGCAGCGGTTCTGTCACCCTCCCGGTACCCAGCGCCGGCTGCGCACACCTCGGCGCCTGTGATTCTCGCTGCGTTACACTCGGTCGCTAATTAAACCTCACAACACCCCTGTGAGGTAGGGAACGAGAGCCCCAAGTTACAGATGGGTAGAACTGGGAGAGGAGGCGGGAGGGCGTCCTCCTTCCCTGTGCCCTGCGCCGAGCACGGGGCTGCGCTTGCTGCAGGGGACACCCTCACGCGCACACCCCCCTCTAAAAAATTACAACATGCAGCAAACCGGCAAAGGGGAAAGGATTTTTTTTTTTGTTTACTTTTATTTTTTTTTTAAATCAAACCAGAGTTACTGTCTTTGTGTGACACATTGACCCAGCAAGGTGCAGGACAGCACGACCGCGCTCTGTCTTGCAGTGCCGCTGGTTTGCTTAAGCTCTAGCTGGCCTTAACCAGGCAGCAAAAGTCACATTTGCTGAATAAATTGGACCAAAACTCTAATAGGAAAAAATAATTTCAAGGTGCCATTTGACTTGCAATGACTTCAGGTTCGGTACCTGGAGCCCGTGCGCTGCTCAGCCCTTTGGGCCAAAAGTGGGAGAAGCTGGAAGGCCTGATGGGGTGCGGGTGTACGGGGTCACCTGCTGCTGGCTGCACCCCGATTTAGGGCCCTTCAGCCACAGTGAGCAGCAGGACCCCCAGCGTGGGTAGGTCCCCACCGACCAGCCCCCCGTCACTGCACGGGGACCCCACTGACTCTGGAGAAAGCTGAGAACTGGGAGGTGAAGTTGTGGACTTGCAGTGACATGCCTGAGCAGGGGCTGCAGCAGGAGATTTTCCCCCCCACAGCAGCAGGAGATCCCCCCCCAGCAGCGGGAGGTCCCCCCCCAGCAGCAGGAGGTCCCCCCCCAGTACCAGGAGGTCACCCCCCAGTACCAGGAGGTCCCCCCCAGCAGTGGGAGGTCCCCCCCAGTAGCAGGAGGTCCCCCCCAGCAGCAGGAGGTCACCCCCCAGTAGCAGGAGGTCCCCCAGCAGCAGGAGGTCCCCCAGCAGCAGTAGGAGGTCCCCCCCCAGCAGTGGGAGGTCCCCCCCAGCAGCAGGAGATCCCCCCCAGCAGCAGGAGATCCCCCCCCAGCAGCAGGAGGTCACCCCCCAGTAGCAGGAGGTCCCCCAGCAGCAGTGGGAGATCCCCCCCCAGCAGCGGGAGGTCCCCCCCAGCAGCAGGAGGTCCCCCAGCACTGTCCATGCATGGGAGCTGCTGGCTGCGACGCTGCACGGCCAAGGGCAGCGGCCGGTGGGTCAGGGCTCGCCGGCCACTCTGGACCTCGGGCTCGTCCTTTCGGGTGCCTCCTTGGAGGGGCTGCGGGGTCGAGCCCCACAGAGTTGAGTCCTCCCCGGCCAGAGCGGGTCCTGTCCCCCCTGCGCGGAGCAAGGGACGTCTGCGGGCCCAGCCTGTCCTGCCGACGGACACCTCCCTGCGCCAGAGACGGGAGCCCCGCGCAGACGCTGACCCCCGACAGCATCGTCCCCGTCGCGGGGGCCGAGCCGTGTCCGTCGGGCGCCTTCGGAGACCCGAGACCCCTAACGCACCGACCGCCCTTCCGACGGCTGCCCCTGCCGCCTCCTCTGCTCCCTGCCGCACGCTTCGGATGAAACCGTGCTAAAACAGCCTTGGAGGAAGTTTGGAGGAGATGGAGGGCGAGGAGAAGGCAGCCAGTCAAATAATTGGGACACCGAGACAACCTTACCTTGTACAGTGAAAAGGGTAACATTTATTTTATTTTCTTTTGGCTTATAGTAACGTAATTGTTAATCATGTTGGGTAAGATCATTATGAGCCACCATGCAATTTCTAATACACTAATCTTCACTATTGATCTTTTACAGCTTTAACAGGTTTGTGGTTTTTTTGTTTTGGTTTTTTTGCGGCGGAAAATTAAATAATCCAAACTCGGGTGTGGCCTCTATGTAACATCATGGTTTTATTTTAATTTGTTTTGTTCAACATTGGCTTCTATAGTTTAAAAAAAGGTGAACAGGAAAAGTGAATAAAGCAGCTTGAATTGGTGTTTCTTTACCGCCCTTCCCCTCTCCTCGTTGAAGAACAGTCACAAATTAACCCAAAAGGGAGGCGTTCGTTAGTGGGGGAGGGAAGAGAGCTACTTCTTGTAGTCTTGATTTTTGGCTCCGTCTTGTTAATTGACGCCACCACCCCCCGTCGCTTTATTCCCACAACCCTGAATCCGGAATTTAAATTCCGCGCATGCTTTGGAATTCGGAGCTTTGCGTATGACACCAACGTCCCTTAACGCTCTTTGACCAAAGTTTCCTCTCTGGCCTTGGCTTCACCCAGTGAAGATGCACAGAAACGCAGACCCATTGCTGTCAGCACCCGTGACCTGCGGCTGATGGAAATATCTGCCCTAGGGAGGAAACGACGAGAAAAAAACAAACAAACAAAAAAAAAACCCTCAAAAAAAAAGAACACCCCAGGAAACTTTTCTTTGAGCAGAAGGACCGACTCCAGCCAACGACCAGTCGACGCAACTGCTCGTTCCTGTTCCTTCTCAGCAATGCTGACCGACAACCACTGGCCTCTTGCATTTAATACAGATCTAACGTTAAAAAAATAAATATATATACATAGTTTGAGGGGACTTTTCATTTTATAGTAATTGAGTTGCTTAATGGAATTGCCAGTACGAACGCTAAACGTACCAAGCTTCACCTACGAGTCAATAGCCCAGCTTAAGAACAATTATGAAGTTTAGCCAAATCTTGCATAGAAGTGGTCAACTTATTGCACGTTGGAACCCCCCAAAAATATACTTTTGCTGTTGCAAAGATCATTTGCAATAAAGCTTTTTTTTTAAAATCTAGTTTGGGGAGGGGGATAGGGTTTTGCTTGTCTTTTTTTTTTTTATTATTTTTCTTCGGGGGGACGTTTACTGGCTATCTAAAGTCTAAGGAAAACAGAAAAATATTAAAAAAATAAAAATAAACATGGACAATGGCATAAGCCAGAAGCCATTCTATTATTTTTGTAGTTCTTTGTATTTACAAAAAGGCATGCCGATAAAATAAAATGATATATTACAGTATTTATAATATTCTCTTAAAAAGTTCAACCACACTTTTCAGCTATTTTTTTCTTTTTTTCCTTTTTTTTTTTTTTTGTGCTGTTTACAATGTAGCCTGTACATATGTATGTAGTTTCTCTTTGTTATTGTACATCACATCCTAGGAGCAACTGGGGCAAGAGCCGACGGGATAGACAAGGTTCCTTGCTGTGTTGTGGGTGCAGCAGAACTGCTCCGCTGACGTGGCGATGGCTAGGCTGCGCGGCGAGGACGCCGGCCGTGGCACGGATGGCTGCTGGATGGCTTCCTGCTTGGTTTTGTGTTTGGTTTTTTTTTTTTTTTTGAAGTGACTCCTGTAATTTTCTGGGTTGGGAGATTATGCAAACCGAGATTCATCCTGCCATCAAGTTCTGCTGTCTTGGTTTTGGGTTTTTTGTTTGGTTTTTTTTTTTCCCCGCTAGTCCAGTTACCCTGAATTTGGTCGGCATTCGGACGCCCACGCTCAACCTCGGCACCTCGCGGTCGAGGTGAGCAGCAGCTCCGACCCCTCGGCTTCTCCTTCCAAACTGCCGGTGGAAAAGCACCGTGCTGCGGCGCCGCGGCCCTACCCTGTAAGAAGACCCACGCTGGCCCTGAAGAAAAATAAAACCCATCTCAACCGGAGCAGCGGCTGAGAGCTGGCTTGGTCATGAGGACACCACGAAACAGGATCTGGGGACGGCTGAGGCTGGGCAGCGAGAAAAAGAAACGTTTGGACTCGGCTCGTGATGTTTCTGTGGCATTATTTACCGCCGCAGCGAGAAGACGAGGCAAGAGGTAGCTCTGATTCCTACCCAACCCGCGTTAGTCGCCGCTCGATGAACGTGTCAGAAATGGGAAGAACGCGAAGGCACCCGGCAGCCGTCTCCCCACCCGGCACCCCGGGACGTGGCCCCTCCCTGCGCTGCGGCTTGTTAAAACCCCTCCTGGCTGCAGAAGCGAGAAGACCCGTGCGGCAGCAAAGCGCGGAGCTGCAAACCCTGGTACCGAGGGAGGAAGGGTTCAGGGTTTCAGAAAGCCACCCGCGCCCCGGCGTCCCACCCGGAGCGGGAATCCCAATGGCCAGGGGACAAGCGGACGCTGCGAGTCCCGTCCCCGTCCCCCAGCCCCACCAGCGGGATTGCTTTGGGCAAGCTCCCCAGATTTCTACCAGTAGAGATAACACGCTACTTTTTTTTTTTTAGCATTTATCTCTAAAAAAAAAAAAAAACAACCCCCCCCAAAAATGGGTCTACGCTGCAGGATGGAGGCTGAGGAATAATTAATAATAAAGATAAATATTGCAGGATACAAATGAACTTTCTGACTGGTATTTAAGCCCTAGAGTTTGGTTTTACAGTGACATAGTGTAACAAGCCATTCTCAGATTTTATCATCTCCCCTTGGATGAGATCCAGAGCAGCATTTAGTTTAGTTTTATTTCAGTGTGCAAAAAGATGGCTGGATGGAAAAAAAAAACCCCCACAAACAAAAGACAAGTTGTTAAACATACACACACAATTATTTCATCCGCTTGTTTCTTTTGGATGGTTTGTTTTGGGTTTTTGTTGTTTTGGTTTTTTTTTTTTTTTCTCCTACTGGCGGGTCTGTGAAAGATCGCTAAGAACTGGGAAATACCGGTGAAGGGCACGATTCTTGTTAAAGTTTATCTCCAAATACAGTGTACGGGAGTCAGTGGAGTGCCTCGAATTTATGGCTTAACGCACTGCTGTGGACAGATTACTGAGTGTCTTGTGGTTTCATGTTCCTCATGCATGGTTCCTGGTCACGGCATGCCATCATGCAAATCGTTTCTATGCATTGAACGAGCACTTTTTTTTTTTTTTTTTGGGGGGAATCAGCCTGAGCTGTCTCCAGGCTGACGGTACCCGATTTCCCCATCTCCCAAACCAAGTAAAGCCCATGTAGAAAGTAGAATGCAGATAATAAATATCAAATAAACTATGACAATTAAATGGCATGGGCTAAATGGGTGGTTTGTTTCTTTTTTTCCTTTTTTTTGTTTTACTTGTTTTAACTTTTTTCTTTTTTTTTCCTTTTTTTTTTTTTTTTTGCTGCTTAACTAAATGCAAATCTAGTTTTGCATGAACAAACCCTTTAACATCGTGACTTCTGGGTTTTCTTTCAATAATAATCAACAAAATGGGAAAATAAAATCCATTTTTTAGCTGCTTTGGAAAAATATATGAATCCCAGCAGCGGGTTTTGTTTCTCTGTGTGTGTGTGTGTGTGTGTGTGGTTTATTTTGCTTGTTTGTCCTAAGTTGCATTGACTGATGTGGAACATGCAGTATCCACCTGCCCAAACAATAGAAAAATCCATTTTTTTTTCCTTTTTTGTGTTTAAATGTTTGTTTACAAGGGTCCTTTAAACAGGTGGTAGGTCACTGCTTTAGATGCAACGCTGTCACACAGTAAGCAGACTATGTTTGGTATAAGATCTTCAGGTAAGTGTCTCCACAGCTGTTCTGTATTGATATATTTCATGAAGTTTGTAAACAATCTTTTCACTTGCAAATATTTTAATTTGTACAATTCTACGATTTTGTCTCAACACTTGGATTCCCTGACGTCTTTTTGTCTTTTCGCTCTTTCTCGTCTTCCTTCCTCCGCCCGTTGCTGTTTCTCCTTCTCAGGTTTGGTAACACTGTCGTATGACGGGAGAGACGCCGTAGATGGGGTGCCTTCTTTTTTCTCCCTGTTTGCTCCTCCATTTTCCAGTTTTGTGGAGACAGGCCTGCGGCTAATAAAGCCCCGTCTTGCTAAACGAGCCCTGTAAGCCCTCTGGATAACCACTGCTGAAACTTCTTCCTGCTTACGCCGGAGCGTAGTTGTGATAGGCTCATAAGACACTTTGGAAGGGTTGGATGCCACAAATCTTTCCTCCATCTGTTGTCTCAGTATATCCAGCTCTCCGCTGTCCCCCAGGACACGTTTGGTGAAGGCAAACAGGATGTCTAAACAGTGGATCCTGTCTCCACTTACCATAGGCAGGTCCATGGCAATGAGTTCAATGGTGTTGGGTTTTGGGACGCGGAGAGGATGTTCCAAAGCATCAGCAAAGTCTGCGAGCTTGCTGTACTCTATGAACTGTGTGGCATCAGGGTCGAATTTCTCCCAGATCTCGTAGAAGGTCTCAAAGTCGTCCTCACTTAGTGGATCTGCACTCTCCTCTGTCGCCACGCTGAAGTTCTCCAGGATGATGGCAATGTACATGTTGACCACGATCAGGAAGGAGATGATGATATAACTCACAAAGAAAAATATCCCCACCGAAGGGTTCCCACAATCCCCCTTAAAACCACTCCCAGGGTGCTCCTTGTCTAGGTCGCAGTCTGGAGGCCGGTTTAGGATTGGCAGCAGCAGGCCATCCCAACCAGCTGATGTGGTGATCTGGAACAAGCAGATCATGCTGTTGCCAAAGGTCTCAAAGTTGAACATATCATCTATGCCAGCCTCATGCTTGACGTAGGCAAAGTTTGACATGCCAAAGATGGAGAAGATGAACATGACCAAGAACAGCAAGAGGCCAATGTTGAACAAGGCAGGCAAGGACATCATTAAGGCAAAAAGCAAGGTGCGGATTCCTTTGGCTCCTTTGATCAAACGCAGGATACGTCCAATGCGAGCCAGTCGGATGACTCGGAAGAGAGTGGGCGACACAAAATACTTCTCAATGATTTCAGCCAGGAACATTCCTAAAGAAGGAGAGAAGGGACAAGTGTGACAATGGAGACGTGCAGTCTGCTGCTTCTTCTGAACCTAGTCAAGGGACTGGGAACACCTTGGTCAGATTTTCACAGAGGGTCTGCGATTCAGAGGCCTCACCTTCAGGCAGGTGAGTCTTAGCTAGATGCTCTGGCTCCCTATGTAGGTCTCCTAAATGGAGAGGGAGAGAGGTACGGCAGCAGAGGGATTCGCTCCACCTGGATAAGGATGGACGAGTTGGGTTTTTTGAGGCTCTTGGTGCCTAACTCTGCCGTGTCAGGCTACAGACTATATTTCGAAGAGTAAGATAAATCTTATTTCTAGCAGCAGACAAACCTGGATCTGAGTTTTACACTGCAGGACAGTCTCTGAATGTTGGTGTTTGTCAGTATGCCTGGGCAGAGCTGCATCCAGCCAAACATTTTGAGTGACCCTGGTGTATTTGTGAGGTTATGCACGTTTAACAGATTAGCTGCTAAAAACAAAAAACCTGTTGGAGGAAAATGGTTGATTCAACATTCAACCAAACCGAAAACAAGAGTGCAAATCACATGCTGAGGTAGGAAGCAGTGCAATGCTATTTTCAGTGGTTAGTAAGCATTATAACAATCTGATGAAGTGAGTAAAATTTCTGTTTTTAAAGACAAGGAGAGTAATTGTCAAGTGTTTTACTCCATACAACTGGAAACGAATGCCAGAGCAGAGGGAGGAGGGTGCATTAGTCAGGACTTCAAGCTGCCAAATTCCGCCAGTCTCTTCACACGGCTAAAAAGAGAACCTAGAAGTCCTGGTACCTACATATCCCCTTCAAAGACAAGAATGTGCTCTACTCTGCAAACACCAAACAGCCTAGCACTCGCAGACCTCTAACGGGTGTCGCACTTACCCACGATGGACAGAATCACAACCACGAAGTCAAAGATGTTCCACCCGATGGTGAAATAATAGTGCCGCAAGGCAAACATCTTCAGCACGCACTCACAGGTGAAGAAGATGACAAACACCAGGTTGATCCAGTAAAGGATGTCCTCCATCTGCTTGCTTTGTGTGTCTGTCTCCACCATCATGGTCACCATGTTGAGGCAAATGAGCATCATGATGACTATATCAAATGCTTGCTGAGTAACAAAGTCAAAGACAGCTCCTTGAATGCGGTTCTGTGCAACAGGAGAGAGGCAATGAACCAAACAAGTGTCAACAAAAATCTACCAACAAATTATTTCACTGTTGGTGGAAAGAGGGATGAGGATGTCATTTTTTCAGTGTCTTATGAAGTTTTCAAGGCAAATTCTAGCCACAATTCAATCTGTTTAGGGGAAAGGTAGGACAATGCTATTATTTCTACCCCAACCATGCTACCACAACCCTATTACCAACGCATCTTCCTCTTTGTTGAGACCAAAGGCAGGGTGAGGCACTTCCGCTCACAACTGGAGGAGGCAGCTGGGTCTACCTTGCAGTGGTGAAGTGGCTGCAGGGTGCCTGAACTACATTTCAACTACCTCTCTTGCATCCTGGCAGCGGTCTAATTCCAGCAGCAGGCAGAGCAGCAGGAAGCCTTATCCGCAGCAGTATCTAAGGGACTCACCCAGTACCGCACGCAAAGCCTTTCAGAAAGCAGGGAAATGTGCCTAGGTCTCGATCGATGCAACCCACAAGGCTGCCTAATTGTCCAAGATCCCGCTCGCTAATGCCAGGAGACCTCCTGCTCTCCGTCTACAGCCTCTCAGCCAGACAAGGTTTTCAGATTGTTTTGTTGTTTCGAGTGAGCCATCTGATTAACATCAACTGCAGCTATAGCATTTTAACCTTTCTCAGATGATACCTGAATTATATGAACACGGTGATGTGGAGTCCAGCATGAGTTAGAACAAAGGATGCTTTTGGAGCCGGAGCTCCTTTGAAAGTCTACGCTGCAGGTTTTTTTCCTTCAGTTCCCTTTCTAATGTACTCACCAGAGGTCGGGGAATAGGTTTTTGAGGCTTCTTTGAGCCCAGTTTTTTCATGGCATTATAGTACTTCTTTTGTTCTTCCGTCATGAAAATATCTTGACCTCCAAAGTAAAGGGGCAAAAGGAAAACTGGTTACAATCAGCTCACACACCAAAAGGGAAAGGAATAACATCCTAGCTAAGTCATGAGGATACCTGCCATATGGCAAGTTGGTGGCAGCTATTTTAGGCAGAAATAACTTATACTAATACCCAAGGCGTGCTGATTTTCCTTTAAAGAAAACTGAGTATTTTTCCTATGAATACCCTGTTTTATTGCACTACATCCTTCCCCATCCCCTCCATCGCCCAGGGTGCTGAGGTGTCAGGCCCTTTAGCAGGTACACGCAAATCCTCAGTTGACTCACAGAGAAAAGCAGAATATGAGAGAGGGATGGAGAGGCAGGGAAGACATCTTACTTGCAGTCTGTATATTTTAGTCAAAGCAAAAAAAAAAAACAAACCACCCAGAAATACATTAAAATGTAGTCTAGGGAAAATGTCTAGTCTGGCCAGAGTTTTACATAAAGCTTTGGGCTGCCTCATACTCCCTGAGCCTGTTCTGCCGGTTGCAGCGGGGCTGGGCAGGGAGTGATGCGCTGAGAGTCGCGGCTCTGCCAGGGGAGGCTTGTGCCCCAGCCTGAAGGCGCTTGGCCTTTATTTTACAGAAAAACCCCATCCGCCTGGAGACTCAACGTTCCTCTAACAGGTCTCAGCTCTCCTACTAATCAGCAAACACAGATCACTTATCTTTTTCTTTTGTTGATTGAAGTTGTCAATGATGACACCAATGAACAAGTTCAGGGTGAAAAAGGAGCCGAAGATGATGAAGATAACAAAATATATGTACATGTAAATGTTGTCCTCATACTTGGGTTGCTCTTCTTGCTGAATTGGAGATGAGAAGAGAAATAAATGACATTTCGAAGACATTATATAAATAGAGTCAAAATGAGATCGGTCATGTTTCCAAGTACTGCCATGTCAGGCAGTCCTGTCTGATAAAGCTGTAGTTCTATATGGAAAACCATGTCCTAGAATCATAGAATGGTTTAGGTTGGAAGGGACCTTAAAGATCATCTAGTTCCAACCCCCCTGCTGCGGGCAGGGACAAATGTCCTCGCACCGTTTGAAGTAAAGCAAAAGTATACGCATGTATACTGTATGTATGTACCGGGAGGACGGTGATCTAATTTTCAGAAATATAATGTGCTACAGTTTAAACTGACTTTCACCGTAAATGAGGTCAGTGCCCATAAAATACATAGCAATTTGCAAATCACAAAGGAAACGATCATTTTAATGACACGCACTGTCAAAGTGAAGACATCATTCTTTTTCTTGAAGAGAGACGTGTAAGACTATCAGCTGATCAAAAAGAGCAGAACATTTTTTACACTGTCCTGACACAGTCATACTACTTGTTTCCAACCCTGCACTCAGTGTAGGACAAGAAAATCCATTTAAAAATCTTTTCATAGAAAACCAAGGGAAAAAAATTAGAAAGCAAAAAGGAAGTAATGGTATTTGCATGATTCCAGCATGCAAGAACAAAAAAAGTGCCTGAAGAAAGAGCTCCAACCCAGACATAATTTCAAAACTGGATTCAAACCAGCACTTGGGCTCCCATGTAGATGCATGGTTCGTGGAGGACCTCCTGCCTAATTCTTCCCCAAAAGTTATTCTGATGATGAAATATATAACCTCATTGAATTCCTTTCTTCACTGCATTTCTACTCCAGCAGGAGCTTCCCTGCCCCTAAAGCAACCAGAAGAACCCTGCCCTTCTGCGGACTTTCTTGAGCATCTTTTACGCTAACAGAGCCAATGAAACCATCACGCCATTAAATACGTAATATAAACATAGTTCTACAATGTTTGGTCTTGATTTTACCAAAGCAAAATAGCAGAGCGAAATATTGGGAGGCGAGTTTGTAGCCATGCACGTTACCTTTCTGGAATCTACTGCTGCATACATGATGTCCATCCAGCCCTTGAAAGTGGCCTAGCAAAGAAAACACACGTTCTCTTAGACAGAATTCACCCAAAAGGCAAAGAATGAGTCTGATTTGTGCCACCTATCTCAAGGATTCCCTGGCACTCTTCATCCCCCTGCATACTGAACTTTAATATTACTTAAAAACTTCTCTTTTCATTTCATCTAAAGGAAGCTAAACAGGTTTCCTGTTGTCTCATGAAAGGTTTGGTAGAGTTGGGGCCACTTGCTGCGCTGGGAGACCCATATTAGGCAAAGGGATAAAAGCTAAAAATGGCCATTTTATTCCAGACCCAAACCCAAGCGGGATTAATGGGATGCTGTATTCCACGGAGGGAGGGAAGCAGTCAAAAAGCACCAGGAGTTGTGTTTCCCACTACCAGGGGGACGGTGAAAGCAAAACTTACAACTTGCAGAAGAGCCAGATATCCTGCCCCAACGTTGTCAAAGTTAATTTTCACATTCTTCCATCGAATCTCAGTGGAGTTGGGTGGCATCAGCGCTTCGCAGTCTGTCTTGTTGTTAACAATTTCTATTTCGAAGCGCTGCTCAGCTGTTTCATTAAAGCAGTAATGATATTTCCCGGCAAACAGGTTAACCCCCATAATGCTGAAAATCAGCCAGAAGATAAGGCAGACCAACAACACATTCATAATGGAAGGGATAGCGCCAACCAAGGCGTTGACAACCACCTGTGTTGGAAGGGGTGGGAAAAAGTTTCAGTATAAAACACAAGGCAGGAAAGAGCAAGCATCAATACAGCTGTTTTTGGGGGGGGAATAGGAGGTAAGGCCACTGACAGATCTGTGGCGTTTACTCCACGCAGAAGTTGGCAGTGAACTTATTCCAAGCGGTAAAAAAATTCTGTTCAAAAGCCACCTACTGAAGCTCTGTTTTTAAAACAAAACAGGCCAGGTTGTTAGATTTGCTGGGCTCGATTTTGGATTGTTACTTCTTTAGTTAAACAACAATTATTTTACGTAATTTTAGTTGCCGAAAGGGAGAGGGGGGCATTACTGAGTGAGGCTCAGGCTCTCTTCTTATTAACAAACAGGCTCCTAGCTAAAATTGTCTCAGAGCCGCGTTTGAGGACGCTTTTGCTCATGGATGCGATGGGTCTCATCAGCCAGTGGCCCTTACGGCCATTCCCCACTTTCAAACAAGGCTGTTATCACTTCAAAGCCCGTCTCCTGCTCCCACCGAGGTCACCAGCAAAGCGCGTGGCGCTGACGCCGGTGGGGACAGGACCAAGCCCGGCATCGCTCCGTTAAGACTAAGCAGTGAGTCGCCGTAAACATCAAGATCGTATTTGTGACTAAGCAAGGCCAATCATGTCGTCTCAGGCAGACAGCTGAGCATGCAGCTATGCAGGCTCAAGAAGACAGAAAAGCCATGTTCCTTCCTCCAAACTGCAGCAAACGCAGCGGGAAGCGATAACGGGTTTTGTCAGAGCTCGTATCTTCCACCATCTCCTAATTTTAGCCTTCCAGAGTTTGGGAGCACCGTGTCCCTAAGCATCCCTGGCCAGCACATGACAAAATGTAAGCTATCAGGCTTTTAATAGAGTTAGGTCAGCAGGATATTAAATCTTTTATTATGACCTCCTAATTTAGATTCCTTTAATAGATGAACAGAATCTAAACTGGTTTTACCCCTTCGCCTCAGTTTTGAAAGACTTCTCAACGCACGGAGGGGGGGGACTCGGGAGTCCTCAAGCCGCAGCACCGGAGCCACAACTGCTCCTGGCCACCGCCAAGCGTCCCCTCTCCTCCTACAACGTCTCTTGGCTGGACGCAACCACCACGCGCACGATAAGCTCTGCAGCAAGCGCCTGTCCTCCACCGTCGTGGGCATGAAGGAAAATTGTAGACCGCAGTGATCTAGACAATAAGTAGCATTACAGCAACTGTTAAATGACGTCATGAATTCATCACTGTGTACCCAGTGAGGTCTAAAGGCATGGATTAGGTCAGGCCCTCCAGACAGGCTCCATACGGAACGCCTTTGCTTTCGTTCTCCCCTCATCCAAACCGGCTGCTCTGCTGCTGAACGCCAACACAACAGCAGCTCGCCTTCTCGGTTTAGGAACCTTCAGCTATCAATACGCCGGTTTATTCCAGTTTGTCGCGGGAAGCAAAAAAATTGTCAGATCCTCCTGAAATATGGTCACTTGCAGCACGTTAAATTTATACAAAAAGATCTGAGAGAAGGAACATGGCTTTTGTGTGCAGACTGACAAAAATGCATGCACGTTTCATAGCATTACTGTCAAACTTCCTGGATAATTTAAGAGCAGAGCAAGCTCTTGAAAATGCAGATTACTATGGAGTAGAGAAAAGCAAAGAACTACATTTTCGGTTTCCTTTGCAAAGGCATTTCAAATCTCTGTTCTCTGGCTCGGAAGAATTGTTCTGGTTCTATGGGGCAGCAGCACTTGTCATCAAGTCAAAAGAAAGGAAAAATAATTGGGGTTAGGTAATTAACTGGGCTGCAGTCCTAACTATCAATTTTGCTGTGGTGAAAGCACCCCACTTTAAGCCTGAGGATTCCCTGATTGTGCATTAGAAATCACAGCTTCTCTCCAGTACGGCTTAAAACCGGTTTTTAGTATCTACAGGTTTAGTGCTAGGTCTTTTCCTTTGCGATCACACTCTTAGGCGGGACCTGAACCCAGCCCAGCCAAAGCTCCGGCTTTGTGCCGATGGAAAAGTTTTCATCCTTTGTGCCTGTGTTATAGAATAAAGTTTAGAATTAGGCCGACACAAAGAAATAGCAGCAGGGTAACGTAGTAGGGAAGGAACAACCCTCTTTGGATTTGTTACGGTATCGTTTACTTCGATCACTTCCTCTGGAATTTGAGGATTCCTGATGAGGTCATTGCCTCTCTCGCGCTGCATCCTGTGCTCGGTTACACTACAGCGAATTCAAAGGAGATTGGAAGGATCCAGGTGGAATCGCCCCAGTCAGACCCTGAAGTAAAACTGCGACTGCTATTCCCTTCCCTTTTTTTAAAAAAAATACGTAATTTTATCTCTCGTAATGTCTCTAATTGTGAGCTAACTGGGATTTTGCACAGATGACCTACGTTATTGTTCTAAGAGCAACTGGGAAACCCATTACTGCAACGTACCCTTTACTTAACAGAAACACACAACTTTTTTTTTTTTTTTTGGATGTTCTTATAAGACTATTTCAGTCCCAAATGGGGGAAAAAAAGCAGGAAAATTCAGAATACTAGTGGCAAAGTAGCGAGACACTGCAATAATTTCCAATCCCTGAGACAGGGGTGCTGTCTAACAATTTGAGGAAAGCTTGTTAAGTTCAATGCTTTGCTTGTGCTTTGTTGCTAGTTCCACAGTGACAGGACAGGGGACCATAAAGCATGGTAAAAGGGAGGGAGTGGAAAGGAAAAGCTTCACTATCAGACAAGGCTTCCAGTCACCACCAGACTGGACCGAGAACAACAAGGTGCAACAAGAGGAATTAAACCAAAGCCTTTTTTTCAAACAGCTGAGCTCCCCGCCAGTCCCTTCCTGAAGGCCTGAGTGATCCAAGAAAGGAAGCAGCCTTGTACCCCCTTGCAGGCAGATCGCATTTTTAAAAACCCCTCCGACAGAGTCTGTCAATCCAATTCCACCAGCAGCCAACACCTAGAGGGGCTGGAGACACTGAGGTGGTTCAAATTCTGCTTCTTTGCACCTGGTGATTCTCCCTAGATAAAAAAAGTTACAGCTGAGAAGCCCCCTCAGATGCTAGAGGTAAAAGCCAGGCTAAATGAGAACAGCCAAGTGTTAACATCGTCTACAAATGGCATGTGGTTTGGGCCGGTAATTAATGTAATGAGGCAGCTTAATGCATCTCCCTTTCTTAAGAGGGGAGGGTGCAGCGGTGGGCAGGGTGAGGGGACATCCACGGTAGAGGTGATCGAGTCAGCAGCTGCATCATGATTCTGTTTGGAATTTTTTTTCCACCAGTTTTGATCAGTTCTAGCATGCTTAAAAAAAACCGCTCCACAGGCATGCAGAAGGATCAGCTGCTAATGGCATCTTACCCTCATCCCCTCAAATCGGGACAACGCTCTTAAAGGCCTCAAAGCTCTTAGTGTCCTAAGGGACTTTATGGCACCTAGTTCCGAGTAGCCCAGGGCATTAGCTATAAGGCTGACTAAAGAGACCTACACAGAAAATAGAAAAAAAGAAAAAGAAAGAAAAAAAGAAAGAAAAAAAAAGAAAAAGAAAAAAGAAAAAGAAAAAAGAAAAAAAAAAAAAAAAGGTTCCAGACTGTTAGAATGAATCCCCTAGCACTGATTGCCCAGCCCAGACTGCCAGCCTGGGCGGCCCCATAGTAAATACCGAAGACATGACACCAGCTGCCTACTTCATTTGACTGAAACGACCTGGAAGGAAATAATGCGGTTGAGAAAGGCATAAGAAAAGAACATAGGGGAAAGATAAGTGAGAGAGAGGCAGAGACACACAGACGGAGAAGGGGTCTGTCGGAAGGAAGAGCCCAAACGATGACAAAAACCTTACCCTCGCCCTTTACTGTCTGCAGGATCCCAGCGGCTCCCATTAAATTTAAGCCAGACAAATTTTAAAGGTACCTATGAGAAAGAATACAGATAAATACACACACTGCACAAACTGCGCTCAACTTGCATAGCAAGCCACCGTGCTCGGGCTGAGCGGTGGCGCTTCATCCGTGGCCACGGCTTGCAGGGACGGGACGTGTGCCTGAGTTTGGCTTCTGCCAAAATCATTCTGAAAAAACGTCAAAACTGACTCCGTCACACGCGGTGCTGAGGCAGCCGATTCCAACTTGTACTGCCTGAAAACCCAAGGACGGCTTGTTTCCTCTGCTTGTAACACCGAGCTACTGTCATGCGCATTTTTTTTTTTTTTTTGCCTGCTTGGCGTTGCAGCGACATTTGTGAGTACTGCTGAGGGAGGATGAGGATGGGTAAGCCCATTTTACAGATGGGCAAACTGAGGTGCAGAGCGATAGCTTGCTTGCTCGGGCTCGTACACCCAAACTACGTCACAGCTGGGGACAGGTTTCTTATATCCATTTTTCAACACTAAACCTATTTTCTTTAGCAGCCTGGAATCAGATTCAGGGGCTACACTTGTGAATTACCAAATATCCTTAAGCAGCGGTACTGAGGGCAGCTCAGGGCCCCACAGGATTAAGCCCTGTGTTACCAGAAGCTGGGGCCATCTACTTTTTGACCTGGCACGTGCGTTTAGGGCAGGAGTCCGTTCCCCACGCGAGCCAACGGAAAACTCTTTAGATTAGATCAAGACCTGACTTGGCCGTATGTAAATAGTATCTACAGACACCATTTCAGCATCCCACTATCTTCCATTTTTGGCTAGTATCACATTACAGACACAGATAAGAAACAGATATGTCAACCTTTTTTAAGAGGAAAAAAAAAAAAGACATCAATATACAGTAACAAATAATGGAAAAACATGAGACCTCCTGCTATAACAGGTGGGGGTTTTGGCTCAATTCTCAGAATAGAGCACTTGCTATTTATCGTTCTTTAAAAAAGGGATATTAAGATAATAATGTGAAATTAACTATGAGGACGATTCTTATTCAACACACATTCTGGGGAAATTTCAGGACCAGATTTCAAATGCATGAACACGCAGGAAAACTTAGAGATTTCATCTTATTTTACTGCTTGTGCATGTGCTTCACATTTTTTCTGTCCTCATATCTGCCCAAAAACAAGTGGCCACAGTATACGGCAACACGGCTCTCTGGTTTTTCCACGTGACTTTTCTGATTTTAAAATTACACTGATTAAAAACACGCCAGGGGTGTCCCAAAGGTTTACAACAAAGCCTTTGTGAAGCAAAATCAGCCTACTCAGGATGGGACCAAGCCCACAGCAACACCGGTCCGTTAAAGCCCTGCTCCCAGATTTCAAAATACGGATGCGATTCTGGGCGTAGGGGCTATAAGGTCCATATACAGAGAAATACAGCGCTTTCCCCCTAAATATAATACAGGGTATAGGCTTCACTGAATCCTCACTTTTAGAGCTTCTTCCCCCTGGGATAACGCCTCGCTCCCGAGTAGGACACTAACACAACGGCAATAAAACGACTAAAGGCTGGTTTAGCTTTCATGGGGTCTTTTCAGTGTTATTCTCTCGGGACACTCCGACAGAAGACACAGCAGGCACCGATGTCAGACAAAAGGAATTCCAGATTGACTGAAAAGCAGAAGCCTTCATTATTACCCAGAAAAAGGCTTTGTCTTCACAAATACACCCAGCAAGCTTTGGGAATCAGAGCAGGAGGGTTATTTGACAATGCTATCAAACCTGAAAAATAACATTCAAGAGCGTCGTTATGAGGCAAAGGCTTATTCTCTATTAGTTACGGCTGCCATCCTGACTTCACTGGAACCCCATCTACGTCACATTAGAAAACTTGTTTAAAAAAACCCGTGATTTAACAGATACAGGACACGATGCATAGCTGAGATTTGGTCGAGTAATATTCTGGCATCTCAAATTCACATTTCAGATTTTTTTGTAGACAAAAACGTGCAACTCTCCTGTCTACGACACCAGCTGAAAAGAGAAATTTCTCCTAAAGCACTGGGAATTCAGTGCACTTGTTCAATCCTGCAAATGTGTTACCTGACTGGGAAGTTCCTTATCTTTACTCCGCCAGCAGCCAGATACTCGGGAAGAAAATGAAACTTGTACCACATCTGTTAATTAAACTGCACTTCGTTCCCAACAGCTGGAATTCAACTCACAACATGAGGCACAAGGACTGGGAATGCTATTTTTGTGCTCAGCTGCTGGTCACCTTTTTAATACAGGGCCCCAAAGAATTGAATTTGCTGAAACACTCTCCTCAGAGCAGCAGAGAAGAAGAGATAGTATCTCCTATTAGCTTCCATGTTAGCACTTGGACTTCATCTTAAGGCAGTGAAAGAGATACAGGGTTATTTTCAGACAAGAAGAGTTACTTCTTCAAGATGTGTGTTGAAAGGAAAGGTGTGAAGGGGATCAGAGAGGACTTTAAAAAAAAATAAAATAAAAAATTCAGTTTTCCACAGGAAACGTAGACATCTTGAGTCACTTCTGCCCCTGAATTCCAAGCATAGTTCCTCCACCTACTCAGAAATATTTCCAGTGTGATAATGTCACTGAACAGCAACTTGGCATAACTGAATCATATTCAAAATGTTCCAAATGAGAAGCTTGGAAATCTTTATTTTTTTTTTTTTTATACTTGCTCTTGGGGCACGCACTAAGGACACTGTTTCACAACTGGATGTGATGAAGCGTTTTAAAAGAATCCAAGCACTCGGGATTCTAGAGTTCCTTTTTTTGCAGTTCTTTGGACTTCAAGTCTTATTGAATTCCATAATTTCCTGCCACTTTTGACAGCATAAATTCCATTTATTTTAAACGGCCTTGCTGTGCTTCAGAGCCAAATTTGCTGCTAAAGCTTCTCTCTATTGTCTGTCTTGTCTGAATCCTCAAATTTATTCTCCCTACCGGGATGTTCTGCAGGGGAATTCCAGGACGAACATGTGCTGAGCTGTCCAGACCGACCGTTTCCCTTACTCATGCTACGATCTCTTATCAGCAAGCCGTCTTTGCTGTTGGATACACTCCTGCTTTTTCTCTCCTGGGCATTAGATCTTTTTAACAGAAGGAGGATGATGTTGAACTTCATTTTGCATAATAAGCTTTCAAAGCACTCAGATTTTCACAGAGGTACGCTCCCAACGTTCAGAACAACAGACCTCGTTAGCTGGTAGGATGGGAAGACTTTGCCTGCCTCGTCATCCCCCCTGTCGTTAATAACGCAAGCAAATGATTACAGAAAGAGGGTGTCACCAAGGAATACCATGTCTGCACAAGTTCTCCCACTGTTAACACCTTCCAGTAGCTCAACATGCAGGCAGCTCTCCTAGAAACAGTATTTTCAGTGGAGCAAAGGAGCCCAGGACTGGCAAACCCTCCTTTGTCTCTGCAGGCTCAGTAGGACCTGCGGGGCAGAAATTCCACAGTTGCATAGGAAACGCTAGCAACACTCAAAGGGCTCAAGGGTTTTATCCTTGGTTTGGAAACTTACAGAAATTCGGGATTGAATCCTCGTTAAATATATGATTCGGTTAGGACGCTCCTCGGGAGAAAACATTACCCCAGAATTCTTCTAACTAACATTTTGTTTCCAACCAGAAATAAGGAGGAGAGGATACATACAGCCACAATGAGGAAATCCAGCCAGCACCAGGCGTTAGTGAAGAACTTGACGAATCCGTAAGCACACCATTTCAGCAACATCTCCAGGATGAAAATGTAAGTGAAGACCTTGTCCGCGTACTCCAGAATGGTCCGGATGGTTTTTCTCTGTTCTATGTAAATATCCTCAAAAGCCTGGGAAATAATCAGGTACTCGTATCATTATGTCGGATTTATTCCGTAGTTCAATGTTGTTATCCAGAAGTTTATTCAAAGAGATGAGCAGTGGAATTACATTTCTTATACAGCGCACCCTATCTGCTCTAGTAGTTGCAACACCAAACAAACAAACAACATCAACAAAAAAAAAAACAAAGAAAAAAAAGGAAAGTCCTGAATGAATAAATAACACAAGAACTTCTCTATCTTTTGGGGATCTGAGTACAAGCCTTTATATCCAAATGTTCAGCAACTGGTATCACTAGAGTAACACAGAGGCAGGTTCTTCTGCAGCTCAGCACATCCAAAAGGGCCGAGTTCATCGGCAATTAGACTGTTAATTACTATGAGAGCTGTGCGTGAAAAGAAAACCAGGCTACTGCTGTGGGACACGAATTGCTGAGGACTTCCACCCTAAAACTCGTAACGCATGCTTGAAGTTGTTTGTTGTATAACCCTGTCTACTAAATGCTCAGTGTACTGTGTGAAAAGAAATGAATATAGTGATTATTTGCGTCCACGTAACGCCACAAGGTGAAGAAGGTCTGCAAAGATGGGAAAGTGAAGAAAGGCAAATATAATTGTTCTTGTTCGGTAATGTGAAAATGAGACATAGATACAGGCTGGCTTTGTCCAAAATCCTCACGTTTCTAGTCAAGCTGTGATCAGAACCCGGATTTGCAGGTTTTTAGTCTTCATTCTTAATTTAAGCTAAACAAAAATCATTAATAAAGGCTTTTGCACAGTACCCACCACAATGGAGCTGTGTTGTTTTCCAAGAATCATCACAGCTCTCGTTTTTGCCAAATTTCCTATATACAGCTTTCCCAGCGAAACGTCCCCTAGCTTAACGTGACCGAGCTACACGTATGTCTGCATTTTACTCACCAGAGCACCACTGCTCAGTAGGATCATAAAGATGATGAAAGTCTCAAACCAGTTATGTTCCACAATCAGAAAACAAGTCTTCCTCAAGGTCCACCAGGACTTCCCCAGCCCTTCCTCAATATTGACCTGACAACATTTACAGCGCTGCATACAACCTGGAATGGAGATAGTACACAAAGGCGTATGAGCCCAGATTTTTTTAGGTAACAGATGAGGTAATGTAAGAATATAAAATTGTCATTGTCTAGAAGCAGTTTTGATACCAACAATATTAAACATGCTGAGTTGCAGTCAAAACTCTTGCTTTCTTGAGGATTTTATGATTACTTTTGCCATTTCTGTATCTGAGCACCTGAATTAACATCAATTTGTGAACAGATTAAGCTCGTTATATTTGGTGAGGTATCCATGCACTTGACAGAAGAGGAATGGAAAACTTGCTGACAAAATAACCTTGAACCATTTAAAATATCTTTGCCATGGGAATACCTGTAATGGATCCGTTGCTGAAAGACATTGAGGCCAGTGACAGAAGGGAAAAAAAACTCGACCAGAAGACAGATTCTTCTGCTTTTAAGTACTCAAGGCATCAATTGTACAAACGATCAACTTGCCCTACCTAGGGGTCATCCACATCCTTGCAATGGCAACCACATCTCTGGGGTCTTCACCTTGCAAATTCTTCTAAAGTAGTTCATCTGTGATGCAGGGTCCAAAGAGGGTCTCAAAATAAGCTGAGAGCCAGCCCTGATCCAGACTGAGACCTAAACTTAAGCTAAGCTTACAGTAGACAGGTCCCAGCAACAGCTCGGAGGCTTCTTTCTACACTCATAGTCACAGCTTACCTTCTGTGAAGCATGCATCTGGGTCCAGATACTCCTCTGGTGCCTCCACAGGGACTTCTTCCACTTCAGGCTTTATATCAATGGTGCTACCTTCAGAGGAGCTGGTATCATCAAGTTTCTTGAACACAAAATAAAACCCAAGCCATTCTAGAATTAGTTCCCAACAAACATCAAACTTCACAATGACTTCAGCAATTTGTTCACCAGATTTACAGTAATGAAAGTTGTTTCCTCACTTCACCTCATTCAAATCCTGACTCAGCTTACATCTCATGTTAACAGAACAGACAGCATTATTTATACTATTATATATTATATATATTTATAAGTATTTGTGGCTCTCCATAGCGCAACTAGCACAAGAAACCTCTGTCTTGAGTGCAAAGACAACATATATAATATAATGAGAACTTTTGTGTGGGAACTATCTAGTTCTCCCTCCCAAGATGCTTCCAGGCCCTCACAGAAGGGTCAAATGACTAGAAGGAATTTTTAGCATTTCACCCTACCTCTTTGCTGCCATCAGGATCTGTATCACTGCTGAAATCTTCTGTGTTGAGATTTTCAAAATCCGATTCACCTACAGCAATAGGTACCCGGACAGTGAGATTGGGGTTGTTGATGAAGGACATGTGATCTTCATCTATTATGTACTTCTCCACACTGCTCCCAATTCCACTCGTCGTGCCATTGCCATTCTTCTGATAATCAATGTCCCTGTTGATATCAGCCCCTGTATGGTTAGCGATGCAGTTCACCTTCCTGTCATACAATTCGTCCAAGGGTTTGACCTCATCTGCCTCTCTCTGCTTGAAATGAGCCTGCATGAACTCACGCACTTTTGCCTTGGTCCAGGCAATGCCTTTCTTGATGCGAATAACAGAAATCTGCAGGTTGTTCATCTCCCCGTCATCATCTGTTGCTGCTAAGTTGTCTGCGCTGAAGGAGCTCAGTAGCAAGGCCAAGAACAGGTTCAGCACCTGAAGGAGAAGAGGTCACGCTTGGCAGAGCCGACACACAAGGGTTATATTTCCAAAGCTGAACATGACTATTTAGCCACCCGAGCCCGGCTGATGTTCACAGGGGCCGCAGAGCCGAGTCTCCAAACACCACACTGAGAACCAGCTCTGGTGTCCCACAGACCTGTCGAGGTACCCCGGAGTCAAGGAAGCAGACACTGATCCTGCAACGCGTTCCATGAACGGGGGAGCCCTGTGCAGCACACACCTCCGCTGGGTCACGGGGGTTCGGTGAAGGTTCAAGGGTCCCCGACATAGAGCCCCTCGCAGGATCCAGACTGCAGGTGTCAGAGGGGGGGATTTAGGCAGCAGCCATCCAAGGGATTTAAATTCAGCGCTGCTGGTTTAGTCCCACCTCTGGCTCAAAGGAAATGGGCCAAATCTAGGCATTTTGAGCGGTCACTCCCAGCAATATTTCCTTGCCCGCATCTAGTGATAGTCCCCAAGACTTATTTTGTCAAAATCCCTTGGTGAGACAAGTCCTCTCAGAGAGAGCTCACAACACTGCTTTTGAGATACGCAAGTGTTTACACTACGTCACTCTTGCTTACATTTTCCTCCATAGACTTTTCTTCACAAAATTTAAGACCCGAAGGAAATATCATGATCTAGTCTAACCTCCCACACAACAGGCCGTGCAACTTCACCAGCCAATTCTTGCACACAACTATACCTCATGATTGAGCTAGTGGGCAGATTTTGGAAGAAACTTCCAACCTGATCTTAACACTTCAGGACCTTCCCCTCTGCACCAAATTATTTCCTTTCCTGGCATTTGAAAAGCCAGGTTTTGCTTCTTTTAAGTTTCTTTTACCCCCCTCAAGCAAGGTGTGGGTCTGTCCCCTTTGACCGAGGGTTTTGTTCCTCCAGCTTTTGTGGCAAAGTGCTTGGGTGCTTTATTCGTGGGCAACTGTTTGAGGTCCTTATCAATCAAAACCCATCCTTAATATTGTGTTACCAAAGTCTGTGTACCAAAGACTGTTTGTATATCAAAGGCCATGAATGGCCCCAAGAGACTCACAAAGTCATTATTCCCTAGTCCTGTGGTCTCCCCATGTTCTACCCCACCCAGAGGCAACCAGTAAAGACCATCAGTAACCATTTACTGACCACTAAATTTCCGATGACCATGACCATCATGAAGACAATCAAGCACATGGCCTGTCCTGCTACTTCCATACAATCCCACATGGTCTCAATCCATTCCCCACACAACACACGGAAGACAATAAGGAAGGAGTGGAAGAAATCATTCATGTGCCAGCGGGGTAGCTCACAGTCCGGATTGATCTTGCAGACGCACTCCTTGTAGCTTTTGCCGAAGAGCTGCATGCCCACCACAGCAAAGATGAACACGATGATGGCTAGCACCAAGGTCAAGTTCCCCAAAGCACCCACTGAGTTACCGATGATTTTTATCAGCATGTTCAGAGTGGGCCAGGACTTGGCCAGTTTGAAGACTCTCAGCTACAAAAAAAACCAAAACCAAAACCAAAGCCAAAACAAAACAGAAAAATGACACTTAATTTAATTTCATCTTAAACAAAGAGGAAAATCAGGCAGAACTTCCTGCCAGTAACCATTTTGTATTTTATATAAACATAAGCTTAAGTTCTCTTTGAATTTCACCTCCTGTGTTTTGTACTTAGGTATTCCCCACATGGTGATCTCCCTTTACAAAGGGAGCTCCTACCTTGCTTTGCAAACTTTGCAACATTAGGGAAGTCAGGAGACTTATTTGAAGGGTGTGTGTAAAAAAAAATCTACTTTTTCTCTCCTGAATGCTTCTCATCTTCCCCTGGAAAAAAGGACTTGTTTTCCTGGCATATCCAGAACACACAAAGTTTGATTTCCAGAAAATCACATTTGGAGACAGACTTTCTGAAGTTGGCTATAAGTGGGAGCTTCTGAGTACTGAGTTCCCTGCAAAATCCAATCTCCGTTGTGGATCTCTGCGCCCAAAAACCTAACCTTGAGGTTTTCATAATTTAATTTTCAAAAGCTCAACCACTGACAGCATGAGAAGGCTGTAGGTATTCAGCACTTCTATCATGCTGTAACATATAACCTACCAAATTTGACCACATGAAATAAGAGGCACATTCTAACACGGTCCGTCTCCATCCATATTAAGTACTCCACACCAAGATACCTCCCAAGTCATCCTTCACTGCCTAAATGCAACGAGCTGTTGCTCAGATCTCATAACCAGCAGTTGTGAAGTAAGAAGAGATCACAAAAATGACACTGCTCCATCTCTGTTCTCCCCAAAACCAGAAAAAAGTGGGGTTTGCCTTTGCGTATGTAAAAAGCTTTCTAGCAGCTCCAAGACAGTAACATTCAAAAAGAACTGGAATATGGAATACCAATCGGAAAGATCGCAGCACAGAAAGTCCTTCCACATCTGCTAGACTCAGTTCCATTAAGCTGAGGGAGACAATAAATCCATCAAAGATGTTCCAGCCTTCTTGGAAATAATAGTAGGGATCCATGGCGATGAGCTTCAGGAACATTTCTGCTGTGAAAATTCCAGTGAAAACCTGGATTGGTGAGGAGAGAGACAGACAAAGAACAGGCAAAGATTCGCTTTTGTTCATTTTTTGATCTTCAGGCTAAATATCAAACAATGCAATTTGTCACAACGATTCAAACACAAAGTCTGTGCAATGCCATGTGTGTGTCTGCCAGAGCCTTTTCTCCCCTGATGCAGCACAAATATCCTTGACGTCCTCAGCCACACCAGGAATTAACAGATGGAGTTTCAAGTAGTAACAAACTCTGACGAGAGAGGTGCACCCTTAGTAAACATCTCTGAGTGGCCGCTGACTGCGGTGAGGGCAAGCTCATGCTGCTCAGCATCTTCTAGTGTTTGGAAGAGCAGTTCTGTCAGTCTGAGTCTACATTAACAAGCAACGTATCCCAGTTGGAGCAGATTGTAAGGAATATTTACCAACACTATCTTACCAGATTTCCTACGGAGAGCACATGTTCAAACTCTGGGGTCATAGGATGGTGCTCCATTGCCATGAACAAAGTGTTCAGCACAATACAGATGGTGATGGCCAAATCAACAAAAGGATCCATGACAATTAAGTTCACTATCTCCTTCAGCTTCATCCAGTACGGGTGGCATTCCCAGATCAAGAACGTGTTGGCAAATTTGTACCAGCAAGGGGGACACTTCCTCTGGGACTCCTCCAGCTCTACAGTTACAAAACAAAACAGCAACAGAGTTCAGTCTTCACCTCTACGGCTGCTGGGTCTGTCTGACACTCAGCACGGCTAAAATGCTGCCTGATCTTTGTCACAAACCCCTCTTGTGTCTCCCTGCTCGCACAACAGTTCAATATTCTTGGGCCAATGATGTATTTTGCTGTGTGTACATACAACATTAAACCGAAAGAACTCCAGGATGCTTGGCAATAGCTTAAGACAAAGAGTTACTAAGCCGTGAACCTTACAACCGTGGCCGATCATGCAGATGAAGAAGAGTCAGGTCAAGACTTCGTACTGAGCTTCACTGACTTCTCCTTCGTCTCTACGCAAGAGCTACATCACACCTGCACGAGGTTACTGGGAAGTGCAGTTCTAAACCTGTGCAGCAGCCCCGCGTGGATCTTATCGTTCAATCCAAATTATTTTAAATGAAGGGATATATTTAACTCGGAACCGATCGAGGTAAACCGGTTTAAATCAAAGTTACAGATTCTAAACTGTCTTTGGTGCCAGTTTTTAAATAACTTAAATGAGTTCTGTGCCGAATGCAGACACGGTCTAAAAGAGGAAATATATGACATAATGCTGCAAAGGAATAACCTCATTAAGACTAACCACATCCATTTACAGAAACCAAACATGATGCTGTGTCCATTTTTTTTTTACACTGGCTTATTTTAAGTGCTTAAGGGGGGAAAAATAAAAATCAGGAATTTCCCCCCCTCTATTCTTTGCCTTGCAATGGTTCTGTTCAGGCTATACAGCTGTTCATGCTGAAATTTTGGTTTTTTATGGGTAGGGAAAGGACCACTGCGCTCTCTTCCTCATTGGTTCTCTGGTTGCTTAGTATTTAGTTGCCTTGGAATTTCTAAAGTTAAAAAAGAGGACCGTAGCACTGTAGCCTGTAGGCGTTTGCGCAGGAGGGAAGCAGCAGCAGAACCCTGCTCTGTTTCTAAGTATATTTAGTTTTCATACGATTTTATTGCAGGAGACAGCAGGAATTTGAGATCATCAACCTCATATGGCTGCTGTTCATAAATTCTTGCTGGCTCCCGCATAACATATTTGGAAATCTCATCTCTGTGTGCTGTCCATTTCAGAATTTCCGTCATGCAGAAGTCCCTTTCTCTTTTGACAGCTGTCAGATTTCAGCTCTTAGTGTAGCTCAAATCTTCTTCTCCCACGGACTGTGAGCAAAGGAGGGTCTCTCCAGGCCTTGGGAGGTGGCAGAAGACAGAACACCTGTATCAGACATTGTCTTAGTCCTATAATCTCCACATTGCAGATTCATTATTGTAAAATAACAACTTTTTGTTGTCTTCATCTCTGTATCTATATAAATCAGATGCAAAACCAAGTAGAATAAAGCCTAATAAATGCTTCTGTATCAGTAACAACTCAAAAGAAGCAGGTTTATGCAAAACCAATGCATGAATATGTACCACCCGAAAGCAGGGATAGCTAAATCCTGTATATCTGAAGGGTACGCACGTCTGTCAGCTACCCAAGGCTCAAAAACGATCTCTGCTCTGCTGCACTTGCCCAACAGATGGGCCCTGACCTGAGCCCGTCCTCCCCACCCTACACCCCTCACCCAGCTACCACCCTAATCCCCTAAACCACTACAAAGCCGCCTCATGAAGTTTAATGTTACTATTTGGCATTCTCTGGGGCAAACTGAGCAGACACGTGTGTCCGTACCCGTATTTCGTGACCAGCCACACCTCCGGCCACGCAGAGGGACAGCCAGCACAGCTCCGGCACAAGGAACTCAGGGCAGATGTGGCGTGAGGAACTATCCTCTAACTGCCAGGTGGATGGGTCCTCTGTCTTCCTACAGCACACCACGAGAGGGCAATCCATACCTACTGAAAAATACCACCGGCACGCCTGCAAACCATACCTACCCTCAACAAGGGTATTTGTCAACCCGGTCATCACACTGTTGGTTCGGTCCTTTCTTCCATAGGATGCGTTCACCTGATCCATCGAGACCAAGAGAGACCCACCAGGTTTCTTTCGAATTTCGATTTCAGTGGTACCCTGCAAAATCCATATGATGATTAACAGAAACTCTTTGTCTTCCTGGTATTTTACATCCTCTCAGTCTAGAAATATGGCACGTATGCCCAAGAGAGAAAACCATCTTCGTTCCTGCTATCCTTCTCACTTTCCTTCATTATGTAAGTGGTCAAACCAAAACCAAAGCCCTCATTTCTGCTAGCACCAGTGCTTTGCAGCCTTAGACAAATTAAGGACTATATTTTAAAGAACATTTCTAATGAAGATTGCTGTAGTACAAAGTAATTTACACTCTGTACTTCTACCAATCAGCACAGACAGGCAGCGACTCTTTTAACCAGGGCACTTTGCAACGCGTCTGGGCAGAGTGCGAACTCCACCCCAGCTCATGTGAGCCACGCAAATTAATTCCGTTTAGGAACCGGGCATTTGACGGCATCAACATTTATCTCAAAGTCTGCATCTGAAAACTAGGATAAAAGAAACTCGGCCACATCACTGTCCAAGCACTAACGGGGATTTCCCCCGCTCTCGCCCACGATGACGCTGATTTCCTAACGCAACGGGACCATGAAACCGCGTCTCGATTTCGCCCGTGGGTAGGATCACCTTGCTCTCCTCACGTCAAAGCGCTCGCACTGCTAAAGGCACCTCACGGCTTCCCTCCTGAGACTGCTCTGGAAACGCCACTCTGTTTAGGCACAGACAACCTCACATACTAACAGATAACCGGGGTTTTTCCTCATTATAGGAATTTTCCGCTGTCTGCGAACCAAGGTCTCTGCACAGCCCGTGCAGCTCTCCCACCATGACAATTAATTACTTGTTGCACGTTGACGTCTCTCTACACATACAGTTAGCAAAATAACTGCTAAGTAATACTTTCTCTTTTACGCATGCATCATGCGGATTACAATTCCTACCACATTCATGCTGTGTTAGAAAGAGAAATACTGAAGCAAAACATTGTATTAACATGCTAACTCGGGAAGAAAAAAAATAATCAGGTAGCAACTAATGCTTAACATAACTAATTAAGGTCAAATAGGTTGCAAGAATTCAAATAACTAAAAAAAAATAGCTTGGAATTCATAGGCATGGTAACCAGACTTTTTGCAGATTTAGGCATCTTTCAAATGATGTTGGTTTAATCTTATCCAGATTCCTTTACGCCCCACTAATATTCTATTTTTTGAGCTCCTGCATTCTGAAATATTGATCCACTGAAAATGTTATTCAACACCAATTCAGTCAACTGATTACAACAAGTCACAGTCAAAAATTAAACAAAATTATTTTTTAAAAATCCTCACTTTAGTAACAGCTTCCCTTGCAAAATTTAGTGAGGGCTAAAAGACTGTTTGTTTTTCCCTTTAAATCCCCAAACATTTGATCTTATTGTGGAGAACATCTGCAAGAAACTTTGGTTGGTTCCCCCATTCCCATGCTGTAAATAGCTCCTCTGAAACTGCCCCAAGGACTTCTACTATTATTAATCCTTTAATTAAGGACTCAATTCCAAGCCTTTTTTTCCCAGGAAGCCGGGGGAGAAGGAGGTGGGTCACTGAGTTTGAGAAGGAAAGAAAGGGGCAGTTGAAGCACAAGGTGTTCAATCCAACACAGACTTTATCATCTGCGGACAGACAGACCGACTCTCATTCCGCCAGGGTGTCTGCTTCACTCGAAGGGCGGCATTCAGGAGAGGAGAAGAGGACGGACCGCCATGCCTAAGCTATCTACTCATTGACTTCCTTACACTGTCATCGGTAGCTGCCTTATCTATTTTCACCTCAGGCAGAAGGCGTCCCCCAGGCATGCTGGAAGGTGGGCCACCGATGAGGGACACCACGCCGTTACAATCCACCGTGCTGTTCCTCTTCACATTTCGCCGGAGGTTGGGGAAAATCCGCGAGGACCGGCTGCCTTGGCTGTAGCCGCTGTAGCCGCTGTAGCTGCTCCTTCGGTCGCGACCGCGGATGGGGATGAAGAGGGAGTCCCTCCTGCCTTCGCTTTCCTCCACTGTGCTGTGCTCGTCATCGGCAAACTCATTCTCCGAACCCGGGTCACGAAATCGCCCTTTGTAGCTGAAGATGCTGCTCTTGCTATTGTGTCGGGAGAGAAAAGGGGAGCCTGGGATACTGAGGAGAGACTAGGAGGGAGAAAAGAAAGAATGACAACAGCGTGAATAGTACGGAAAGAAAGCACTGCAGTGCCGTCAAGTGCTGCTAAAGTGGTTTCGCTCCCTCTCCAGGTCTACACGAACCATCACCACTTCGCCGTCAGCCATACTTAAGAAGCTGTTCACTCTTGGCTGGCTGAGCTACGTCGGTGAAGACGTTACCTGGTTGGATTCCCTACTCTCAGGAACAGTTTATGCCAGGGTAAGTGTGCGCAAGGGCTGTAAACTTGGGCCATAAGTGTCATCCTGATCCGCTGCAAGTTTAAGACGGTGGGCAGATTCCTTTGACATGCTAATCAGGATCTAAAGTAGAATATTATCCTGACTATAAGCAAGCATAAACATTAGCAAAGGAAATTAAAACTACCTGGTTCATGATGGAAAATTTCCTTCCTAGCCTGTTATCTGGTAGCCTGAATGCCTTCCTCCTCATGCCGTCCTCAGATTCGGACTTGAACACCTTTTCATTGTCACACTTCTCCTCTCCTTCCGACAGTTCTTTGTCCTTCCGTTTTTTCCTCCTGTTCCGACGCTCCTTGGCACTCTTGGAACTGAGTTTGGAAATCTCCGAAGAGCTCCGAGACATCCTCCCCCCGCCATCGTCCTCCACAGCATCTTCAGAGACCGTCCCTGCCGAAGTGACCATAGCAGCGGCCTGAGGGTGAAGGCAAGAGAATGGAAAAATGAGTCAGATCTTACCAGGATTAATACTCCATTTTCTGCTTTAAGAAAGAGTGCGGCTCCGTGCATACAAGCGCAAATCTTGGGGACAGGACTGACATGTTTACTCTTTCTCTTAGAAGAAACTTGCAGCCAGGACTTGTAAGAATTTTTACAGTCTACTTTTGCAGGTAGTAAAATCTCTCTCAGTCCCTCCGCTTTGTTTATAGGCATTTGATAAAGGACCAACAACGACGTACTTGTCTGCCTGGCAAAGACATTCCCACACTTAACTAGAAACTCTGGGAACGGTTAAAAATTCCTTAATGGAAGGCAGTTTTCCAACGCAAAATAATCACGGCAAGCTTTCATATAATCCAGGAAAAACCAGCTGCGGCAGGGAAGAGATAACGTGCAACGTTGACCCCAGTCAACAGCGGACGTGACGCCAGGGAAAGGCAGCCATAGCACTGCTGCAATCTTTTATTATACATCACTGCTCTGTAATAACAGGCAAATAAATCTTAAAATACGCAAATGCATCAAAAACCATACAATCGAAACACTCACCTGTGCTTCTTCCTGCTGCTTTTTCAATTGTTCTAACATGGCCTTAAATTCTGCCTCTTTCTGCTCTGCCTCCTCCAGCGTGGCCTGGTTCTGCTCTTCGTAAGCCATAGCGACCACAGCCAAAATTAGATTAACCAGATAGAACGATCCCACAAAGATCACCAAGACAAAGAAAATCATGTAGGTTTTTCCTGCTGCTCGTAAGGTCTGGACGTAGAAGAGCACGGTAGAGGGAAGAGAAAAGGAAAGGGGAAAGCAATTTCAGAGTAACACCTGATACATGAACTGATCCCAAGTTTCTTGACCTGAAAAGCTTCTAAGAAAATATAGCGGTGCCGAATATTTAACGTCTCAGCAATTCCACTGCAAAGCACTAAGGCACTGCACGTGCATTAGGCATAAACACAAAAGGTGACATCCCTCTTCTTCGCTTAAGGGAACATCCAACGGATGCAAACTGAAAAGGATTCAGAAGTACAGCGTGAAAGTCAATGCTTAGACTCCCTTAAAACAAAACAAAGTAGAAGAAAAGCCATTTCAGCAAGGTTCCCCAAACCGTCCTCGGGTTACAAGGAAACACTCTGCCCTCCAAAGCGCCCGAGCACCTTCTGTGAGCAGCGCCGAACTGCACAGAACCTTCTGCAGCACACGGTCAGGTTCCTCCAGAATTAATTCACAGTTCCTTTGCTGTTCCGTGTGCAGGCTGAGGACCTACCATCCCTTCTGGGCTTAAAAGTACAACACCCGCTTACAGGTAATGTCCCCTTCCTCCTCAACACACGGCATCTCATTGTGCAGCTTTACTCACGGTTCCTCTTTCAGATAGGAGGAATAAAATAAAGCTCGGCACATTTTCCTTTTCTGTACCGTCCCCAAATTCTCATCGCGTATAACACCGAGGCAAAGCGCTTACTTACTAATTGATACAAGTTTTCCCAAAAGTCCTGAGTCATAAGGCGAAATAAAGCCAGAAAAGCCCAGCTGAAAGTGTCAAAGCTTGTGTAACCATAGTTCGGGTTCCGTCCTGCTTTCATGCACGTGTAACCCTCCGGACATTGACTGTGAAGAAGACGACAGCCATTTCAGGGCACCAAGGCAGTCACAGGGAGAGAGCAAGTTGACAACATGCACGTTCTCCATGCTCACGGAGATTTTCACAACCCTCGTAACAAATGGCATGCATTTTGCTTTCCGTGTCAAGTAAGAACGGCAGACAAGGAGATTGACAGACAGGATTTCAGATTTTATCTTTATCCTATGGAAACAAGATGCGGCAGTGGGAGGCTTTTCACCCGACGTGAGCCGAAAGGACTGGCTTTTGCCACGTCTTTAGAGCTGAAGGACTGGGTGGAAAAACCAATTGGAGGCAATAGCACGTGGAAAGTTTCCATTTCTGAACCTCCATCCCCTGCTTCTCTGATGATTCTTAGGATCGGATTCAGAGGGAAATAATGCCACTAGTAATCATTATTAGACCTCCTGAGATGACGTGAAAAATGTCAGCTTGCATTATATTAGTCAAACAGACAGTAACAATGGATTAATAATTAGATTAAGAAACATGAAACCTTTTACATGTGAAATATAGCCAGAACCAACAAAGGAAGCAACAGGAAATATTCCAGAAGTTTTGCCATCATTAGCCAACATCAATGGTAATTAGAGTCTCTACTTTTAATAAAGCTTAACACTCACCCTGCATCTGAGCTGTTACCACAGAGCAAAGGATCAGGGGCGCCAGGAATTATGTAAAAATTTGCTGAAGAAGATGAAAAAGAGGATATTACATGCACACACATATGGAGTTACAGGATTTAACATTCAACAGCACTACAAAAACTTCATTGAAGAGCCCTCTAGATCCCCTTCTGATAAATTAATCGGTAAACTAACTCAGCTTTAAATAACATTAGCCCCACTAACTGCGCCTGAGTTTAAACACCTTTCTGGAAGTCAGTATAGCATTCTGAATAAAGATTTAAAACTAGCTGACTGCACAGTAGAGAAGCTCCAAGTGAGAACGGAGGAAGAAATTAAGTTACAAAAACTTGGAGGCTGGTTCCTTGATCGTCCACAGCATCGGTTACAGCTCTGAAACCCTGCCAGCGCGGAAGGATGCTGCAAAGCAGAGACAGGTACCAACAACTTCATGTGCATCCTCTGAAGAACTCAGCAAAACTAAGTGAAGGACCTGACATTCAGCCCAGGGATTTAAATGGGCAGTTACTTCCCATTTACCATATTTAAAGAGTTTTCAATTGGAAACAAAACAGTAAAAAAAAAAAAAAAAAAAAAAAGCCTTGTTGACAAAGTCTTCATTTAGCTAAAAGAGCACAGCCAAGACCTTCTAAACGGACGAACCCAACTAGAAACACCTCAACAAGGCCAGGTTTCTAAAAACTGAAAAATATCTGAGCAAGGGGTTTTTCCTGCGCAGAGCTGGACACACCACATTATAACCACGTCGGAAATCCTGCTCAGCAGCATTGAGTCAAATAAGAAGGTTTTAGGGAGTCTCACTGCAGAAATACCTACACATATTGTTGGTGTATTCCTCCCAGTCAAAGCCCCTAGAGCCGTTATCCAGCAAAGTCTCGTTCACATTAATTGGCCATATCACGCACTTGTTCCTTAAATTGCCCATAAACAGCTGCAACCCGATCAGAGCAAAGACACTGAGACAAAACACTGTCAAGATCATTACATCCGACAGCTTCTTCACAGACTGAATTAGGGCACCCACAATGGTCTTCAAGCCTGCAGAGGAGAAAACAAGACTAGAAATCACTCCTGTAGAATGAAAAGACATTGAAAATTCAAATACGTACAGTACCTTACAACCGCTATACGGTGGCGAAAGATTGCTGCTGTAACATGGTTCCTGGGAACCACCGCTCACATTCAGGTTTTTCCACAGTGCGATAAAGGTGACGAGTGAACCAAGCTCACCAGTTTCAGTGATGAACTAGCAATAGTTAGAACAAACTGAAATACCAGCCCTGAGAATATCTGAGCCCTGCAGCACAGGATGCAAAGCGTACTCGGGAGTCGTTGCTGTCAAAGCAGGCTTGGTCTAAACAAAGGTGTTAAATTAATATACACTGCTACAAACCTCTCCATGGACACACGTAGTTGTGTTTAATTGGCTTATTGGCACAAACTACAACTTACAAAGACCAAATACCTTTTGAACTGTCTACTTCTTAAGTTTCTACTGCTTAACTAAACTGTTTCAGCACTTCCCCTTTCCTTGCGGGGGCTGAATCTTTCGTTTAGATCATGGGGTTTGTTATGGGTAGGGCAGGATTTCATCCAGAGCGCTGGCTCTTTGGGTTTTACCAAGGCCGTCGGGATCACTGATAGGCAAGGCTCAGTAATAAAAGTAAGCTCAGGCGTAAGCCAAGGATCCTGCTGGTTTTCCAAACCAGTCTGGTCTGTAAGAGGAACTGGGGGAAGAACGCAGCACTAACGCTTTCAGGAGACAGATCTAAACCAGCAAGAATTTTAGAGGCAGAAATAATACAGTATTGGGGCCCTTTAATCAGCCTTTCTGACGTGAAGTAGGATGATCTCGCATTTATAAATGAGTAGTGAAGGAGGCTGAAGGCAGAAAGGAGGAAAAAAAAAAAAAAAAATTCGGGGGGAGTCAGATCCAAGTCTCTGCTGAGGCCACGTGAGCATTCTGTGATAAACCTTTGACAAGAAACCTTTCTATACCAACAGAGGTTTGATCCGTATCAGGAACATAAAGATTCAAAAATAATGAAAAGGAATTCTTATGGAGGAATAATTTTTTAAAATGTCTTTTACTTCAATCTTCAAAACTTTTAATCAATGCCAAAGCCCTACTCCAAGACAAAGCAGTTTGTGCTGTTAGTTCCGGCAGACAAATAACCGTTACAACACTCGCTTGCATGCTCATCTCCACCGCTCGAAGATGCACCACTCCGCGCATGCAGCCATTTGCACCAGCGTTTCTGTTTCTAGCTCCTATGTCGCTCTCTCACAGGCGTCTAAGGAGAAAGGGGTTTCAAACCGAGGTGATCAACTGGCAGCAAGAGCGTCCCCAGGCACAGGACAAAGGAACTTCAACAGCTTTCAGCTGAAGCAATCGCCATCCTGTACGGCAGATCCAGATTTCCCCGGGTCCTATTGAACGCAGGTGTGCCACAGGCTGGCAATGCATGGAGACTGATGGCAATAGTCAATTAAAATACCAATAACTCAAGTGCCAATTAAAAAAAAAAAAAAATCTTTAGATCACCACAGAGTTTGATATGGTCTACCAAGCCATAAGAGGAAGGCAATATTTTGATGTTTTAGCTCATAGGTGCCACAGTCTCCTCCTGTCACCAAATCCATACAGACCCTCTACCTGCACAGAATTTTGTCCAGTGGTGTGTCATATTCTGGTAAGATTTCCCATTTTTATCTTGTCTAAAAAACACACCGAGGATAATTCCAGTTATTGACAGAAGATGTAGTTAGCGCTCGTCATAACACTAACATGAGTTTCTCATTAGCTCGGCGCTGTGTTAAAATTCCCATTCCATTACACGTGCTGGAGCAGAAAGGGAACTCCTTTACACTGTAATATTAAGTGTATTCTAAAAATCACTTCTTCCCTGAGACGTGATGCCACTAAAACCCATAAAGAGCATTCTATGCCTAAGTTCATATTAAGTAACCCAAAAGGCTAATTACGCAAACCTTTACATTCCTCATACTGTTAGTCACAAAACCGAGAGCTGAGCAAGGTCTGTGCTTTGCAGAACCACAACTGGGGCAACCCTGTCCAGAGTCTGATACAAATACCCAAAGTTTTGCCGTTCGCAGTTCCAGCCACGGACGCGTTCAGCGTGCCCCACGCTCCAACAGGATCCCCTCGGCTCTGTGCAGCAGGTCACCCCTTTAGTAAAAGCGTGCGGCACATCATCCCTTTAGTAAAAAGTACGGCTGCACAGAACTTCAAGGGCTCAGATCTGTCCCCCTTGCTGTCATTTGACATAAAAGCAGTAGTACGGACAGAATCATACAAAACGGAACTGTTCTGCTCCTTTCCATAGGAAGACAAGGCATGCTGTCACACATTTAGTAACCAGCTCATTAAAGTTGCATCATCTTCACTTTGCTACGATTATGAAAGCAAAACACATACAAAACTTATTTCAACATCGATGCTTTTCTTTTTGGCAAGCCAGTTAATACCTGTAGCAGGCTGACAGAATCACAACTGCACTTCAGATCCGTCTAGTGCACTGCTAACAGCAATTCCCACATATCTTTTGCTCTTTGTATGTGCACTACCAAACATTACGGAAGGCTAAGTAAGACCATTATTCTAGCATACTCTCATTTGGTGCAAGGAAAGCAGGTGCCACTTAAGAACATCATGCACAACAGCCATATACATCTGATGGGTTTAGCAGTCTGGAATGGGGACAAAAGTGATGGGCCCCTACAATTCCATAGTCTCTTTTCTGGCAAACGTATATGCAAGTGCAGCCTGAGAAAGCGAAAGAACTATTATGAGTTAATGCATTAGGAAACAAACCACAAAGAAATAGAAGACCGAAACTCATCAAGTGATTATTTAGGGTGCCTACCTTGGGACAGGTCAAGCACCTAGAAACTGGAAAACTACAGATGCTTTGGTGCCTACGAAAATTGAGTCTTGAGCTTGACCTTAAAATTAGGGACACTTTTGAGAAACCATCTGCATGAGACTTTTCTAGACAAGAATTTGGGATCAGAATCATATTCTCAGTCCATGACGCCTCCATGGTCTCTTACAATAAAGGAAGGGCTGTTGCTTACCCTGTTACACCCAGATTGCGTTAGAGTCTAGAAGTAGCTTTGTAAGCGATGGGCCTGCAAAGTCCAGCTCTGGGCGGCACGTGAAATGGGCAGGTCTATGAATCCTGACTTACTGAAAGCTCGGTCGGTACTTTGGGTCACACACTATTGCATTAATAGCTGACGGCCGGTTCCGCTACACCGGACAAATGCCAAAGCCGGTAATGCCAATGGTCCATTTAGTCTGTCTCAAAACGGCACCATCAACCCTTTCTGACAACGGGGAGGCAAGCTTTTTGTCATTACCTAGAAGACAGCCTGCCCCAGGTCCCATCTGACTCCAAGTAACTGAAGTAGCCTCACACAGAAAGGTTTTCATCTTGGTTGGGTTTTGCTCACTTGCTTTACAAACTGGTTCCTACAACATCTCTAGAAGCACTGACGATAGTGGGATGACTCACTGAGCAAGAACCCGTTCAGCCCGAGCAGGGAGTGTCTGATCTGTTATTCATCTGGAACTAAACTTTAGGCCCAGCTTTCCTTTCAGAGATCGGATAGCCCCAGGTGTACGCAGGGATAAAGAAGGATGGAACAGCAGACTGTTCATCCCATGATTTGATGGCCCAGGAGCCTTAATTTCAAACTACTCTGTGTATGCAGACTGCAAAGCCCATCAAAAACATCCCAGTGCCATTTCTGAGAAATAAGCAATGCAGGACAGGAGGGGGGATATGGAAGAGAGATACACGCAAGACCAGCCTTTAATGCTTAATGGTTCTCACCTGGAATTACAGAGATAGTTTTCAAAGCTCGGAGAACTCTGAAAGTTCTCAATGCTGAGACATTCCCAAGGTCCACAAACTCTGTGACATATCTGCAATGAGGGAGGTCACACACAAAAAACACAATGACAATACACACACCAAAATAAAACAACAACTACAGACAAAGCAATACATCACTCACAGGGGCCTGTACCCAACAGCTAACACCAACCGGAGGCCGCCTTACCTGGAATTACAGAAATAGTTTTCAAAGCTCTCAGAACCCTGAAAGTCCGCAGAGCTGAAACATTGCCTAGGTTTACAAACTCTGTTATATACCTGCAGAATTAAACCAGAGTTAATGGCACCGTTGGGGTCACCTTCCTTTTCATATAGTTGTCTGTTTATAGGAAACAGCTTGTCATTTAAAATGCTTTCGAACTGGCATTTAAAAGAGAGAGACAGAAAATTTCAGAGCCAAAACACAGTTTAAGTCTCTCCACGCTGCAACCAGCTCGTCCAGGTGCGGGGTTAGATACTTGCATTCTCGCCTGTACAGGACTGGAAAATTTAACGCTATCTCTACAGAAGACGGCAATTATAAAAGTGCCAAATTTGCGAGGAGACTTGGTGACATTGCCTCAGTTCAATGGTTTTAGGTATATTCGCTTCACTTCATGTTTTTAATAAAGCATGATCATCTTTTGCTTTGATTAGCGTCCTTCATTTTAATCCTTTATGCTTTACTACCTGTTTGTGAGCCACAGGTAGGTCTGATTATCCCTGGTTTACAAGGGGGTAAACCTGAGATACACAGAGGATAAGAGGCTTAGTGCAAGGTTAACAGAGTTATATTTTACCACAGCTTAGAACAGAACATTTCCTCTGCGATGCCTGGGGATAAATGTGGTACGAAAAAGCAAAGAAATGCACAATAGTCCCGATTCTTCCTGGTGCAAAAAGGCCTCAAGGGCTTCATGAAACTCAGACCCTCTTAGTGGGACTGAAATAACACAGAGGCTTGCCGCAGCCCTTGACACAAAAAAAGGATTGTATTTGACATCTACAGGCAACCTCACTGGAAATGAGGAGGTTACAGAGTCTGATCAGCTAGAGATTTAGCACATTTATTTAAGATCGATGCATTGGGCCTTTTAAAGCTGGCACGCCATCACTTGTTAATTTATCGAGAAACAAAGGAAATAACCAAATTGACAGGCCGGATTCGGTCTGTGTGCACAGAACTGGAGGCCTCACCCACACAAGCCTGTTTACACCGTGCACAGCAGATCCCCGTCTATTCCGAAGTAAAAGTGTCAGTGAGTTACCGGTTGGTTTGCCTTTTGTGTACAATGTCCAACTCTTTGCATATAGTTTAAATACACGACTAAAAGGCAAGTAGAAAAAGAGCAGAAACTCAGGTTTCAGGGTGCAGAATCCAGCCAAAAAAGGGCATTTGAGATGATTAAAGCATCTTGCTACAATGAAATTCAAGTGCTCTGAACCCTTGAAAATTAGGCTCCTGAGCTTTCCTCAGTTTTCAGCGGCCGTTGTTGACTACGGGAACCCAAACATGCACACGTACAATATTCCAAAAACCAACGTAAAAGGGAAAAAAAAAAAAAAAAAATCTCTTCCACCGGTGACTCAGACGACCAGGGACATCCACCTGGTTTTCACCAGCGGTACTAAGCCTAAGCAACGATCAACGCAGGCCGATAAGGAAAAAGCCAGAAATCTAGCCTGCATCTCCTGGTTCAGCTGTGAGTTCAGACATCCCCATGAATCCTCATTATCAGACCAATGTAAGCTGATCTGGCGCAAAAGAAAAGAACGAGGAAGAAAAATAAAGTGCCTCCTTCTCTGATGCTACATCTTCATCAGAAATGGGTTAATAACTGTTCAACCTGAAGTCGCAGCCCGGGAAATTTTAACATGCAAGCCCAAGGAGGGAAGGAGTGGTGGAGACTAGAATTTAAAGCTGTTTGGCTCCTAGTCCTAGGCTTAACAGAATAAGCTGCCACTCTGCCATGTAAGCAATCTAAAATGCTAGGCACTATTATAAAGTCTTATATTAATAAAAGCAGTTTTCAGAAAATCGTCTTTTTTGCAGCAGCAACTCCACTAACTCCACGGAGTTGCATTTTAGATGTGTGACTCTGTGTCAGGCTAAAGCTTTCTTTTGAAAAATCAAGAAAGAAATCTTTTGGGGATTCACTGAAGTTTTCCTTGATTTGTTTTCTGCTCACACCCCCGCCCCCTTCCTAAGGTCTCATCCCCTCCCGTACGCCACAAACACCTGAAATAATCTGAAAACACAACTTACGCCATCATGATCACACTGAAATCTAGCCAGTTCCATGGATCGCGTAGGAAAGTAAAGCCATCTATACAGAAACCTCTTGCAATAATTTTCACAAGTGATTCAAATGTATAAATACCAGTGAATGTATACCTGTTATGAGGAAGAAAGAGAGCCGCACTGAAAAGTTTGTAGAAATGTCAATTTAGGCATGAAAAGAGATGAATTACAAAGACTTTGGTCTAAACAAAGTGGATATAAAAGACGACTTGCATTCATGCTAACTTAAATGGGAGTAGGAACAGATTTCTCAAGGAAAAACAATGTTCTGTGAGGTACTTAAAAACACAAGAAGCATTACTTACTCCACATTCTTGGACCATTCGGGCGGGTTATTAAAAGTCATGAATACACAGTTGGTCAAAATAGTGCACATAATGATCATGCTAAATACTGTAGAACAAAGTCAAGGATCAAAGGGACACTAGCGTGGCTCTCTTCATCACCTTACGGCTCCCTAACGATCACTGTACTGCAATAAAATTCAATTCCAGTCTATTCTCTGCGGACTACAAATAAGAGCCAAGATGCTTCCAGCAGTCATGGGAAATAAGACAAGGGTGACTATATATAAATAGTATTTTTATGTCACCATTCAATTTGTTTAATATTTTCTGGTACGTCTTAGCGATTCAAAATGAAAGGTCTCCCCAAATAATTCCATCTATTCAGTAACATGAAAATATATTGTGCGCTAATATATCCAACAGGAAAGCAGCGTTGCAATCCATGGACACCTAGGATTTGGCTTGGAGAGAATCTCGTGAATCTTTCCAAACGTCTCTGCTCCCTCTGTGTGTCACCTTTGCAGGTGGAAGGTGCTGGACTAACTGATTCGAGGAGCAGTGCAGGGACAGCACAACTGCAGAATTAGAAGTTTGAGTGGATTTTAACTACTGAATTATTAGAAGAATGGTGAAATCCAGGGTCAGATCCAAAGCTGTCTGACTTCCAAAACTGTTTAAGCAGGCTCAAATGGCTCTTAGATCAAGGCCCAAGATCCACTGCAGCATCTCGGCCTCAACCTGACAGATCTGCATCTCACCCAGAGGGGAGGCAAGTCCATGAGAAATAACACACACCCAAGGAAAACGCTCCCAGCCTCAGATCCCAAGTCGACTTTGAAAAGATGGAAAAGCTTTTTCTTCATACGAGATGCAGGAAGTAAGTATACAGAAGCCTCTAAACCAACAAATGAACCTGTTTCCGTTTTAGAGTCACTCTCTAAAAATAAATAAATAAACAGGGCAAAGCAGCTCATTCAATATACTACTATTTTTTTTTTCCTTCTCCTAATAACACATGCAGATGACACTTCCGAAGCTATCAGAGCTGTCTGAAGCCCAGCCGTGGAACATTTTGGAATAGCCTTGCCATTAGAGGGAAGTTTGAGAGATGCCAAAAGAGCAAGAAATTAGTCAGCGTCTAATTCCATATGAGGTATCTTTGGCTCCTTCTCCAGACACTAATTCCGTTTAACCATTTTAGCAGCTAGTTAAAGCTCAACTACTCGTCATGTGAAGCATAACCTTAAATCGTATCTGTTCCAAAACTTATCAATGTCTGTGCACTGACGGAAGAACGGACACAGATAAGTACAATTTAGCAGGGAAAATAAACGAAAAGTTTACTTGATTGGATGTGTCTAAAGGACCATGCTTTTTCAGTCAAAAAAGCATGTTTTTGTGGATGCTCTGAGGCCAATCCAACTTCACCAGGTGAATTCACAGACACTGTTTGAACTGAGCAATAAGACAACAGGCAAGAGATTTCTCAATGAACATACAAAGGCAAAAATAACTCGGTAATAAAAAGGATATGAATGTATCAAAATTTTAATAGCTATTCTTCTAAACAGATTAAAAGGACTTAAAATGTACAAGGCAGGTGTGGCACTAAATCGGAAGAGTGTTTTCCCTCTGTTTAGTACTACAAAGGTCTGTAGAGAAACAGAAAGAAAGAAAAAGAGAGAGAGAGAGTTAATGCATGAAAATCAAAGCATGAATTGTACAAAAAAAGACGAACAACTTCCATGGTAAAAAATAGCATTTTCTGCTTTTTTAAAGAACAATCTCCTTTATGAAGTTCCCATTAGGGTAAAACATACCTACCAGTACATCATGAATAATTCTACTCCAAACCATCCATTTTACTAGACACCTCAGAGCAGAAGCAAAATCCCCCATCCAAGAGCGCACTATTTCATCACACGAGGGTCGAAGCGCTCTTATCCCTATCGAATAGATAAGAACCAAGGCCCAAAGCAACTACGAATTCGGGAGAATTAGCAGCTGCACCCAGACCTCAGAATTAGACACTGCTCCATGCTCAAGACCATCTTTCCGGCACAGCGTTTGCGTAGCCTGCGCCTCCTTCCCAAACCTCGCTAACAGCTACCCCAACGAATCGTGTTTTTACAAGACAGCACCTCACCTGCAAAGAAAGATTGACAGGTAAGCGGAAAGAAAATGTCACGGCAGAGTCCCCCACCCCAGCAGACACCAATCCGATACCCATCGTCCCCACTCATTGAATTTTGAGCACATTCCATGCTGGCGCACCAACTCCAGGAACAGTCATGCGCTCTCGTTGCCTTTAATTAGCGAGATGTTAAGGTTCGCTACTTTATACAGAACCTGTGGAATGAATCATGTAAACGTGAGGCAGAATCGATCTCATCTTTCCATCACCAGCCTTAAAATACAGACCCGCTATTTCATCTCCCCGCTAGCGAACATGCATATCAAAAAGCACCGGGAGAATCACACGCAGCCATCTGGAGAGGCAAAATTAGAACTGTGGTTGCTTAATACCAGCACACTCAATGCACCTACCACTCGACTTGAAGGAAAAAAAAGCCATTTGTGTGCACTGAAAAGCCAAAGCCCTTTCTCCGGCACCATTTTCCCATTTTACATTCCCTTCGGGATGCTGCAGCATCAGCGAGGCAGGATGAACCCGGCCGCTGCAGGGGGATAGAGCAAAGCCGGACTCGCTGCAGGCTCGCTCCCCGGCACCAGCCCACCGTTTGGCACAGCCCCGAGCCTTCCCGGAGTCCAACACGAGGGAATCCACAGGGGCTTGCTGCCAACGCAGTCACTGTGCTTCCCCAGGAGACTCACTCTTATGAAATTTGTCATTTCCCTCCTAGTAAGTGAAACAACGTATTTTAGCTCATTTGGCTAAATTAGACCATTGAGCAGTAAATTCTTTGAAAAGGAAATCAAAATCAGATTGTGGTTCAGCACTGAGTGAGAAAGATTAGTTAGCATAACCATTAATGCATCTCCCAAGAAAAGCACTTAAAAGACAACTCTGGACAGCTCTTAAATTGCAGCATCAAGAATTAATGAACAGATCACCTTGGCATGTAACAACATTCTAAAAGGCTGTATGGTTTTCAAAATTGCAGACTACAGAGTGGTCAAGGGACAACTGATTTTAAGATCCAGCTGTCCCTCCTTCCCTGACACCACCAACTTTTCAAGACTCACACACCATTCCTTTTTAAATCTTCTTTCGCTGTCCCTTGAGAGGCTTTGGAGCAGGACACCCATCACACTGGGATGCTCACGGGCTTTGGTTGTGTCCCTGGCACAACACTGAGCGCTCAACCCCACCGCATCTTCTAAGCAACGAAATCTGCGACGTGACTGTGCTGAACGTGGGCACAAGGTGAGCTGGACAAAGTCAGAAATTCCCCCAAACCCATGGAGTGGTTCTGTGAGGCGGCTCCGTTTCATTACGCCTCCATTTCTACACAGGAAAAATCATGGTGGAGGAGCACAACGGCTTGCTCAGATGCAGCTCAGCAAGCCAGAAGTAAACCCGTTCTTCACATGGAGACACAGGTCCGTGCATGCTGCTTCACAGATGTAAACCAACCCAAAGACTTTCGACCTGTACCAGAAGAGCGAGCCAGGCTCAGGCAGGAAAGTGGATGTAAACTGCTCTACGTGGAGGGTCAGAGCCTGCTTGCCTTGGCACGCTGGAGTCATTACATGGAAACACACATTTTCACTAGCTGCTACACAAGGATCGACCCAGAAATTTGGCATTCCCTGTTGTAAGATAAGCTACTTCATCCAATGACCAGGGCAATCACCTACCAAACACGAACTCCACATTCTGCTTGCCAGCTTGGTCCTCCATCTCTTACACGGCCTTACCTAAGGCAGCTCCTTGTTGTCTCTTCCATGCTCTGCCCAGCTTTCCTTTTAGACCATAATGCTTGCTGAAACGATCCCTGTCTATGAAGCCCATCATAACTGGGCCTCTTGGGACAACAGCAGCACAAAGTAGGTGCCATACATTCCAGCCTGCTCATCGATTCCGACGGTTCCGAGATCCACTGCTCCAGTTCCCCTGTGTGTCCTATAAAATCCCAGGTAAAACTCCGCTTGGCCTTGTCAGTAGAAAGAAAAGCACGAAAGCCAAAAAGTGTTTGGCAATTTAAACCCTTATCTTAGTTTTTCTTTATAACTGCTGCTGACATATTAAAACTCAATTTCAAAATGGCTGCACGCTCTTAAAATGTTTGCTGGTTCAGGTCCAAGAACGTCCTTAAGCCCTTTTAAGATCTGCTGAGGCAAAGCTCAAAACTCAGAGAAAGGTGATACCTGGAGAAAGGCATTTTGCAGTCATCTTCCAAGAGATGAGGTCTGGTTGAACTTTCAGAAGTCTCAGTTTGTTGCTAAAGACTTGTGAAAAAAGGCTCTGTCCACTTTAGTTTTCTTGATGTTGGCTGGGAATCTACGCTTTACAGGAACCTTAGAAATAGTCCTCACATGAAAAAGAAGTAAGATCACAAAAGACAAGTCTTCTCAATTTGCAAAACAGCACATTAAAGAAGCTATGCTGGAGAGCACAACAGAATTGATCAAGTGATGGCAAAAAGCATTCCAGCTATATGGAGATGAAAATACTCTTGCTTCACGCGGGTTTTACATTAAGCATTTCTGTAATGGCTGCAAAGTGAGGAGGAGTGGGCAGAAGATTTAAGAAGAAAACAGCTTTACGAACAGCCTAAGAACATATGGAACCATATTCCTACGGTGGCAGCTGATGACTGCCTTACTCTCAATGTTAAGCAAGAGAGAGCGACGACTTTCTGATGACACCCTGAGCAAGTTACTTTAGCAGCTATTTTCAAAATTAATTTACAGGGAACTCTGGCACCCCGTAGGCTGAAGAAGTATATACAGAATTAAACGTCAACGCAAAATATTTTGCAAGTCTGTTTTGGCTCATGGAAGTGTACTTCCTAATACAGAAACCATATCGGTTAATATTTATTTTTCCACACACACCCCAAAAGGGGACAAATTTATTCTTTCTTAGTAACTTATTCTTCACTGCTGAAAAGCTTAAGGGGAAAAAGTGCCTCCCACATTTTGCTCTTGCTTTAATCTCTTGTTTCAAGCCCAACATAGGAAAAACCTTTGACATTTTCTGAAATGTATCAAATAAAACATTCCTGAAAGATATATTTAAAAAATAAATATTGTTCTACATGCAATATTGAGAAATTGGTCTGGATTAAAGTTTTAACGACACCACAATCTGCCTACGTGAGGAAATTCATTCTGCCTCAGAAGCGGAAATGATTCTCCTTCCTTCCACTCATCACCAGTGGGCTGCAGCTATTTAGGTGACTGCAGCAGAGATTCTCTCGCCTCCCAGTCCGTGCCACACTCGGCGTACCCTGCTCACAGCATGAGAGCTCTACGTGCTACGGCAACCCTGGGGACCGGATGCGAGCAGTACCGTTATCTGTCGTCTCACGAACAGCCGTACAACAGCAAACAACTCCATGACACTTTGCCTTCCATCCAACACCCAGAAAGGGCCGGGGAAGGTGCCTGATGGGGATCACACTCCCCTTTCTTCACTCTACCACGACAGCAGGGACGATAGCTAGGAAGGGCACGCTTACTTCTCCTGCTCCTTTTGAGCCCACTGGAGAGATGGAGCGGAAGAGAACATAACATTAAACACCCAAGACCTGGAAAAGGTAATTAGCTGTTGGAAATAAGGATGAAAGGCTGATTTTTGAGATGGTCTCGATTCTTCCCTCTGTTTCAGTGACTCCACTGAAATGCAAACCCCATTAATGGCATCATGACCTTGTAGGACCGTTACCGTGCCCTACAGAAGTCACAAGCGCAGGCTCCTGGAAGCACATGCTAGAGCCAGACATGCCTCCCGCAAGCTGGTCTCTCCACATCCCTGTAATTTTCCCAGTTCCACGCAGGCAAGGTGACATTCTGGACCAGAGGGCCCATTTCCAAACCGTGCATGTGACTCGATGAAGTTGCAAGTCACTCCATTGGCACATACACACTAGAACAATCCTCAGGTGCTCATCTGCAAGCTATAGGTGACCTCAGCCAAGCCCACTCCAGCCTCAGATCTTCACGGATATACAGACAGTCTTCTACAACCGCAGGGGTGACTCCTCCATTGACACCCAGCCACCTGAGCTTATACATGGCCCCAATTCCCAGAATGTTCAGGGACCTGCTACCGCCTCGGAAATGGAGCCATTGCAGGAACGTCAGCACCTTTACCTTGTTCTGTAGCAAGTATGAGATTCACGCTGAGTGAGATGGAAGTTACTTGAGGAAAACGGCCACAACCTGGCAAACGTCACGTTCAATGGGAAAGAACGGGGTGAGGAGTTGTTTAGTAGGAGTGATAGCCTAGGCTGCAAACGGAAGAGAAGGAAAAAGAGAGGTCTAAAAGATGGAAAAACATCTTTAAAAAAGACATACTAGTACTAAACCTGCAGAAATAAAAGAGGATGATGGTCCTTACCTCTTGCTTAAGCAAACCCTGAAGGATGACTAGACTATGAGGCAATCAGGTGCTTTGCTTTCATTGCTAGGGATGCTCATACAGGTAGCTTTCCTGAATTTTGTTTGCACGTGTAAACAAGGAAGTTCATGTACCTGCCTTTTGGGGTTTTTAACTGAAACATTTCAGGTTCCCATGACAAATATCATGGGCAAGTATTGGTTCTACCATGTGCTTCAGGTCAGGAATTGGAAGGCGATTACTATTTGCAAAAGAAAGATTCATGAAAAAATTCTCTCTGGTACTTAAAGAGAGACAAAAAGGAGCTAAATTAGCTCAAAAATCTGCTACCTGTGAGCAAAGAGACTTTCCTGATTCTCCTAAGAGTCATTACTCCTATTTTCCAAAATGCAACTGAGCAGAGAAAAGAGAAATAGCTCGGACAAAACCATTGCTTGCAGGGCTGGGCTCCAAACGCAGGAGTTTTGACTCCCCGTGCCATGGTTCTGTTTCTAGGTCACGCTGTTTCTCCTTTAAATATCAGTTATCAGGCCACTGGAAAGTTCAGCTCCTCCGTTAAAATGCAGTTTCCGTTTCCTTAGATAAACCAAGATCACTGTGCCCTACCGCAAGGAAAAGCGACCAGCTGATTTGTTCCTATGCATGCTGTACATCTAGCTTTAAAAGAAAAGACCTATGATGCAAAGCCTTCTGGCAAATGCTGGAGAGGGGGGGAGGAAAAAAAAAAAATCTTGGAAAACTTCCCATGAATCAAGCAGATTCGCAATTCCTGATGATTCAGACAAGGGCCTTTTTTAATGGCCTTAAAAAAAATTCTTTGTGGGAAGTCACTGACTACTTGAAGCAGCAAAGCAGCAGCACGCACCTAAGCTGTCACCATCCTGAGGTGGATGCAAAAGAAACAGAGCCAGTAAAATGTTAATCCAGTGTTTATGGGAAGAGCAAGGCTCTTTTCACAGAATGGCAGGTACGAGGTTGGCAGGGCTGTGCGAGTTTGTCTCCCATCTCCAGAACCTTCCCCTCCATCTGCAGCTGCTCCAGCTCCGCGGAGAGCTCGCATCCCCGCACGGCAGGCACGCCGAGCGAGCAGAAACTCGGCGAGCGGCTGCAGGCAGAAACGTACGGCGCTCTTCTGGAGACGTGACAGATGCCTTCAAAGTGGGGATGTGCCTTATTTTTCTCTACAAATGAAAGGTCTATTAATAGCATTATGTTGGGAGGCGAATATGGAGACTGACAAAGCGTGAGGTGTAACAGGGTTCCCCTCTGCCTCCTACTGCTGCTGTAACGTTGAGACAACCGAGAAGCCCTTGCCCAAGGCTCCAGGACATGGCAGTGCCCACCGCCCTTTCAGCACTGCTCTCCTATTTTAGCTAGAAAGAACAGGGCCCAATTCTCCCACGTACACTGTCCGTTCGGCTGCGTGAACACGAAGGGGGCACAGAACGCTCCCGTTTGGATTTCCAGCGACGCTTCGTACCACCTGCGTTGGCGGGGCGCAGGCGGCCACACACAGCCAGCGAGATCCCAGGAACTGCTCTTCAGCTACGCGTCCCTTTTTCACAGCCTGCCCACACCAAAACCAGGCAACACCACATATGTTTAATAACAAGAAAATATTTGTTTCATAAAGAGCAAGTATTTCTGAGGGATAACGTGAGCTACCTTCTTACCAGCAACAGCAGCTGTCCGTACGTTTCCTTAGGCACCACGTCAACCTGAACGCCCGTCTGCCTGGTATTGCACACCCACACAAACCAACGTATTCCAAAGCCCTGTTCTCAGCTGGTACCTGCACTCCTCGCTCCACTGACACAACAAATAAGCATTAAGTTCACTAGTGGAAATGCAGAGAAGAACCATCAGTTATACCCAACGTTAGCAGCAAATTCAGATGATTTCATGTGAATAACGCCCTGCAAGTCACAGAATCGCTTCCGAGTGTGGCGAGAAATGTCTGTCCCAACGCAAAGTCATAAAACATTTTGTTACCCATGACAACTTACTGATTTTACATGACAGTCATTCTACCCAAGTTTTGAACGGTCACATCACAACTGTTGTCACATATACGGTCAAAGCCCCAGCTTCTCAAGTGGCACGGCTAAGCCTGAGTTATAGGTGGCAATTATCTCAGCTTATTCAAATTAAATTTCCATCAAAGAAAGCAATGAAATTAAACAGTAGTAAAGAACCTCTGTTTTGAGTCATCTGTCCTTCTAAGAAAATCAGTGACCATGCTCTTCCTTATTTCACCAGTAGAAGATCCCTCCCCTCCATTTCCAGCATAGCGTTTGCTTACTCATCACTTCCCTCACGACACCACTTAATTTCTTAACACATCTCGGCACCCCTAAATGCCTCCTGCCATATCGTCTTAATTCCACAGACAAATATTTTAAAAATTAAAATTATGAAGATGAAAGCCAGTTAGTTAATTAGTTTACATGAATTCTTTTTTGTCATGATTCTATATCCCACTACTTCGTAACGATCAAATTCAGACTGAATTCCATGCAAGTAATGACATACACACTTAAAACCGTTACGAAATACACACTTAAAACCGTTACGAAATACACACTTAAAACCATTACGAAATACACACTTAAAACTGTTACCTCTCAATTAAATTCTTCTTATTGCCCTCATGGTTAAAATTGGTACATTAGCACAACTTTATCTATTTTTAGTTTCCAGACCTTGTTCTCCTAACTCCATCCAAGCAGGTGCTTAAAGATTGATCACATAAACTCTATTAAACCTCAAAGAAAAACATGTAACAAACCAAACCAAACCAAGCAAGCCCCATCCAAAGACACCATTCTTTGTCTTCCACTTAAACCATACCCAAACCTGCAATTTCCTAAGAAAAAGGCGGTTTAGCGACTTCTTTCTTGCAGACTCACTTTCTGGGTCATATAATAAGGGTCAAAGTCCTCCAGTGGTACAGCAACCAGGCCTTTTGGGATGTCCCCGTAGATGAAAGGCAAATTCTTCCCCGCCTCAAGGTCACTGTTTGGTTTTGGTTTGCTGTCTTCATCGTCATCCCGGTGGCTGCTGTCTTGCTTTGGACGCTGCTTCTTTTTTAGTTCTGCAATGTGTTTCTCAATGTTAGCCAGAGACTCCGGAGTGAAGGGTTTAAAACTATCAGGGCCTGGTGGTGCGAGCAGCCGTGCTGCCATCTTTTCATCCTGCAGCTGCTTCTTTAGTTATGTCGCACCCCGGACAGGTCAGCTCTGCAGGGGAGCAAACAGCACAGGCAGAACAAAGTCAGTCACGGCAAAAAACAGGCGGACAAGCATAGAGCATTGACGATCCAAAGGCAACTCTGGTCTTCAAGTCCTCACAGAGTGAGGCAAGCAGACCTGCTGCTTTTCACTCCCAATACAAGCTACAGGCAGACGCACATCGAGTGCTGGACACCGAGTGAGTCTGCCCGTCCCTGGCCATCCCTGCCCGTCCCTGCCCGCCACGCTACGTCACCCAAGTTTTGCAACACAGGCAGAATGGGCCCACAGATCTGGATCTCCACCAGCCACCCCGAAGGCTCTCCTGCTCTGGGCGTCTCCCGAGCACAAACTCTGGTCTAGACTACAGAAACCATTCTGAAAAGCGACTTTATCAAACGCAGATTTTCCTGTGAAAATGATTCTGCTGGTCCTTGCTCTCTAGCAAACTGATTATTAGATAAAACCTGATTATTAGATAAAAATTCCAAGTCAGCGCTATTCCCAGGGTCAGGACGAGGTGTTCGGCGGTGTCTGAAGAGAGCCGGGGGTTGGCACGGTCCTTACCCCGCTAACAACGCACTCAGCAAAGCAACAGGAGGAGTAACCTGGGGCTGGGTTTACGAGAGCGCGCAGTGGCCGACGTGCACGGAATATGCCGAGCTCTTTTGAAAAACAAAAAAAACCCGCTCCTCTGTGTCCCATCAGATATTACTGCAGTTAAGGAGAAGTTTCCTTAACACCTTCAGCGTGCATTGGAATAGCTGTGCCAGGGAACACTCCGACACTTCTTTAGGCAGGACCAAGACCTCAGTGGGCTCATCTCTTCCTACCCCAGAGCACTCCACATCTCTACTACGGGAAGTCACATCTCATAATTTCATTTTGCACATGTATAATTTTCATGGTTTCTATTCATTTCACACCCTGAGAATGAAATAATTCTAAAAGACTTTCATCAAGTACAATAGTAACCTCTGCAAGTTAAGTTTCTATAATACGCGGGTTAGACACAGAGTCTTCTCTTGCATCAGATGCAACGCCAACGAGCGCTTCTCCATGACAAAAAGAAAAGGGACGAGGTACAGGAGCACAGCTAAGGAAGACCTCGTGCAGCTTCCAACCTGCAAAGGAGCACAGAGCTCTGGCAGGATTTTACACTGTCCCTACGAAGAGCACCTTGCTCTCTCCCCCCCACTCCTACCAAAGAGAAGAGCCGCGAGGAAGTTCGTTTATCTGAATCCAGCCGCCTACAAACCCTCTGCAGCTCTGCACCTTTTGCCAAGCTCTCGCTCGAGAACCAGCAACAAGAATATATTGCATTTCTGAGCTGCTGGTACCTCTTCAAGCTTTTCACACTCCAGGAGGAGGCCAAGAGAGGAGAGGAATTCCAGAAACCCTGCACTGATGCAAGAGCACTGCAGTACTGCAGGCTGGAATACAACCCAGCCCGGACATCGCTCGGCACTTCAGGGAGGAAGCCAAAGTGGCAACAAATTCAAGAGGAAAGGCAAAATAACCACGGGTATAGGGCACAGAAAGAAGCTAAAAGCTACGTGGGATAACACCCCTTAAGTAAAGAAAAAAGATCACCGGTAAGGTCGGATCTGTTAAGCAAACGTGCACGCAGCATCAAAATTAAAGCTTCGGGATCTCTGAAAGAAGAACAACTTTCAAATTCCTTATAAACTACAATATAGGACTGAATCGTTCCAATTCAGCTATTTTAGCATGACGTTAGCCACCAATGGGCTTTACAGCCCTCGGCTTTGAAGACGGTGCTGTATCCGCGTGGGAAGAGTTCACAGAAGCCAGAGACACCACCGAAACGGAGGCACGCGCCCATCCGTAAGGACGAGCTGGGACGCGTTTGCCAGCCTCAGCAACGGGCACGCTCCGAAACCGAGAATCACAACTTTCTGTGGATTGCGGCAGACTTCACGAATAAATACGGCGTAGAAATAACAAAGTCCTTTTTGTTGTTTTGTTTTTTTTTTTTTAAGAGCCTTTAATATATTGGGATATTTCCAAAACCCAGAACGTCTAGTGCAAAGTATCCTGCCAAGTGATTCCAGGTTATTCCTTGCAACTGCCTCACCCCGGCTGTGACGGCGCCGCTTTCTGAAGGCTCCGATTCACACGCAAATCTAAAGCTGCCACCACACGTGTAGAACTTAATCAAACGCTGCTTCCACCCCAGATTTTATCTGGAGATCCAAAAAACTTCAGTATAGATCTCCCTCCTAACGTAACTACACAGCGTAGCCTGGGCTCGGATTCTTTTCATATAAACTCCACCAGGTATTTCTAGAGTAATAACAATAAAGACTCAAAAAACATGGCAAGAAGGGGAGAGAAAAGCCAGCATCTTGGTGACATTAGCTCCAGAAACATTACAGAATAGGCTGCTGATATTAAGGAAAAATTAATTTATTCTATTCTTGCAGTATTTGCATGCATTTAATTACCAAATTTCCCACATACTGTGAAACTATACAGCAGCATTGGGGATGTGGTCTAATTGAATGGCACAGATAAATATGTAAGGCCTGAATTTAGAAACCAAAGTAGCTCAGGGACACAGCATAAAAAAAAAGGGAAAAAAGGAAGGCACAATTGAATGCCCGATTTGTATGCACAATTACACGACTGGAAGCAACCAACTAATCTGCTAAGTGGTCATTTAAAAATAAAACAAAAGCACCAAAAACCTGAACACCGCCACCACCACCACCCCCCCAAAAAAAAAAAAAAAAATCTGATACACAATTGCACATCAGTTTGGTTTTTGCAAAGATTCCGTCCATTAATAAATCAGGAGACACTGCGACGCTATACCGATAGCCCGGGCTACAAGTTTGCCTCGCGGCACGTCTTCTCGTTGCACTCACAGGCTGTTCTGCTGCTGAAGTTACACGAAGCAATCGCTTTTGTTTCACCGTTCGGTGCTTACTCGTAGGGCTGTCGCTTGATGTCAATACATAATAGTGACCTGGGGCTTTCCTCCCTTGGGAAGTTCTTGCCTGTCCTGACTTTGTTTTCCCAGTAAATTATCCCATATTAGGATAACAGGCAAAACTAGGATGTAAACTGAAGGGATGGGAACGGGATGTTTATTTAATTCCTTAACTCAGACCGGTGGAGCAGCTTTCCAGTCTTTGACAGCACAGCACTACACGCTCTTCCGATGACGAGCCATGCCTTGCGGCTCCAACAGCCATCCCCTACTCTGTACATTTACTCAGCATACACAGACATAAGCACCCAGGATATTTCAGAGAGCTAGTTTTATTTTAAAACCAAACAACCCCCCCCCCCCCCCCCCAGATACAGACAAGGAGTTTGGAACTTCTCAGTTACACAGCCCCACCAGGTTCTCGCGGTTAGAGCTGAACTGAGTCCTGCAACCAACCCCCCCGCAGCCTTTCTGCCAGCGAGGAGCGGTGGTTAAAACTGGATGTGTGGAACAATCCGGTTGTTATTGAAGAAAAAAATGGTGAGACTATCAAGGATCGCCGCTTTTCACGATTTACTGGTTTTCTCAGTAGGAAGAAAAGAAAACCTCAATAAAAAGAAAAAAATTGTCATGTGAGGATACAATAATATTTCTTAACCATCTGTCGGCGTACACCAAGGAGGGGCTTTTCAGTATTCACTGGAAGAGCAGAATGAGTTCAGAGTGCGTGAACATCAGCTAAAAGACCCCCAACGCCCCCCAAACCAGCCCCACAGAACAAGGGGGTCAGCACGTCTGCTTCTTGGGTGCGTTCAGGCTTATTTGGGTAAAACTTCCCGCTGTAGAGGGCTGTGTGGGAAGCACAGCCAAGAGGGTGAGCTGGTTTTCATTCCTTTCCTTTTTTTGTGTATTTAAAGTAGTTACTAGAGGGTATTCAAAAACCATCAGGCATTATCTAATTATTTGGGTTTTTGAAATAAAACTCCTACTTAAAGACCTTTACTAAAATTAGTCCTTATCCACATGTTGACCGAACGAACAAATACTAACCAACCTTCGCCTCAGGATTTAAGCAGAAAAGTTTCTCTGCAAAGAGAGAGAAAGAGATAGAAAGGGAAAAGAATTTGTCCAAGGTCACCTGGCAATCAGTGGTGGAACTGGGAGCTGATCACAAGCACTGGGACTCTCCCGGGCTCCAATCCTGTTAATAACGGGCCATATCTAACAGCTACCTCCTTCAATAGCGAATCCAGCCCTCAGAAACCTCTCTACACCCAGCGCAGCCAGCTTGGCACCTTCAGCAAGGCAAACTTCTTTACACTAAAAAGCTGATAAATTGTATTGTACAACTGAGTGTGGTCTTGCTGGGATATACAGAAATTGGTAAGAAAAAAAGCTAGAATTGGTTGTGGCGAAAGGAGCGCTTTCCACATTTGATTCTTCAACCTCCAACAAGAGAAATATTTTGAAAATTGTGACAAAGACTCAGCATCCGGGCAGAGTCGGAGAAGAGGGAACGTGCTTTACCGGGCTAGATGACCACGTTGGGAACGACGCTGTGCCGTTCCCCACCACTCTGGGGGAGTCAGGAATTTGTCCCGGGCACCTGGAGTTCGGTGCGCCGAACTCCCCGGGGTCAGACTGCATATTTGCACACACATTTTTCAAAGATCAAAGATTTTACACCAGAAAAAAATGTTGTACTGAGGTGCCCAATTGCTAAGACTTAATTATTTTTTCTAAATGTTCCCAGCAGTCCATTTACTGGTACATTATGAAGTATTCTAATAAATTATTCAAGCTGATTGTCAAAATAAATTAAAAAACCACTTTTGAGGCAATATCTTTGCTTTAATACATTTCTTCATTTATTAATTGGCAAGATTCAGTCACTCTCAGTACGTCTTTCGGTTCCTTCGAGAGACAGAGCCCTTCCGTATGAATTTTTATGTAACCCGCACAGACGCACATGGCCTTTGATTTGAACATGCAGGGTTGAGGCAGAAAGGAAAAGAGCGTAGCTGAACAGCCCTCTGAAATTCTACTGATGAGAACCTAAAAAGCTTCAAGCCAAACCAAAATATCCATGCATGAGAAAATCCGTGGCTGGAAATGGCCTTCAGAAGAACTCGCCGATCTCCTCCATCTGCAGCAAATTCCGTGCGTCTAGAAAAGGCCAATTTGATCAATGAAAAGGTACAGCAACGCAACTGGCTGAGACGCAGGAGGAGCCTTGCCCTTAGAAAAGCTCTCATGTCACATCTGATGCTGTAAAGTGGAAGGAAGGGGAAATATTTTTGCTCTCCAGCAATATTCATTGTTTCGTTGCTGGTCGTTTCGCCCATTTTATGTAAACCATTGCAGAAGTTTCCCGGGCGCTCGTCTCTAAGCAGAGCTCAAGGGCAGACTCCGGCCAGGGCAAGAAAGCGGTTATGCTCTTGAAACAGCAGCGGCAGAACTGAACTTGAACACACACCTCTAAAGGTAAAACAACGAATAGAAGTGTAGGGAGGAGAGAGAACCACAGCAGCAACCGAAAGCAACAGCAAAATATTAGAAAACATATTAATATTTAAAGATGCTTTAACAAAAACCTGAGAAACTAAAGAGCTAGTGCTGCGTGCTTTTTCAATCCCTACCAGTAGCAGTATGACTTCTGTAACGTCACTCACTCAGTCACAAGAACTAAAACCAGGTAACCCCAGCTCTCCAGTCCTCGATGTTAGCCGGTACTCAAAGCTGACTTGCCTTTATCGCTGAGGAACTCGGAGATTCACACGGACTAAGCAAGCTGAAGTACGGCACTGCCGCTTCCCCTTTTGAAAGCCCAACTTCTGAACAAAGAATCGTTCAAAATAGTTCTTGTGAAATAGTTAAGACACTAACTCAAATTCAATTCCTTGTTCAATTCATTCTCTCAGTGACCCATAAAACAGGCGCGAGGTAACAGTTATCCTATACAATAATTGCGGAGGAATTCATTTAGTGTTGCGGAGCTCTCAAGGGGTATGATTACAACTGGTACAAATACGAAAGGGAAGAGACCAACCAACCCCTGCCTAGTTCTCCGCTCTTACACCACACAGATCTCAGAATTTCCGCAACATTCTGGAATACAACCCATGCAGGCCTGAGTTACGCTGTCTTCATCTTTTCTCATCACCCCACGCATATCTCATCCGATTAGACGAAAATCACTCTCCCCTAACGTCAGCTATTCCTCATTAACGTTACCATCCTGCTACCCATTTCACCAGCCAGCCAATAAAAAGTTCATCTCCTGCTGGGAACGCCATCGGAATAGCGGCATTTGTTGTTCAACCTCATGTTTCTAAGAGTACTTTCCCCCCCTCAGATGAACTAGATCTCACCCTGAAGAGCCTATTCATCATTTCGATCACAATAAATCTCTACGGTTGATTAAATCCACAAGTGGCCTAAGGGTCAGGTATCCAGCTCTGCACCTTCATAACTGCAACGCCAAGCTCCTTTAGTTAAGAGTTACCCTCCCTCGAACGGGTCTGATTTTTAACGATATTGAGCAATGACACCTCTTGGATTTCCACCGAACTCCTGGGAATTCAACATGCCTGGAAATAAAGACAACTCTTTAATATTGTTATCTTCAGAATAACAATATTCTTGTCTAGCATTAGTTAGAGAAACAATCGAGTTTATGCCTGGGCACGCCCTTAACCATGAACAGAAAATCAGGTAAGTTGAAGCACTGGGCACAGATACGTAAGCTACAGGTGATGAGCTTCAACCGCTCCGTTTTTCAGGTATCCTTCCTCAAAACCCAGTGCCAGAAATATCACCTCAATGGCCAAAGACAGTCGGATATTGCTGAGTTTGCCCCAACAAGCTGCAGGAGCTTCTGATCCCAAGCAAGCACCACCGCCTCCCTCAGGAGTCAAGCCGAATGCTTTCGAGGCATGCCCAAACATACGCAAATGAATAACCGCATGCATGTATATTTTATTTGGTTTTCAAATTCATATGGAGAGTTCTAGTAAAAGTAAGTGTACGTATCAAGGGAAAAAGAGAGAAAGGAGATGGCTTTCAGTCATTTTCAATATTTTCTTTTCCCTACTTCTCTAGCAACAAACGTTTTATGTCTGTAGCTTGAAAACCACTACCTGCAAGTTCCCAGTGTGATATATGCTATTCAACAATAAAAACATCACTAGTTTTTTGTTTGTTGGGTTTTGGTTTTTTTTTTAAATCCTCCTGGAATTAACTGCTCAGAATACTGTATTTATATCCTCATACCTTTCTGGTTGCACAGAAGCAGTATGAGTAACACGGGAATGGGACTTTTAGGTCTTAGATAGCCAGATTTTTGAATTTTGAAATGACTGTCTTCAGAAAGGAGTTATTTCACAGTTTTGCTCCAGTCCAGTCCCTGCTGACTACTCTTTCTACTTGAAATATCCCGTATGGCGACGTGCTCCATCAGGCAGGAACAACACTTTGTTACGGGACAAAACTGAGGGAAGAGAAGGCAGGAGTTACTCTAACTTTGGACAGTATTTAAAGACAGTCTTTCATAAGACAGAAGTTCATGCGAAGTGTTAAAAGCTGGTCTTGAACCTGAGCTAATGTCAAGGAGGATTTGTCACACACCTCTGCAGCAGTATCTTTACTGCTTCACTTCTTTACTTGTATTCTCCAGCTTAACGACTGCCCGCTCCACACAGAAGTGAAATAATAGGGCATAAGGGGGAAAGTCTGAGCTTTTAGTTATTTCTGAGCCCCGCTAGATTCAAGCCAATAGTCCAACGATGACAAGCTCTCTATTCTACTACCACTAACATAAGTCATCACACGCAATTTCCTCTCTGTGGTTTCTTAAATTATTTTCCCCATGGTTCTTCTCGACTCTAGTGCTTTTGTTTTGTTATTTTACCGCACCTCCTTTAATCCAAACCATTTCTTTGAGCACAACAATAAATTATTGATTCCAGTGTATTTGTTAATGTCAATGGCAGTTGCAGCCGCTTCGGGAGGAAGGCAATCGATAGTGAATGGAAATCATGTGACCGCATGAACACGGCATGCCCCGGAGTCACATACGGCCTCTGCGGCCAATCGCCTCTCCAGTCATTGAAAAATAGTAAGTACCAATTGATATGTAAAGCCGTATCAGTTCATTTTAGTGAAAAAGCATGCTAAACAAGCCAAGCAAACCCACAAATGAACGCAGACATAGCAACAAAGAGGAAGAAGATGATACCGTGACTTAGATTTTCAAGCGACTTTATTTTCCCTCGACGCTGACTTTGTTTCTGTTTTACTTCGCCTCCTTTAACTGAGAATCAAAGTACATCCATGCTCAATTTCTTGCAACGTGCGATCGCTCTCTCTTTTTATTAGAAACCTAGATTTCCACCTCTGTTCACAAAATATTCACATAATTATACTTGTTCCACCGAGCACTAGAGTATCTATACCATGATCTAGATAGAAGCCATACGTCTGAGCTTATATAACTGGTTAAATTATTTGTGATAGGTCCAGGTCCTTTCACCCAGGATGAACGACGCTGTAGAAGTGTTGAAACACGTAAAAAAGGATCAAGTAGCCCTTCAGTCACGTCGTTAATCATTTTATTTAAGCATCTCTCAAGCTAAGAACAGGGACTTTCTAAACACATAGCAGATGGCAAACACAATGAGCCGAGCTCCGAGAGGCCTTGCATTTTACTTGTACGGAAAACTGCCGTACGGAGGGCTGCCGCGAGCGCTGCCCGTTCGTTTGTTACTCTAAAACGCACTAACGCCTCTCCGGTCGTTTTACAGAACCGGCGGCTATTTATAGGTGACCAACAGCTTCAGGAACTTTACATAACAGCACCCTGGCCCCGAGAAACGGCTCGATCCAAGGGGCGGTGATGGGCCCCGGGCCGGGGGGGGACACACGGGGACAGGCGGGCGCGGGGCCCGGGAGCTGTCCGCTTCAGCACCCGCCCGGGGCACCCCCCAGCACCGCCCCGACATGGGAAAACACGGGGCAACGGCGAGAGAGGAACTCGCTCCCCCCCCACCCCCCCCCCAATCCTCCGAGAGCTGCTCCCCATGGAAGGAAGAGCTCCGAGGCAGCCGCCGGGGTTGCCGCCCGCACGCCGCCTGCCCTGGACCGGCATCTCGATTTAGAAGAGCGGCCGTCACGTAGCACGGAAAAATAAGCGCTGCTATGCAAGAATATTCCCAGGCCCCCTCCCTCCAAAACAGGACCGCCAGCCATCAGCCGTGAGAAAACCACTGATGTAATGCTTTCTCCCTTTTTGCCTCTAAAGATACCGGTAGGAGGGGGCAATCGGGCTCCTACAACACCCTCGTTCCTCACAATTAAATCTTCCCCAGTGTGAAATGAGGACATACGGGTCATGGGTTCCCATTGGGGGTGGAATGCTGCAGTGTTACAAGGGCCAGGGTACATGTCAACACACAGCAGAGATACAACCGGCCCCATAAACCCACCCCACCTGTCCAACTCCTCAAGGATCTCATGCTGATCCCCTGCAACACGGCACACACGGAAAGCCAGCGGTGGCTGAACCTACCACACCGGGGATCCCTCTCCAAAATTCAGCTCAGGCCCCTTACAGAAGACTACCTCTCGCTGCGCTGGCCCTCACGCACAGGCTTTCTGCTCGCACACATTCCCCTTCCCGTCAGACTTTCAGACTTTCCCTCGGATCATCTGCAGCCACTGCTGTGGAGCATCTCTTCCAGCTTCCCCACCCCCACATCAGCTGGGCATAATTTGCACCAGAAAGGAGGGGGGGGGGAAGGGAAGAAGACACCCAGATTTTTAATAGAAAAAGCTTGCGAACATGCAATTCCCTCTCCCCAGCAAGGAAAAAAATAAAATAAAATAAATCTGCCCTCACCACTCCCCCAAAATCTGTGTGGTGGAAGGAAGCAAGAGCACAAACCATGATGCCAACATCTGGGTCGGGTTGGAACCTCAAAGCCGCCCCATGCATCTCCCCCACAAAACTCTGTCCTCCAACTTCTCCCCCTCCCCTGGCAGCAGGAGTCTCAGGATGCTGAACAGTAGGAGAAAAGGGGGGGTGGGGGTGGCGGAGGGCTGTACCAGCTCTGCAGCTAGGGCTGAGGGGGGAAGGGATACCGAGGAGAACTCCAATTATCCCTCCTCTCTCCCTCCCCACAATGCAGACAAAGAGCACAGCCCGGAATTTAGGGGCCTGGGAGAAGGATGGAGAAGGTGGCCCAGACGGAGCTCCCGCTGCTCCAGGCCCAGGGTGGGTGCGGCGGGAGATGCCCCCTCCCAGCCGGGGAAGGCTGACCCCAGGCCCGCAGAGAGGCCGGCCGGAGGGCTGGCGATCCTCCCTTCCCCACGGGGCCCTCAGGCTGCAGCTGAGAGCGGGGGGGGGGGGAACAGGACGGATGGACCCTTCCCACCCGCGGGAGCCCCACGGACCCAGGCCGCTGCTGGGGCGCGGGGGGCGGTGTTGGATGGGCAGAGAAGCGGGGTCACCCCGGTACCCCCTCCCTGAGCGCAGAGCGTGCGGGCATCCATCGGGGCGAACCCTCCTCCGAGGGGTGGGGAGGGGAAAAGCTCCCAGCCCCCCCCCCCCCGCCGCTGGAAGAGGCGGGTTTGGGGCAGGGGGCTCTCCCTGCCCCCCCCAGCCGGCTCCCGACCGCACCAGAGATCGCTCCCCACGCAAGCCAAGAGCTGCCGGAAAATCGCTCTGCGGCAAAGCCCCCGCCCGGGTGGGGGTGCAGGGGGAAGAGTGTGTGCTGGGGGGGGGGGGGGCATGGATCTGGGGGGGAAGAAAAAAAAAAAAATTCCGGAGAGCAAAGGCGGGGAGACCCCGGGCACCCCCCGCACGGCCCGCGGGGTCCCCGCGCCGGGGCTGCAACTTACTGTGGCCGCTGCACTAGCGCGTCTCCCGCAAGGCGTTGCTGGACTGCGGAGGTGGGGGAGCTGCAGGAGGAACTGCGGTTGTCGCCATCTTGGTGCGCTGCCTGCGCTGCCCCCCCCGCGCGGCGTGCCGGCCCCCTGCCCAGCCGCTGCCTGCCGGCAGAGGGCTCAGGGACCGTGGCAAAACTCCCCGGGCCCGCACCGCGCGGCTGCCGGCCGGGGGGGGGGGGGGATGTGCGGGGAACCCCCCTACTCCCCCCCGCCCGCTGTCCCGGGCCGGCGGGGAGCCCTCGCTCCGAAGAGGAGACGCTTCCCCGGGTGCCTGCGGAGCCGAGCCCTACCTGGGGGGGAAGAGGCGGCCCGGCGCCCCCCGCCCGGAGCGCTGCCGCCGGGTTCAGGGCCGCAGCTCTAGGCCAGGCGGAGCGGAGCTTTGGGGAGCCGCCGGTGCTCACGCCCGCCCAGGGACGAGCGGGGCCCGCCCGGCACCACAGAGCGCAGACACAGCTCCCGGCATCGCCCCCCCCCCCCCCCGCCCCGCGATCGTCCGAGACACCGGGAACCACCGCGGTGCCGGTGGAAAAACCCCCACGCTGCTGCGGGGGGGGGGGGGGGGGCTCCTGCACGGGCGGGTGTGCAAACAGCCCGGGGGTGAACGTGGCTCAAGAACACCAGTTTCTCACCATTAGAGCCAAACTTTGCTCGGGCCAGCATTTTATCACCGTCTCATTCACTGTCCATGCGGAACAGACTTCAGGAATCAGTGCACAAGTCTGGGACACGCGCAGAGTGTGACAGAGCAAAAGGAAAAGTTTGTATCAGCCAAACACTGTTTCTTCTTTTTGTTTTTCTTGCAGTTTCGGGATAAGCTAAAACTTCAAACAGCCATACACGTCACAGATCGCATCACCAAGACCAGCTCCGTGACCCATCCCTGGACTATCTGGAACCAGTAAGATCTTACAAAGGAAACAAAAAAGTGCCAAAATGCCATTTATGTGATACGTACATGCAGTGGTGCTCTTTGTCCGGTAGATCTAGGCACTGTATTGGCCTCTTCCTTCTAACTGCGACCAGGGCTATTAGATTTCCTCTCCAAGGTCCTTCCTCGGGGAGCAGCGGAGCTCCCCAGTGCCCGGCGGCTCGCTAAGGAGGTGGAAGCCGTACTACGGAATAGTGTCCTCAGCTACAACCCCATCATATATGCAGATTTCTGATTTTTTCCAGTAATATAGCGAATAAGAGAATACTAACAATTGACCCGTTACCCTTCTTAAGAGAGACAACTCCTCCTTTATACATAGAATTTATGCCTATAGTGTTATGCCTATAATTTATAACTGCAATTTTAGGATCAATTTTTCTTGTTACATAGTTCTTGTTCTCCGTAAGACTCTGCCTGTGTTGCTGAAAGAACAACCTGAAACACTGTATTAGGTTGCTGGTTTAGGAAAAAAAAAAATAAATCCACCTTGCAGAAATGCCCTCTTCACCGACTTTTAAATCTTTGTCCTCTGAGCAGAGCTTTAGGAGTTGTGTGCTGAGCAGACAAGCTAGCAGGACACAGCACTGTGCTGGAGAACTCATTTATCTTGCTTTAGAAATGGCACAGGAACTAAATCTGCCCTCACTTTACATCGCTGACTTTTATGGGACTACCCTACTGTAACACAAGGGCAGACGCAACCTAAAAAATGTAGATATCTCAAGCCATAACTAATCAAAAGCGCTTGCACACACATTAAATAAACTGCTACAGAAAGCTACAGATTCCAAGAAATTTTCAGTCCAAACTGGACCTTCTGTAGCTTGGTTCTCACTAAGGCTTAAATTTCCAGCAAGCGTGAAATAGGTGGAAATAGATACGCTGAAATATAGAAAAAAAAAAAAATCCACCGAAAGAGAAATCCACTGCTAAGAAACAGGATAGCATCTCCCAAATACAGAGCATTTAAGTGTCCAAACATCAAAGTTAGGTGACATAAGAAAAAAAAAAAACCTTCTCCACGTAGCTAACGGCGCCAGCAGCTTGAAGCGTGCAGTGCAAAGCTGATAATTGAATAATGATAACAAAACAAAGTTCCTAATTGACCTAAGTGATCCTGGCACAGCCTCGGACAGAGTAAGAGGCATGAAGTTCTGCACAAGCCCTGTCCAGAGTTACGCCTTCACAGCCTGCCCCGTCCACCCTTCTGAGCAGCCCTCAGAGCCATCCAGTTCCTTACCCCGCTCCAGGTGGAAAGGGAATCCTCAGAAAATGAGTACGCTCCAAGTCTGAAAGTATTTCCAAAATAATGCTGCCTTGTAAAGCAGATAAATATTGTTAACTCCAGTTAATGGGTTTGCTTGCCTGTAATCAGAACAGTAAAGCTAATGAAAACCATAAACCTCCTCCTTGGGTTAAAAAGAGAACAAAACTACCCAGAACTAAGGCAACAGAACCAAGATAATTCTGTAATTATTGATCTGGGCAGTAACCACCTGGCACTGTGCTGTCTCTTTAAGGAGCACACAGCTGCTCTGTAAAAAAAAAAAAAAATGCTTCATAAGGATACTGCCTTTTCCTTATTTCATCACTACAGCCCTTCACCTTCGGTGCAGTGACCTCTGAATCGCCTTGTCAGTCCCTGGCCTTCGCGGGCAGGGATATGTCGTACGCACACCTCTGCCACGCACGCAGGGTGTCGGAGCTTCTGTCCTGACAGCCAGGTGACGGTGTATCTTTGCCGTGACAGGCGCCATGCAGGCCAACTGAAGCTAAACAAAGTTTAGTAGCTGGAATTTAAACGGGGTGTTACATGTGGATAGCCAGAGAGATTGGTCTAAATCACTAAAAGACCTAAAAGTCTAAAAGACTTCTCCATTATCAGGGGTGCAATGCTTTTGTTACACGTTACGATGGTAGAATCACCGAACCATCGAAGGGTTTGCGTTGAAGGGACCTCCCAGCCCATCCAGTGCCACCCCTGCCATGGGCAGGGACACCCCCCACTAGCCCAGGTTGCCCAAAGCCCCATCCAACCTGGCCTTGACCACTGCCAGGGAGCCAGGGGCAGCCACAGCTTCTCTGGGCACCCTGTGCCAGGGCCTCAGCACCCTCACAGGGAAGGATTTCTGCCTCCCATCCCATCTCCATCTCCCCTCCTGCAGCTTCAGGCCATTCCCCTTGGCCTGTCCCTCCCTGCCCTTGTCACCAGCCCCTCTCCAGCTTTCCTGGAGCCCCTGCAGGGACTGGAATGCTGCTAAGAACTTAATGTTCTGTATTGCCTATAAGATGAGCCAGTATCTAAACCTGTGAGTCGCTGGGAGAGGCGAGAGGTACGGTGAGCGTGCACCGCACACCATATTACGGCTGGTCAGAGGTGTGATGATACAGCAGTCACAAAACTGATAAGGAAAACACTCATGGGGTTTGGAGCGGTTGTTTCTCCCAGATAACAGGCTCAAGGCAGGCAGGATCTGAGCTTTCAGATTCAATCCAGTTAAATGTTTACGGACAGGCAATAAATTCGAAACGACTTACACACGAACAAGTACACACAGCCATGCACGCTCGCTGTGTGAGGCCGGACAGCTCGGCAGAGCTTGCTCTTGCTCTGCCCTCCGGCTCAGGCGCTCCCGGCAGTTCTGCACAACCGCGGTGCTGCCGCTTTAAGCGGGCGCTTGGCGCCCGGCCAGACAGACGGCCAGACAGACGGCCGTACACATCGGTTCAGAGGTGGGCCTGGCAGCAGCAATGGCCGCAGAGCGGGCAGGGTGCGCAGGGCAGGGTGCTAACAGCCTCCCTTGCTCCGAGCCGCCTGCGGGGATGGAGCTCGTCCCCTTCCTCCAGCGATGCATCCAGCTCCTCCTCTTGCCCATCCATGTTCTTGCCTGCCTGGGCTTATGGGACTCCTGTAAGAAAGTCTTCCCGTATATCATGGCCAAGGTAGCGCCCATCTACAACCATAAGGTCTACAAACAGAAATGAGAGCTGTTCAGCAACTTAAGAAAATTTGCCGGCCCTTCGGGCCAGCTCCTGTTGCTGGAAATCGGCACAGGCACTGGCACCAATTTCCAGTTCTACCCACCAGGCTGCCGGCTGACGTGCACCGACCCTAATCCCAATTTCAGAAAGTTCCTCCTCAAGAGCCTCTCGGAGAACCGGCACCTTAAGCTTGAACATTTGATGGTTGCCTCTGGCAAGGATCTGCATTAAATACGGGACGGCACCGTGGACGTGGTGGTGTGCACCTCAGTGCTGTGCTCCGTGACCAACATCAAGAAAGTCCTGACGGACGTTTTACGAGTGCTGAGGCTGGTAAGCTGGGGCACCACGAAGGAGACCGGGGATGCCAATTTGGGTTGTGATAAGCCAAGTTGTGTGGACTGACCTACGAGATAAATGTAATCACCTGCACCAGGCCAAGAGTTTATAATCAACCATCATACCCACTTGTCCACTCACAAGTGATTTTCTGTTGCGCTGCTTCGCCTGCAGAAGAAAGAACCGGCACAGCCTGCTTCCTCCCTTCCCCCTCGGCACGACTGCTGTGCTCCACGCACGCAGAAGGTTTGGAGTCCCTGCGAGGTGGTGCCGATTGCCCGGGCAAGTGAGAGACACAGCTACTCAAGCCGGGCAGCCTGGCTCCTGCCCCTGCAGCTGGGCAACCTGCAAAAGCTCCAAGCCAAAGGTGTTTCAGAAAGCAAAAGAAAAAAAAAGGGGAAAAAAAAACCCCAAACCAAAACCCCACCCAAAACACAACCCAGAGGTGCCGGGAACCAGGAGGAGCAGAGCAGTCCTGGATAAGCAGAATTACCACAGTACCACGGTGGAATAAAGGGAGGGAAGCAGGAAGGGATGTGCGTTGTCACACAGGTAAATTATTAAAAACAATTTCAGTTCATAGTTGCAGTGTGTATTCTCTAGCGATTCTCTTATCTTTAAAGCTTGTCCACCTAAAGCAAGTATTTTCATTGTAACCTGTGACACATTCTCACACTGCTTTTCCAATGCTTTTTTTTCTCCAGTTAGAATAACTGGGGAAGAGTTTAAATTAAACTTAATTCCGTTTGGCTCCACTGCATAAGTTTTATAGGGAAGTTTTGCTTACAATACTAAACTTGCTTTTCATCTGTTATTTATAAACACGGAAAGACATTGGACAGATGTGGTAAAAGATAAAATTAAACATTGATAGGGTTCACAAGACTGACAATAACAGAACTTAGGCGCTACATATACTGACTGTAGCCTCTCGCCCTGGGACACTAGGTTTCGGCTCGCTCAAGCTCTCTCACATGTTTTATAGACACTAAGAAATAAACTCTTTTCCTTGCTGGTATGTAGGGTGAGGAAATTGTTTATTCACACCTCTCAGATGAGAAAAACTGAAAGACAAGGAAGTTGAAGCCGTTTGTCCAAGATCATCCAAGGCAGAGACAAAAACCTGGCGGCAGCAGTTCCTGCCATCAGGCCGTGCTGCCTCTCGCACAACCCGAAATCGTGCCTAGCAGCAAACGCGTGGTCAGCCAGTAAAACCCACCCCCTTCAACGAAAACCCACGGGAGGCGCTTTTAGAGACTTCACAGTTCAAAACAAACATGAATCTAGCGTGCCCCTGGGAAAGGGGGCTGCTCTTCAGAGAGGTGATAAAAGGCAGTGGGATTACCAATATGCAAAAGATAAAATTCTACATACAGAGGTGAACAACCCTGAGTCCTTTTAAGTTTTTTTTTCTTTTTCACGGCACTGTTTTGCAGGGTGGAGCTTTCTACTTCTTGGAGCACGTGGCTGCAGATCATTCCAGTTGGACCTACTTTTGGCAAAAGGTGTGCGACCCAGTCTGGAAGTATTTCGGAGATGGGTGTTCCTTGAGCAGAGAGACACAGAAGGAGTTGGGTTTTTTTTTTTAATTTCTCAGAGCTGAATTTGAGGCGCATTCATGTCACACCTTACTGGATTCCTACGAGTCCTCATATCATTGGGTATGCAGTAAAATAAATGACCGTGAGCACTGCGGGACACAGGACCTCCCTTCAGTACTCCCTTCATGCCTTATAGAAGGTTTTTCACCCTTACAGTCAGCCCATATACAGCAGCTGGCTACCCAGAATAAAAGTATGGAAAACTTCCTGAGCATCCAGAGCACATTCAAACTGGGAATCACATTCGTTAGATAGGCTTTGCGGATAGAGCTCTGAATTAGAGCTGCTGCACAGGGACCCGGCAAAGGGGAAAGAAGTCTAGACAACGTGTTTCAGTCCGATACAAAATAAAGGAGGAGGCAGCATCTTCAAGAGTTGAGAAGGGGGAGAGGGAGGAAAGGGGACAGAAGATACATGCAAGCAACTACAGAGGGCTAACGTTTTTCTAAGGACAGGGAATAATACCCAGCCTCTAAGGTTTCCAATACAGGACACATGCATAACAGATATGGCATCAGTACGAGCATTTTCATTTCAGTCTTCCCATTATGAAACACATTTACGAGCAGGCGTTCATTCGCCCGTGCCGGTACAGTCCTCACTGCCAGGACTCTTGTTTATTGAGGGAAGTGCTCGTTACAGCCCCAGTTCACTAGGCACGGTTCGCACTGGCCATTAGATGCTAAAGCATAGATTTAACTTGAAACAGCCACACACAAAGCAAAAACCAGAACTTCTCTTTACACTGGGAGAAAACTGGCATTTGTTAAATCAGACGGCAGAAAACTCATCTCCGCTGTAAGACGCATCAGCCACATCCTTAGTGCCTTTTGTCACGCTCTACTAACATGTTTTACCTGTGCCTAAATTCTTCATTTTCTACTCTCCCTCCAATCTAGATCACACCTTAAAGAGGTCTCTCTTAAAAGCCAGGAGTTTCATTAGAAATGTTTGCCAGTGAAACTCCCCTAGGACACCAAGAGAAGGTGCTGCTCTCTTGGCCGCTGTTTAACCTTTTCTACGATTTCCTGCAGTACAGCAGCAAGGAATTAAAACCTGGTACAGATTATGAGAAAATAATGCATTAATGTCTCTATTTTGTGCTCCATACACATCCAACTGGTCTACACAGAAAGTAAATCCCGTTGTTCAAATTTGTTTCTCTAACGTAGTTGCCACAAGGTGGAGGTATGAAGGTACGAGAACAGAATTCGTTAGTCAAGCAGTCTAATAACGATGCTGCCATATGCTGGATTTTATATTTGCTTTATTACCACTAGAGGGAGGAGGTAACTCAGCGGACAACGGGACTACCTATCACTCAGCAGAAAACCAAAGTTCTCCAGCACAAGTCACAACAGAACTGCCTTTAACAGGGACCTTAGGGCCTCCTTTCCCTATCCCAGGCTCACCTGGAGCAGAGCAATTAAACGCCAGTGCCGAATCCACACTGCTACCAAGTCCACTGAAAAAGCTCTGGTGACTGCAAAGTCGAAAAAGTTTTTCAGAATGCATTTAGCATAAACCAGACCGTTCATTGTTGACACAAGCTTAGGAAGTTAATAAAACCAAGCTGTATACTGTATGCAGCAATTACTGAATAAATAAATTGTTTTATCTCTGTTGCACAATTCCCATCAATGGTCTGAAAGATAACTAAGAAAAGTAAGCTCATTCACTGCAAAGGAGCCCATATGCGCATACCAAACTATTTTAAGTGTCCACAAAGTAGAAAGACTGGAAACTGCTGTTGCAGAGAGAGCACAGAGCAAGTAGCTGACTAGCTCATCCAGCGACTTACAACAGGGTGCTAAATTAACTCCTAAACAAATGCGCTCGAACTGAAACGTTAATCAAGCTGTTAATGAAATGCCTCCAGCAAATCCAGAGTTCAGATTAGTTTCCCTCAGCTCACTAAAGACATGGTAGGGTGGCTTTAAGAGACATGACCTGTAACTGAGATCGCTGAGCACCAAATTAGGACAGCTGATAACATTTTGCCAGTGGTTACACACGAACTTGTACTGCCCAGTTTCTCCAGGTTATGTAACAGACTGGCAGCTCCTCTTCTGCCCAGAGCTGGGACACTACGGTAACTGCTTGGTATGCAGTCCTGCTTTCCCCTTCCTTGCCTGTGACCGGACTTTAAAATCAGCTTTAGAGAAAAGTCTACCAGATCAATCCAAGGAGCTGAATATACTTCAAGAGGAACACGGCAAGCACATGAACGCAGCTCTGCCTGAATTCCAAGGGCTCTAATACACAGAAGAACTAGCTTTGCTCAGTACGGATCCTCTGCCCCACGATGGAAATGACAGAGGCCAGCATCCTCTTCCTCCGTGCCTGCCTCACACTGCTTGCCATGCCCATCTACCTACTTTCGTTCCTGGGCATATGGGAGCCTTTCTGTAAGAAGGTATTTTTTCCTTTCTTCTTAGAGAAGATTTCTGCAATTCACGAACGGAAAGCAAAGAAGCAGAAGCAGGAGCTATTTCGTAATCTACCTGACTTCACCAGCCCCTCAGGAGAGCTGAGGCTGTTGGAGATCGGGACCGGCAACGGTGCTAACTTCCAGTTCTACCCACCGGGCTGCAAAGTCACGTGCACTGACATAAACCCCAACTTCCAGCAAGGCCTTTCGAGGAGCATGAACAAGAACCAGCATGTCCACTACGAGCAATTTCTAGTAGCTGCAGGAGAAGACCTGCACCAGGTGCCCAGTGGTTCCATGGATGCCGTCATCTGCACCTTGGTCCTCTGCTCCGTGCACAGCGTGAACGACACCCTGAAGGAGGTACTGCGAGTGCTCAGGCCAGTGAGTATCTGATTAAAAGTTTTGTTATTGCCTTTATCATCTATTCCAGAGACACTGCTCTAAAAGAAAAGTAAAAAAAAAAAAAAAAGTTGATTTTGAGCTTACAAACCAGACCCAGTTTATTTCCCTACAACCACTTTGCACTGCTAAATGGTGCAAAGCTGTAGCAGCGTACTGGTCAGTCTGTCCTATTCTTAAAAGTAAAACCCTAAAAGTAAGTCTGCTAACTAGAACTGCCACTAATTTTGTAAGTAATTACAGTGCATCATTTAAAGCAGAACTGGTTCCCATGTTGTCCCTCCCCACACACACCAGATTTTCACTGGGTGGGAAGCTCTGATCAAGACTGAAAGTCCGCATGTTAAATAATCTGCTCCAGCCTCTTAGAAGTGGGGCTGATCTACCTATATGACTAAACCAGTCTAATTAAATGCCTTCATTCCCTGTAGTATACTAATCAAGCTAAAGATTAAAAAAGGCTGTTTTGTTGGGGTATTTTTGCAACAGATTTTCAGCCTTTAAAATGGCATTTTCAAGAGAATCCTCTGGGTTGTCAAAAACTGATGAGTTTGAGTAGGATTTATAAATTTCTCTTAGTTTCCTTCGAAAGAAATGACATGCTAGGAACTGTAATTGAAACAAAAAAGACAACAAACTGTTACTATAATAAAAGAGGGATCAAATAAGTACATCCTTCACACTTTTTGAAGAGGCATTTTCAATCTCTCCGTTTCCTGCTTACATTAATTCCAACTGACACCACTAAAGCAGAAAGCGGGCAGGGAAGGGCTGGGAGAATAGTGATGAGCGAGCAAACTGCACCCGCACCGGTCGGTATTTGAGAGGAGGTGGTATGGAGGGAGTTCGGCGTAACCCCAGTGCCTGCAGCAGCTCTGTAAGACGACTTTGTTTTCCCCAGGGAGGTGCTTTCTATTTCTTGGAGCACGTGGCCGCTGATCGTTCCAGCTGGAAGTATTTTTGGCAGCAGATCTGCTATCCGACTTGGAAACTCGTCTTTGCTGGGTGCTGCCTAACGAGAGAGATATGGAAGAATCTCGAACAGGCCAACTTCTCAGAGCTGAGCTTACAACACATCAGCATAACGCTGCCCTGGACGCCCATTCAGCCTCACATCATCGGGTTTGCTGTGAAGTAACTCACACCGCCCTGCCAGGCCTTCTCCCCTGCCCCACAGAAATCCCTTGGCATAATTAACACAACACAGCACAGGCTAATCCAGACGTCCAAATCTAGGTAATGCAGTGAAGGACTTTAATTTTGTTTCTGACTCAAGCATCCAACGAGAAGAGAGGGTCAGTTTTTCTGAATGCCGTTGGAGCCCTCGTGCTGCTGGCCGTGCCTCGCCAAAGCCCAGCACAGCCTGTGAAGGATCCCAGGAGGCTGCAGAATGCAAAACAGCCCAGCAGGCAGAAGGGGAAAAAAAAAAAAAAAAGTATTAACTCCAGGGAAGTTCTGCCTGTGTCTGGTTGACTCTGGGAAGAAATTCCTCCAAGTGTTGGTGTTCCCCGCGCTGGGAGAAAGCCGGACAGCCGGGGCTCGGCGAGCCATTGCGGGCCAGCGCTGGGCTGGGCTCGGCCCGCTCCCCGGTTCACGTTCCGGCCTCCCGCAACCAGCAAACGCGACCCGAGCGCTGTGCTCGGCCCCGAGCGTTCACTTAGAACAGACGGGTGGGAGGAGAGCGGCGCCCACCCCACCTCCCCGCATCGCATTTACCGAAGTCTCTCACTCACTTGGCTGCCCGCCCGCCCCGCCCCTGCGCGGTAATGGTTCTAACGCTGTTCGCCACCGGAGCATTAAACGATCCGTGTTTAACGTTACGCGCTGGGGAAGTTTCTTTGAGAGGCGCCGCCGCCTCAGCCGCCGTTGGCAGCGCCCCCGCGCGCCGGGCCTGTCCCGCCGCCATTTTGTCCCTTCGACGGAGGATGCGGCGGGGGCTGCCCGGCGCGGTGCTGCTGCTGCTGCCGCCGCTCCTGGCGGGCTCCCTGCCCGGCTCCCTGCCCGGCTCCGCGGCCCCGCAGACCTCCACCGAGGGTACCGTGGCTCTGCCGCGGCGGCGGGTGTGGGAAGGGCCGTGGCGGGCGGTTGAAGGGCCTGAGGGGGCAGGCGGGGAGAGGGCAGAGGGACGGGCTGTGGTGTCCCACGGCACCTCACAGGAAAAACTTCACCTGCACCACCTCAACCAGATGAACTTATAAAGCAGCGGCGGCTGGAACCCGCTTGCCCTCAACGTACAGAATAAATCCATACACAAGACATAGGCATGTAACCAGGTGACATACGTGCAGTCCCAGGATCTCCAGACACTGGGCTCCAGCTGCAAACATCAAAGTCGTGCAGCAAGTAGCACTGTACATTAAACCAAACCAAAACACAAACCCCAAATGCTGCTAGTGCACCAAAAGCTCCATTTTCCAGTTTGAACAATATAACAGACTGTTCTGTTTTGCAGAGTGCGGACAGCGGCCGCTCTTGGGCAGCATCTCGGGATCCCGGATCATAGGTGGAGGCGACGCTCGAGCTGGAGCGTGGCCATGGTCTGTCAGCCTCCAGGTTCACCAGGCTGGCGTGCAGTTTGCACACATTTGTGGCGGAGTGTTAGTTAATAAGAATTCAGTAATTACCGCTGGCCACTGTGTTACGGGAAGGACGTATGTATTCATGCTAATACTGCTTTTTATTAAGCATGAGGGGAGCGTAGTAGATCAGCAAAGCGTTGCCCGTGCTACCCCTGAACAAAAGGCAAATCGGTGGGACACACATGGACTATGCTTGTAGTGCAGAAGCAAGGAGCAGACCCAAACTATGCGGCTCTTGCTCACTGATACGCCCCATAGGATGTCCGGTCCTGGCTCCAAGGACCGGTCCTGGCTCCAAGGACCAAGGACTGTCCCTTTGTCACCTTTGCTGTGATGATGTGTGGCAACAGCCACCAGCCCAGCCCGGGATGCAAGGTTACATCTTCATGAGTCAACATCAAGAAATCTTGGATACGCGTTTGTGACATATCACTTCTGAACAACCTTCGTTCCTGTTGATAAAGGGTTTGGTTTTGATCTAGATGACATTTTTGTTAGGTTGGGGGCTTTTTTTTTCCCATGGAGCTCTAGTTTTTCTGATTAATAATCACAATCCATTAATGTTAACACTATTTCCATTTTTTCCTGTTTAACAGAACCAACAATTTGGCACTTAACTACTTTTTTCTTTTTTTGGTGGACAATATGGTAAAACCACTCCTTAGAACAGGCCTTTTAATTGTACTTACAGCAATTCTGCTGCATTTCAGCTGTCCGATCACTGCTGTCTTTTCTGTAGTCTTTAACATAGTTGCAGTTGCAAGATCTGTTTGTGCAAGTTGGTATGAGCTGTGTTGGCATAACCATGACCCGAGGGCAACTGAACTGTAAAAATCTCTGAACTTTGGAATTTTGTCATTTATCAGGACTTTGTTAGATCAGCTCCTTGTTTCTTTAAATGCACTTTTACAAATGTTAATTTAGAGAGGCATTATATCAGAAATAATAAATTTTTATCTTACGCTCTGGGGAATTTTGGAGGTTAATCTGAATTTTATAGCCTGCCTTTTGCTCATCACAGGCCAGATTCAATTCCTACTTAATATCAGATTTTTTTTTCAACATATTTGAACAGCGATCAGGTCTGAATGACCCTGGCCCTATTTCTAAATTTAATATTAAGTTGATATTCATTATTTGTAACTTCTATTGATTGCATTTCCCAAATCTAGGTAAAGCACGGTCTTTATAAGCATTGTGGGTATAATTTCCTTTCTGCAAAATAAATCCTTTTTTTAAAATCTTTTTTCAAAAGAATATCTCCTGAGTGGCCTCTGCTGTGATGGGGGTGGGAAGAAAAATCTGAGTATCAGCTTAAATTGTTAATCTGAATTTTTCTTAACAGCCATAACCAGCATTAGGGAAACTGAGGGTTCAAAATGGACAAAATGGTAATTAGCCAAATTTGTTCCAGAAAATATTTACTACAGAATTTTCAGTGTACATGGTGCATAAGCCAACAGTAAAACGATCGGTTAAAAGAACGTCTTCGAGAAATTTATTTAACCCAATTGTAAAGAACAGATGGATTCTCTCTTAGGGACCCAAGTTCCTGGAGAGCTGTTTTGGGCGTGCATAACCTTTGGAAACACGGCGAACATGCAGCAAAAAGAAATATAAGAAGCATCACTGTGCACCCAGAATACAAGAAAGAAACATTTGAAAATGACATTGCGTTATTTCAACTTGACCCCGCCGTACGCTACAGTGACTATATTCAGCCCATCTGCTTACCTGCCCACCTTTACCCGTACATTGACAACGAAACAGAATGTTTTATAAGTGGTTGGGGACGTACAGCAGAAAAAGGTAAAAGTTTGCTTGTGTTGTTGATCAAGGTATAAGCCACAGAACTATTATCAGGTTCCAGTCCCTCGGGCTCACCGAGAGAACCGAATTTGTCCAGGTTATAGTCTCTCACGTGATGTCGATAAATCCTTCTGCAACTGAATATCTGCTTTCTGACAGTATTTTTTCAGTTGGAAGCAGATTAGATCTACACAGGTGTAACCAAAGGCATACATTCTCTCGCCCTTCTTCCACGTATAACAAGAAAAAAGGAAATAAACTAGCCTGCCTTTCAGATTCATGGTACAGCTACTCAACGTTGTCTGCTAGGAATAGGTTTTTACTGAAAACCAACAATTCCGATGCTGGGCATTGTGAGCCTAGGGGTCCCTGTGTATTTGACAAATTCCTGCACTCCCTCAAATTCTCTCTTCCTCACAATGAGTACATACTGATACGATGTCAGTTGGTGGGGTGCATCTCTCTCGTGTGGAACTCTGAAGGACAGCTGGGGCCGCATACGCTTGTTTGATAAGTCGCCTCCGACGCTGTGAGCAAGGCTAGTGCAGTACTGTTATCATCGATGTTTCTTCCGAATAAGAATCGCAAAAACTACATCAGATCCAAGTCTGCAAATCCTTAACCCACGTAAATTTAAATCCATTAGAAGCAGGCACAGTCTGTATTACGTATGTGCCTAAGCATGTGTAGAAACGTGCTTAGCTAGCTGAACAGGAAAAAAACGGCACACAATGGCATAAGTATTTTACCTTTCTGTGCGCTGTCTTCCGTTACAGGTAAAACTTCGTCTGTGTTAAAGGAAGCACAAGTGGAAATCATTCCTTCTAGCGTCTGTAACAGCTCTGACGCGTACGGAGGTCTGGTTAACACCAACATGATTTGTGCTGGCTCTCGATCAGGAGGCACCGATACCTGTCAGGTAGGAACGAATGAACACGGTGCCTGACCTGCTACTGTGGAAACCCTCAAGCCTGGGTCTCAGGGCATTGTGATGACTGGCAGTCGTAGCATAATTCGTTAAAATGGCACAAATGCTAAAGAAAGTGTGTCGAACTGCAGAAGAAGCATCATAAATAGACAGGAGAGATGGTGATTGCAAAGAAAAAAACACATCTCAAAAACATACACAAAGAATTCAGTGATACTCTGAAGACAGTAAGTTAAAGGAGAAAGATCACAAACACATTTGTGTTTATACACCACTTGCCACAATGATGTCACTCACTGATACATTACACAAACGCACGTGTGGATGCACACACCTATCACTGCACCTATTGCACGTGTGAAGCGTACGAGCACCTTGCCCAGCTTTGTGCTTTGAAAGAGAGCAGCAGCACTGAAAGTGATACGGTTCAGTGATACGGCAAGATTTTTATTTAAGTGCTGAGCAATCAGTATCTCTCTCTCGGAAGACAATTCTCAGGTCAAAAGTGCCAGCATGCAAAAGAGACATTTATAATTAAATCCCATAAGGTGTCTGTAAATACTTTGTCTAATGCACTTCCCGTTTCCTCAGCATTTAGGGAGGTGACATAGCAAAGACTCAGAGCTCTGTATTCACTACTGTGTTTCTTGGTGCTCATCCACTGTGTAGACAATATATTGTATTAACTGTTAAGAAAGTTTAGGGAGATGAGCCTTGGCATGAAAAGGTGCAGAAGGAAAAACAGCAGAACTTTCGTTCTGACACTGAAATGAATGCTCTTCTACTCGAGGTAGTATCACCCAGCATCCCCGAGTTTTACCTCAGTTTGCCTGTACTGCTATCCACCTATTACTGTCATCGCTACTGTCCACTTAACTTAGCTGATGCAAAAAAGTTAAAACAAAAAGTGGATGCGTTACTGACTTAATTCCACATTATTTCCTGGAAGGAAATGTATGTTACTAGTGTTTTATGTTTATTTACAGGGAGACAGCGGTGGACCTTTAGCGTGCTACCATCCTAGTACCGACAAATACTATCTGATAGGGATCGCGAGTTTCGGACTTGGCTGTGGCCGACCAAACTTTCCTGGGATCTATGTCCGTTTGTCTCAGTACGGAAGATGGATAAAATCTGAACTTCTGTTGAGCAGTGAGGCTGTGAACCCCATGAGCGTTACACTTCCCATCCTTCTGACAGTGATACATACCGTACTTGTGCAGACTTTCTGAAGGGACAAACCACTGTGTCCTCGGTGTGGAGGTTTGGTCCGCCTTTGAAACTGTGAAAAGAGGCTAACTCCTGTTTCAGAATAAATCTAAGAGCCAAAGAACATATACTTATTTTTTAGAAGTCATGTTTGCAATTGTGTTATCTTTTTTGTTTTCTGCCTTCGATATCTGTACTAGCAGTAGCAAAAATGAAAACAGCCTTGATCCTAAGAATGAGATTGAATATAGCAATGTAACCAACTGAAAATACTCTTTTCCTTCCCCATTTCTGTGCCTTCCCAGCTATCAGGAGCCCAAGCACCTCTGAAGAACACTACCACGGTTCTGCAGATGGTGGATACACCCCCTCTGCCGGGTGAACGCTGGCAGAGCACAGAAGGTGTTCAAGTCAACGGTGGCTTGGCTGGCTGCAAACTAAAAAGGAAAAAAACTAAACTGCAGAAAGATAAAAGGTATTCTCCACTAATTATTTCTAGCGATGACTGAAATTTATGCACAAATAACTTAGTGCTCTGCTGCAGAAAGGATACGTCAGATCAAAGATCTCTGGGTGGTGTTTCACAGACTAAATATTTATTCTTGGCCACCACAAAAGACCGGATACCACACGGCTGGTCAGAACCACTGCGGTACTACGTTAATTAAAAATAAATAAGGAACATCAGAATTCGATTTTGGCGACTTTATTTACCAAGGTCAAAATTTGCAACCATCTAATTGTTTCAACAAGTATTTACAATTCATAGAAAGCATGTACTTTTGTCTGGAGATAACCAGCAGAACAGTATTAGGTAGGTACTATATCTCTTACTCTCAGGATATAGATTTTATTCTCTTACAATCTAGATTTTGAAGTAAATCCAAAATGAGTACGTCATGATAAGTGATTACTTAAAGAGCAACCTCATGTTACTGTTTCATATTTCCATGATGAAAAATAAGCTGCTCTTTCCAAAACACTATTTTAAGAGGATAAAAATTTACTAACGTTATGTCTGGCAGCACTACATTTGTTTCACCTGCTGAATACAGAAAGAATCGGCCACCTTTTTTTTAATTTTTATTTTTTACACTCTTAACACTTGATAGCTTTTTTAATTATTATTCTGTATTACAAAAGAAGGTAAAGGAACAACAGCACACAGCGAGGATCAAAATACCGTACAGAGGAGTTACCAAATGAGTTTCAGTACTGCAGGTCAGTACCGTACGCTCAAACGTAGGGCAAATAGCGTAGAGACGCCTGATGGGAGACAGAGCAGAAAGGTCCAGTTCTCTGAGGGGCTGAGCACGTTCCCAGGTGTTTGTTCTTCCTGAAATTCCACTAACAGAAAAAGGAGGCACCAAACACCTCTTTTGGAGCGGTTCCCTAATGTCATGACCTTCTCAACCTTGCCCACGCTTTTTTGACATGATCGTGAACAGAAATGTATCCTCGTTTGGCCTCAAGGAAACGTATTGTGGATCATGTCCAGAACAATCATCTACTGAGAAACTTCAGGAAAAAAACCTTATTTTTCCAGCCCACTAGCACTGTGATTGTGGAATGCAGTCCTTCTCATACCATTTGCAAAGAGCTCTGCTTGCTAAGAAGTCCATTAATTCAAACATGAGTAAAATAAAAAATACTGACTGACCATATGATAAGCATTACACATCTAGGGAGTGAGTACATCTTTTAATTTCATTCAGATCTGAGCTAGCACAACACACACACATAGCTCTAACACCTTTTGAATAGCATAGTCCATAGTGCAATTCCCGCTGACATAACTGGAAGCAGGATTCAATCCTAACTATGGAAAATAGTGTATTTATTATTCATGCAATAAGCACTGCATACACATTTTTCTATGTCACAGAACCACAGAATCACAGAAGGGCTGAGGCTGGATGGGACTCGGGGTCACCCTGTCCAGCTCCCTGCCCAGGGGGGGCACCTGGGGTTGCCACGGCCAGGTGGCTTTTGAGTATCTCCAAGAACGGAGATTCCACACCCAAAAGAGTCCTGGATCATGAAAACATTTGATTTTCACCTGAAACAAAATGATACAAACTAGGATCTCTGATAGCAATCAGATCTAATGTGCAGATATTATCAACTCTGGGGAATAAAAAGCCCTGAACACTTTTTTTTTTTTCTTTTTTTTTCCCAATACTCTTTAGGATCCATTTTTTTGCAAGTTGCCTACAGACATACAAAATTAATTCAAATATCTTCTACACCAAAGAGGATCTCATTTGACTTTGTACTATCCATAAAAATATATGCTTGAAAATCTGGTTCACAAAATATTTCATTTGTTTACTAAAATGAAATATATAAACTGTCAAAATACGTATATAAACTCAATTTCAGAATTTGTAAAGATCACAATTTAGCTACAAAATATACCAACCATCTACCTGTTTTCAATAGAATATTTTCTTACAAAGATACCATTACTTTGCAAAATATCGCCTACCTTACAAAATTAGTCCGGAAATTTTGCACTACTTTCAGCATATAAACCATATATTAGAACCTCATTAACCCTTTGGTATATATCTTGAATTTTTTATCGTTCTTCTTCTATTTGGTTTAAATGTTCCAAAGCACAGTAGGATCTCCAGACAGAATAAGCAATGCGTGTTTAATTGTATATATAATCAGCACACAATTTGTTTTTCAATTCTAGATCTTTATCATGGCCAGCAACTAAGAAGAAACTACTGTGAAATCATTCTTCAGAAACTTTTGTCCACCAGTCCTCGTCCTACCACGCTGTACTTTAAAATACTCTGATGTGTTGAATTCTCTTAAGAAAAGCCAACACCTTATTTCATGTGCCTCAGACATTTTCAGGACTAGGCCTCTCCCTGCTCTCTGCAGCTCCGTTCCAAATTCGATAAACACAGCAAACATTGGAAAGAAAAAAAAAAACCCTCAACTTTTTAAACTGTCAGCTGAGAAAGAGTAAACATAATTTATGCCTCTAGCAAAGTATTAGCTTTTTTTATCATCTGCATCTGTAAGTAACAACTTACAGGTTAAAATAAAAATATTTACATACAAATAACTGAAAGAAAAAGTAAGGATTGAAAAAGAGTAAGAAATCAAAACATATACTGGTTATAAACGTTACAAGAATGTCAACTATGGCAAGGATTCCATTTCACCCACGTTTTAACTGTAACCAAATATCGCCTCCGTTACAAGAGTTATTAGTCGAAATTTTCAAAGAAATTCTAATCGCCTGCCTCGTAAAACGTGACTGTCCTTTTACTGTAGATGCAATCTTGACTTTATAAAGTTTCCAGTTGTGCCAGCAGGAATTTTGGTGAGGTTTTCTTGTTTCCTTTTTGAACTTTGTCACCAACATGTTGTAAATAAAATCTATATAGTCTTTAAGTTGTGAAATCTAGGTAGAAAAGTTTCATTTTTGACCTTTCATCTAGTTTAAAAAATTCAGTATAAAAAAAAATTCTCCTCTGAAATTTAAACAGTCCACAAAAGTTTTACCTTCTTTTCTTACACACTTTTATGACAGTAAAGATCTTTCAAAGTTTTTAGCTCTTCAATTAGAGTTTTGTTCTGATTTTCCAGGACCGCAACTCGATTTTCCAGACATTTAACATACTCTTTCTTCTTTCTACGGCACTCTCGAGCAGCTTCTCTGGAACAGACAAGCAGAAGTAACTGTTTATTACAGATTTGAGATTTGTCTGTTTTGCGAATGCTGAATGTGGTTCTGAACAACGTGAAAGGAGGGAGCTGGCATGGCCACGAACAAAACAACCTGAGAAGTACACGAGGACAAGTGGGGAGCGTGAAATTTAGCAGTGTCTGGTAACACACCCGGTACTTGATCTGCAGGGAAAACCCAATTTGTTTTCTCCAAACTGCGCAATACAGAATGTGCAGCATGTTTTGGTCAGAATTCCCAACAGTTTAGTCGCTGGATGCAGCATACTGTACTGACAGCGCAGCCAGAAAAGTTAGCTTGCAAGACTCCTAATTTGTCCTTTGAAGATAATATTTCAGCACATTGAACTAACAAATCAAAGCAGCCCATGTGCACTTACGTACCTGTTCTTCATCAGCCTTATTTCTCGTTTCAACTGCGGATCATCTGTCTTACTTGTCTGTGATGTCAGAGTGACAGGAGATGTCATCACCACGGTCTGAGGAAGCGATGTGGTAGTCGGCGTGGTGCGGATCTGGTAAGTCTGCATGTCTCCTGATGCAGCTGTTGCCATAAAAGCACAAGACATCAAAACGCGGTAGCATTAGAAAGCAGCACTTGCGTTAAGGACGGGTACTTCGAACCATTTCCGGAAGGCGTACTCACTCTGCACAACCACCTGGTTGCTGGGTACGAGTATCTGCTGACCATCCGACGTCTGTGCGTACTGCAGTATCGTTGTCCCAGGCTGAGTACCGCCAGCATTTGTCATCGTTAGCGTCTGCAGACCTTGCACACCATCTGTACCCGGGCTGGCCAGCTGCAATCCGTTTGCAGCAATGGCAACTTAAAGAAAAAGGAACACGCACAAAAATATCTGTAGCTGTATGTTCTAACACAGAGATCAAGGTAAGTCCGTAGGCCGTACACCTGTTAGCGTCAGAGCAGGTTGCTTTCTGGTTCACGAGCGCAATGCACACTAGATGATAAAATTAAAGGCACAAATCCCTTTTCTTGCTACCTCCCCGACACCGCAGGAACACCTTTTGTGCGGCCCTCCGATCGCTGTAATGGCATCTTTGCCGATCTTACGTTTCGGACTAAATCTAGCACTACAAGACTGCTACATACTTCGTAACAACATCCTTTGAATGTCTTGTCTTAATATGCAAAAATTAAGATAACGAGGCATTGAGTTTAGCTGGAGTCTTTAGATACCAGTCTATTTCCACGTAATAACAGTACTATCTTTATTAACTGTTAGATAAATAACCAAACCTTCTGCGTTTCATCTTAGTCAAATACATAATGAAAAGAAAATCTGTATTTTTGAGGCAAGTGGAATAGAAAATGTGTCCAGTCAGGCACATATTTTGTGTAACGTACTGTACTGTCCAGTGCTCGTCTGGTAGATAGGCGTGGGAACGGACATAGATGTAACAGTAGAGACACCGGGACTCTCCTCATCTCCTTTCCTATCACGTGGATCTTCAGAAGAAAGATCTTTCAGAATTTTTCTATAAAAAAAGAGTTTCTTTATCAGCTGTAATACTAGGAAAAAAAATACAAATCACTGCGACAACAGTTACAAACAACTCTATCCCTATTTTGTATTACAGAGCTAACAATTTGATGTACAACAGCTTTTGGAATTAACAAAGTTTTGTATGAGGCGACTGCCTCAAACTCTTTCTGTAATTACATTCCTGTAGTTTATATAGTCTTAGTTTTTTAAATTAACTATTTGAATCATTTTAAGACCTAAAAGCAATTCAAGTTGGCTGCTGATTTATAAAATACGTGTGTGCAAATCAGCACAAATTCCAGATTCTCAATCGTTATCCTCTAAAAGCCTTAGATGCTTGGACTGAAATGAAAAACCTGCACCATTTACAGCAGATTTCAGTAATCTCCAGAAAAACAGAGGGCTCAGAACTAGCACCGCAGCTGCATCATTTCATTTCAGTAAAAGCTGCATCAGTTTCCACCATAAACATTTCACGGGAATATATAACTGGCCTATTAAGAGATTTTTCTGATTTACAACTTGATCCTCTAATTCTCTCAAGAACAGGCTTTGTATATCCAATTAAAAAAAGGTTTGCTCTGGTGTCGGAATAAACTAAAAAGGAGTAGATTACTACAGGAAAGTTTAAAAATTAGAACTTTTGCTCCTTCAGTACACAGCAAGACTTTACATTTCTTTTCTGCACTTAATTTAACTCTTGCCCGGCTTCTCAAACAACCCACATCCAATGAACGCAGACACAGCTCTCTCTAAAGGAAGAACCGATGGAAGCGTGAATCTTACACGCTTTACCCCCAGCCAAACGATGAAATAGTGGCAGTTACAGGAAAAGAAAAGCAGAACGGATGACGGCTGATCCCAAACCCGCACAGCCAAACAGTTCTCCCACAGGAGCTCTGCTTACAGCTCCTCTTTCCTATCCTGGCTACCGTAACTGAAGACTCAGAATTGCTCTGTTCCACCACCATTTTTGCAGACAAAATAATAAAATCCCTCCTAAATTATTTGTTCTGGTACATAAATTCAAGATGAGATAAAGGCATCGGAAAGTACTAAGAAGAGTGGATAAACCAGTCAAAAAATGAAAAGCAGCGGCAGAAGTGGGAACAGCAATTGCAGATGGGAGTATCAGATAGGTTCATAAACCGTCTTTTAAAATTTTCAGAATGTTATTGTAAAAAAATAGTAAACTTTGTGTTAAGTTTCTAACAAATTTATTATTTCAAAAGCTAGGATGTGGCATTTGACTACACTCCTCATTTCAGTAAAACGATACAACGGAGTGAAATTACAGCTGATAAGTGATTTTCCCTATACCACGTCATATTGAAGCTGATCTCCAGTTAGTTAAGCCAAAGTTTCCTGGTAGTGAACAACAGCCAACATGGCATTCTCAAAACGTTTACTGCATGAACAGATCCAATGCATGTTTCAAGAGAAAGAAAACAACTTGGAGGTTGGTAGAATACACGAAGCTGTTGAAAGAAGTTGCTATTTTGGTTTCAAATAAAAATACAAAATACATATAGTACTTACCGGTAAGATGGACGACGAGCTAAGATGCCCCGAGCTTTCTGTGAAGAGCCTATGCTGTCTGATGAATCCTGAGAATCTTCGCTCTCAGACAAAGAAGATACCTAAAAAACACATTCCATGTGGTTATCCGGTACACTGGCGAAGAAATACCCAGAAGAGATTACACATTTCAATTGTACATGAGTTAAAGCTGCACAAAAACAACACAAATGCAGCTAATTACACAGGGGAAAAAAAAAAAAAGGTGGATGTCTCCACCCCCTGCCCAAAAATAAAGCTCAAGAGATTCTCCCAAACTATTTATCACATTAAAAGCTGAAAAACATTCACCATCTGAAGCTAGCCATTCTAGCTGGATTAAACTGCAGGATTAATCAATCCAGAAATTTTAAAACAGCCGTGTGAAGAAATACCAATGGTTTATTATTTACATAAAAATCTTACAAGCCTGACTATCTTAGTAGCTGATGTGGTCTGAAAAGGTGAGCCACTCCCACATGTGGATTTGTCTAAGGAGGTGGTGGGAAAGGAAACAGAAATTCCATTTATGTATGGAGACAAACATATAAAATACTTGAAATCTTTTATGCAGACAGAGGAGCAGTGTATTGTGCTGGTCAGAACCTAAGAGTTAAATGAAAATACCATCTAAGGCAGCAGCATATCAGGGAGTAAATATGTGAAGTATTATCTATAATTTTCTCTTTATTCTAACGTGTCTTCATCCAGTTGGCAAGTGTTGTTTTTTTTTTTCTCTGATGCTCCTTATTAACAAGCTAACAAAAAATTTATTTGTACTTATTTGTGTGCCAGCAACAAGAAGTCAAGAAGAATGCGTGAAGCTCTGAGAAAAGCATTTCTCACTTAACTGCTGCTACAGAGACAGAAAGAACAACCTACTGTCACCATTTAAAAAAAAAAAAAGCTGCTTATGCATTACTTTTTTTCCCCTTTGAGCAACAAGGCCACAATGTTCATAAATTATAGAAAAATTAAAAAAAAAAAAAAAAAAAAGAAAGGATAGAGTCAGTGGGAACCCTGCAACTAGAACACGGTGACAGGAAAGGGATTAGCCGAGACTCAAGTAAAGACAACCTCCTAAACCAAATGCTTAACTGCTTTCAGCAAAAAGAAACATGTTTTCTTTTCCATGAACTGATGTCAGAGGAACAATGATAGCTGAAAATGCATTATTGGTTTACTTTTCATGGTTTATCAATTTAATGTTGTATGACTAGATAAGCAGAGCACGAAGGATCAATGACAAATTAATGTGTTTTAGCATGGTTCCTCGAGTCATTCGGCCAGCCAGCGCAGTTATTTCACAGTGTAACTCCAACCCATGCTGCCCAGAGGGCTCCGCAGCCAGGGACTGAAGGAAGCAGTAACAGACTTGCCTGTCAACTCCCTGGGGCACCTCTCTGAAGTGGCTTGTACAAAAATCACATGGCGAATGAGTAAGAGACACAAGTGGAATACTTCGGTACCGCAGGAAGGGAGTTACAGCATACATGAGGTGAGCAGTCAACAGTTTGTTCACCATCATTCAGGTCTACCTTTTCCAAACACTCTCCTTCAATGGGTTATTCTACACTCCTCTTACTTGGGTATCGAAACACACTGATTGCATGGCTGTTAAGAGCACCAACTAGAGTTGTGGGTTTATTTTGTTTTTTTTATAAAGGGAGGCAATGTCAAATAGTCTAATTTCAACTCCAAAGGCAACTTTAGCACTACAAATAATTCCAGCATTAAGAACGATGTATCCCCAAAATACCGTCACTGGACTGCTCGCTCACTCTCACAGCAGGGCCAGCAAGGCTGCGCTCTGGCAGAGTTAGCTGAGCCAGAGAAGCCTTTACAAGTCTTCTCACGTACATAAACCAGAATCCTCGGTCGTTTAATAGACGTTCTGTAGTTACCTGCACTGTTTGCACCTGGGGTGAGTGGATTACAGAAGAGGACTGAGCCGTCTGAATGACTCCTTGGACCTGGACTTGTTCTCCAGGAAGCTGAACCACCGTCAGGGGAGCAGGACCTCTTAGCGACATCTACAACAAATCAAAGACGCGTTAGCAAAAGCCTTTGCTCCACAGTGTTCAGAAAGTGTGTATACATGTAGGAAACTAGTGGAGAACATGCATTAGCAGAAGCTTCTTTTAAGCCTAATTAAGTCACAGAACGTATCCTTTCAGATGCACATTTTCGAGATACATATCTGCATACAGAAGAGGCTGAAACAGTTACTTATTTGCCTTAGGCTCGGGGGAAAATCAAATCTGTAGCATTATGTGCAAAAGATTAAAATGCTACGAGTTCAACACATGTAGTTCTAAATGAACCACAACGAAGCACACTCCTTCAGAAGCACAACACTGAGACTAAGTGACCACGATTGCTTTCATGTAACTCCATCCATACGCACAGATAAAAGCCCCACATTTGCAGCAGTTTATTTTTTTAAGTTTTGATTCCATTTTGAGTGTGTCATAGACTTAGATAAGCAGAAATAAAAGCACCTAATAAGTAGCTTTAATTCTCGCTGAGGTTAATAGGAGTTTAGGGCACTAAAATCTAAATCAAGGAGAAACGATCAACAAGGCTGCGGGCTTAGGACAGAGCAGACTAACAATACTGAAGTCATGCAGGAGGTAGCATGAATAGCGCACACATTTGGTGTTCTTGGATTATTATTTTTAAGCAACCGCTATGAGGCCATAGTTCAAAGATTTCACAGAGAAGAAATCACAAGAGTTAAGTTTAGCAAAAGCTTCGAAATTCAAGGCACGGGGGCTGTATGAAAGACCCCGGAGTGGAAAGGAAACCAAAGGAGACAAGGTAAGCACACTCTGGACAAGGAAGAACAAAGAGCAGATTTTTCCAAGTAAGAATTATGGCATCTGTTCTTTAATGTTTTAAAATGATCCATTTCAATAAATGTAGCTGGAATCTAGGTTTAATTGGCAAAAAGTTAATTACTACTGCTACTCCTCTGTAAAATACTTTTTACATTCTAACAGATTTGTATTTTTGATGTTGAACTCGCACGAGACTTTGCACTTAAAAATTGATTAAACAAGTAGATGCATAAGTAAATAACCAGTTTCCTCACCAAATGCGTTCACTACTTTTATTAATCTGGAATATATGAAAAGATGAAGGGATCATTAAAACTCATACAGCTAACTTTTCGTTTAATACTACTTCTGTATCGTATACGATAACACTGTTACACAGGCAACCTTCTAGAAAAACAGATCAGAAAACCAGGCTGTAAACAAACAACAGGATGTTGCTGATATTCCTGTCTTTGCCTCACGCAGTTATCTAAATTTTGCATCAAAATCTACAGGGTAAACAGTGGATGAACTGCAGAACTTCACTGTTTCACAGGACGGTTATGTCGCTGTGGGAGCAGACTTTGCCTAGAAAGACGCTTTTTCAGGTGCAGAAAGTTGAATTCAGGATAAAGCTTTGAAAGTGATGTTACCTCGCAGTAAGTATGTCAAATTTCCCACTTCGTATGATTTACTACATTAAATACATTCATGTTGGGGTAAAATCCAAGTGTTTCCACGGTGCTGAGCACCCAGGATTGCCATTACTACAAAAGGAGCTGTAAATGCTTTTTCTGAATTTAAAAAAAAAAAAAAAAAAAATCAAAATTAGGCCCTCACTCATTACTAAGCAGCTCCTGTATGTCAGGTTGGTGACAATTTCAAAGGATGTACAATCTAACAAAAACGCTGGGCTGCATTTTTGCATTGTACAAGCACAAAAATTAATTTTGGTCTTATGAATACAAGCCATTCTTATTAATTTTGTGTCATCCATCAAGAAACAAGTAGATTTTTCTCAACCTTCTTTTGTTTTTTCTTCTCTGTGTGTTTCTAAAACTCAAGAATTACTGGAGTTTGTGGTACATAAAAAATGGCTCTTAACTACCTCAAATGTTTGCTGAGATTTGGCCCAGGCTTTACCTGTTGAGCAATATGAGAGAGCTGAGCTGCCTGTAGTGTTGTACCTTGTACAGCTGATGTTTGTGAAGGCGTCACTGAACTGTTACTGCTGCTCTTGTGCACCTCTTCCATAATCAGCTACAAGAAAAGTAACGAGTTAAATTCAGTTAATGATAAATTCGAACAGCAGATAGGTGCCCAACTTTCAGCGACACTTTTAGAGAACCTCAGCGCGTAATGCTTCTAGCCTCGTTTGGACGTTTTTAATTAGTTCTTTATCCTTCCATGTCGCTTTCTAGTATGGAACAGCACTTCCCCTGCGATACCCCAAGCGTTGTCGCGCCTCCCTACGGGGACGAGAGGGGAAAGGCACGGCGGGAGCCCTTCCACTGCCTCGCCCCGTGGCTTTGGGCAGGTCGAGCGCAGCGCCCGGCACGCCGCCCCTGAGGCCTCGCAGCCCAGAGCAGCACGAACCCCGGTTTTGGAGCAGGAGACAAGTCCCGTTTCGCCCCAACAACACCTGCAGCCCGACCGTCTGTCAGCGCTGGTTCAGACCTACCCCATGCTGAAGTTTACTGTCAAATGTATTTACTGAATTTCCTGGTTTTGTGTGAAAATAAACAAGTCAAGTCATGAGGTCTACGAAGAAAAGCAAGCTGAAGCATTTATACTAAAGAATGTCTTGCTCTAAGTAAAATAAAATAATTCTCCAAAAGATTTTACCCAAGCTACCAGCCAAACCTATTTTAAAACATCTGAAGGTGTATAAAAACAAAACAGGGATTCAAAATCAAAGCATAGAGAATACAGTTTTGAATTTTAAACCCTGCAAAAGTCACTCCGTCTTCACAGAATACAGTCAGTAACACTTCTCTTGTTTCTAAGATTTTATATTTAACTGTTCAACGTGTCTTGACAGCATCCCCCCTCCAATATTGGGGGATTTAGTGATGTGAAAATGCATGCTTTTAGGTGGGGTGAGTGGGTGGACCAGCCTAGAGCATTAAAAGATGATCGGTGAGTGTTAAACATTTTGTCACAGAAGGTTTGAAACTGTTGAAAGGACAGTTGCTATGAGACTGGAAATTACATTTCTTTCTGTGGAAATGTGAGTCATTGATTTTTCCCTACTGAGATAAACCACAGCTCTTGCAGCCTGACGTATACTTAGAGGGTAAAAAGTCAACGTGCACCAAGACCAGAATCTTGTTCTTGCAATCCTTACTCATCTGAGGAGTCCCCCTGCAGAACTCCTCAAATAAGTTACTAAAACAGGACTTTGTGGAGAGAAAACCGACGAAACACTGATGGTTGGATGATACACGAAACTGTATCCTTTACGGCATGGAACAAACGCTCTCCACCATAGGATACAGCTTCCCAACATACTTATTTCTGTAAACATAACCCAATTCATCCATAGCGTAAGCTGAGGCAGCAAAATGAAAGCTTCACTTCAGAATAAAAAGCCCATGGGAGCAAGGCAGTGCTTCAGCTGTTCCCGGCTTCTGGAAACCTTCAGCTAATCAAAATTATCCCGACTGCCTTTGCTAAGATTATCACGTCGCTGCTGCTGCTAATGCAACTGTGCTTTTCCCTCCGCCTCGGCGAGATCCCGGCTTTACCCTGCGAGAAACCAGCCCCGGGGCAGAGCAGAGCAATGTGATTCTGATTTTCTTTTTTCAGTGGCTACTGCTGCAGTCCTCGTCTGAAAGTCCAAAGGACTGTTTTGGCTTTTTTTCTTTTCTTTTCTTTTTTTTTTTTTTTAAAGGAAGAAAATTGAGACCGGAAGTAATTAAATATCTCAAAGCTATTAAAAAAAAACAACCAAAGAGCAGAATTAATGACAACCATGTATAAGGGACACAACTTTATATACCCCCTAATGTGGTTTTAGGTTTTTTTATAAAGAAAAAAAATCTACGTTTTGTACCCCTGCAAAGGAGACATACTAAGTATCACAAGTAAACAGGGCACTGTCAAACTGAAATCCAGTCTACAGCAAAAATTAAAATAAATTTCCAGTGCTACAGAAATACCCAATTCATTTCGGTAGTGCTAAACCACATTCTCTGTCTCTCCCTCCCTCTTTTACTGTTTTTCTCTGCCTTATTGTCCCATGAAAGATTCACAACAGCACCAAAATAGACTGCAAGAAACAATGAAACCGATAGATACAAAACCACCCAAAATAAACAAACCGGGGAGAAAGCACAAAGGTTTTTGCTGATCTTTCTCTCACAGGTGTGAAGCCCTACTTACAGGAATAACAGATAAAGTATTTCCCATTATAAATATGATTTTTCAAGTTCACTTCATCTCTGCTTGCTCTGCAATATTTAACTAAATATTCATCCAACATCTTTGTAAAATAATATTAATAAAAAAAGGTTTAGCAAGCGATTTTAACAAGGTGAAAATCACTACCGCTTCTTATACCCTCCACTGGACAAAGGAGGTGCAATGCGCTATCTGGCCTTGCGTGACTGTCTCGCAAGAAGACTCACGTGCCTCTGTCTTGTTAAAACAACTTATTTAGCTGGAAAAACACGATTTTTCCACTGGAATGGCCCTCTGTGATCACCTGAAGCAGCGATTACCATCAGCTTTTAGACAGCTCCAATGAAAAACCTCAACCTGCAAGCTCTGAAGCTTGGAAAAGAAGCACCAAAGCTGGAAAATATATCAGGGTTTCAGCTTTTTACACCACCATTAAAACTACTTCCAACAACAGAATCTACACTTAGCTGAAACCAGCTTTGGGGGCGAAGGAAGAGTTTTCCCTCTTGTCAGTACTCTGACATGTAATTTATAACAGCAACACCCGATGATTTATTAGCCAGAAAATAATTATTGTTCCGATCTGTACGAAAACCATTTTTAATAGATAGATAAGGATGATGCTTTTCAGAATAAAACCAGTGTCTCCACACGGCTACATCTCAAAAGTAATTTCATTTAAACGAAAGGATTCTGCAACAGCAGCATTATGAAGTTTGTTTTGAAGGACTTTTAAACTCCTGAGAATCGGCTCTCTCCAGCCGAAGAAACTCATCTCACCTTAAACATGAGTTTGAGTCTCAAACATCAGAAATAGGAACGTTGCATTTCATTGTGGGCAAGTTTAATTTAGCATCCCAAAGGTCATACATACCCTCCTATACCTTCCTGAGTTTGAGCTACCACTCAAGAACCACTACAAACCCTACAGCACTGAGGAGTATCAATTAAAAAAGAACAAATAAACAAGAAAAAAAACCCATTCCCACAACTTTCACTAATCCTGACAAAAAATACCCTAAAACGCTAAAGAGATGGTCCACTCACAGACACACTGCGCCTGTGCAGCAACCACCTGCACAAGATTTTACTCTGAATCGCTCTGAATAAGGTAATGGAATATAAAAGTTGTACGTTAAGGCCAAGAGAAGTGAGCTGTAGTGCGAGAGCACCAAAGGAAGAAACCGAGTTCTGTTTTGCCCTTTTACATCTAGGGGATAAAACGCCTGAATGGTATTTCAGTACTGAAATATTTTAAAAGGCAATTTTTTTTTAGAAGACTTTATAAAGTCAGAAATCAAACAATACTGAACACAAAGTTTTATTCTCAAATACTAAGTAACTGGAGCCACATAGTGACATATACAAACGACAAAGTGATTTAAAACGACGAAATTACACTCAAGTAATCTGGTGAAATTTTGGACTCTTTAATGTCTCCAAATAAGCTGTTTTCACAAGCTACGGCAGTTAAAATACTATTTACTTAATTTTGTAATTCAGACACTTTGGAGAAAGTTTTTTCATCCAGAAGACTGACAGAACTCCCGTTTTTTCCAGGAATCGGGGAAAGACAGAGGCAAAAGACAGCACATCCTACCAGTTCACGCCAGAAAGCAAGCGAGGAGACTTGAGTCAATGTACCCAGTTCCAGTTTTGGATCCCATTCCACAAACACACACAAAACTACTCCTTAAAACTTCAGGAGTAGTTTCCATGTGTGTTTTCCTCCACTCCTCCCTCCTCAGCCTTCTGCAGGAAACAAAGCTTGGTGAGCATCCCCATGGCAAGCAGCCCCAGAACTAAAGGCCTGCAGTCCAACCCCGTATATATTCTATGGACACGAGGGATCTTGATATTTGTGAGAGGGAAACACAAATCTGCAGTTTGCATCCAGCCACCTCGAATCAACCCGATGCTCGTTGCTGAGAGCATTGGAGGACACGGCTCACCAAACCGGTACTCGGTCAAAATTAATGGGGGAAAAAGGAAATCACTGCCATCCACGGGAAACCGCTCCGGTTTTCTCGGTCGATCTCAAGGGTCCCTGGGAAGGAGACCACCGCTGCCCCTCGACTGAACACCCAGTCGGACAGGGTTGAAGTCGCGACCCGAGAGCTGCGCGCCGGAGCCCAGGGCCTCTCCCCACCCCCAGCCCCCGGAGGCTCCTCCGCGGCGCCGACCCTGGCCCACGACCCGGGGGGGGGTGTTGGAACCAGCACCCGGGGCCACGGGCCGCCCCTCCCGCCGCGGGGCGAACAGCCCCAGGCCGCCCGGGGAGCGCGGCACCTCGGGCCCGGCGCACCTGGCTGGGGCGGCGGGGCGGGAACTCCCCGGGGGTCCTCGGCTGCGGCCGCCCGCCGCGAAGGGGCGAGGCGGGCCCCGGCTGAAGGGAGCGGCCGCGCCGCAGCCCGGTCCCCGGCCTGTGGCGGGACTCGGCCATTCCCTCGCGGCCCGGAGGAGAGCGGGCTGCGGGGAGGGACGGCGCCGGGCGCTGAGGGGAGCGGCGCGGCCTGGCTGGGCCTGGCCGGGCCTGGCCTAGGCCCGCGGCCGGCGGGGGCGGCGGGAGCGGCCGCTCTGGGCCCGGCGGGGGCGGGGGGGGGGGAAGGGGCGGGCGGGCCGGCCGAAGGGGAAGGGGCGGCCTCCCCCGCCCGCCCGCGCCTCGGCAGCGCCCGCTCTTACCTCAGAGGCCCGCCAGGCCCCGCCGGTGGCCGCGCGTGGGGAGAGGAGCCGCCGCCGCCGCGCCCGTCTCCGCCTCAGGAAACCGGCGCCGGCGGCATCGTAAACACGGCGGGCCCGCGCGGGACGCTCGGGGTGGGCGGGCTGCGACCATAGAGTCCTCGCGGAGGCCTCGCCTAGAAATCCCCACCATAGAGTTCCCGCAGCATAGAGCCCCGGAGGTGGAGGCTAGAGCGTCCGCTCTAGGCACCGCCTCCGCCCGGCGGTTTCCAACCGCGGGTACCATAGAGAGGCGGCGATAGAGCGCCGCGGCCGGCCCTCAGGGCGGGAAGGCGCCGCCGGCGGCCCGCGCAGCGCCCCGCGCACAGGCCCAGGCCCGCTCCCGGCCGGCAGGACCCACGGCCGCGGGGCCGGCCCCGCCATCCGCCGGCGGCAGCGGGGGCGGCTTTTACCGCCGCCAGAGGCCCCTTCCGGCCTCCGCTTGTTCTTCCAGGGGCGGCCCCGGACTCGCCAAAGGTCAAAGCGCGAAGGGAGCCGGGGGCAGCAGCGGGAGGGGAAGGGGCTCCCGGGAGGCTCCTGCCCGGTCCCCGCACCGATGACAGGAGGGGGGCGGCGGCTGCGCTGTGCTGCACCTTCCTCTTGCTGCTGCGCCCCCCCCGACACCATTTCGTTGGCAGTTTTCAGGGAGGTTTTAGTTTCAGTTCCCTGACGTGCCCCTTCCGCCGTCCCTCCGCCCCCACGGACGGTCGAAGCCACCCGCGGCGGTAGCTGAACCGCTGCTTTCCGCTGCCCGGCCCCGGCCCCTTCACGGCTCCAGCGAAGCGCTCCCCCGGCCGAGCACTAGGCAAAGCTTCACCTACCCCGTTAGTACTGAGCTCACGCTAGATCCCACGTTAGGAGCCCGGAGCAGGTGCCTGGGCTGGAGCCGAGACAACCAGGACAAGAATCGTCAGAGGCCTGGAAAGGGGATCACTCCATTCCAAATGTGTTTAGGGAAAGTAAAGAGTTAGTGGCTATTTCAGTGTACTTTGATAGAACAAATCAATCAAGTCAGTTGGGTGGTTTGTTGGTTTTTGTGGCGGTTTTTTTTGTTGTTGTTGTTGGTTTTTTTTTTAAGAGGTTTTCCCACTATTAAGCAAATAATTTTAAAATACAGGAAAGATTTCCTGAAAATGAAATATTTTCAAAAGAAACCATGGTAAAAGTGCTAGTCATCACTTGTAGGAAATCCTGGCTCAGTACATTCTAAACCAGGAACACACGACCATTCACAGGTACACACATAGACAGTAGCTGTTAGATTGTAATATTAATTACATCCTCACTGGGACTAAACCTGATCTTCGCATTTATGAATATTTAAAATAAACCTTCATAAAAACTCTATGGTTAGGTTTCGGCAGCGGAGATTATCCGTGCTGAGATCTGAAATGCCACCACAGTTTCTGTTTCGTCATCTTTAGCCCCGCAGAGGACAAATCTGAAGGTTTAAGAGTCCAGAAATCTCTGAATTCCAGTTCAAAATGAAACACCACCAGTCCTGCATCCTAACCAGAAACTGAATAAAGAACATTTAATACTATGGTATAACAGCTTTGCAAGAATACTTCCAAGTTTTCCCTTTCACCAGGATAAATGCTAACCAGTGTTTGCTTCCTTAATAAAAAATAATAAAATCCTTCAGAGAAACAGCAGATGAAGAAACAAGCAAGCAATCAGGCATCAATATTTATTAACACAAGACAAAGGAAACACAATCAATGCGTTAATGGAACACTGTCCAGCCAGATGTTAAATTTAAAAATGTATATCTAATCTAACTTTAAATAAATAAAAACTTTATACATAATTACATAATGCTGTAGTCTGAATTTGACAATGGTAAATAGGATGACAGAAATTAAAGAAAAATTGCATCTAGGGCTAAAATTTATCTCGTTTTTACAACCTTATTTTTAGGACAGTTAGTATGACACATCTTAATTACATTTATTTAAATCAGAAATGCAGTGCAAATTTTAACAAAACAAGACTTGAAATTACCTGTACCCACATATTTTGCTTAGGGAATATTCATAAACAGTAAGACATACAAAATATTTTAGTTCAAAGTGTTAAGAATTCCTAGTTTTTATGTTTCACTGCAGCTGTTAGCTTGGAATCTGATGGCCAACAGTAGGAAATAATTCGCCTTCTGCAACTGCATAAACTGCGAAGTCAAACCGACACGGAAAGGCGCGTCCTGGGACTCAACACGTGATTCGGCAGTTACAGAAAAGCATCCAAACCTGAACTTGCAACATCAGTGGCCTCGCGAATTTTCTGAAGTATCTCCGGTCAAAGATGCCAAGCAACCGTTGTAAAGCAGAACGGTCGCAGCTTTTGAGCCCTCCCATGACAAACCAAATAATCATTTATCAGTTTGGAAGAACAAACCGACCCCAACCTCAACGAGGCTAGCAATGAAGAATACGTAGCACTTAGTGCTGTACAGTTAGTTACCTCACAGGGATGTTGTAAGGATTAGATAATATCCTCATCTACAGATGAAGAAACTGGAGGAGTGAAACGACCTGTGGAAGGTCTTGTGGCAAGTCACTAGCGGAGTTGGAGCCTGAAATCGGGGTTTCCAGGTTCACAGCCCCACTCTTCCCCCGCTCCAGCACGTTGCTTTTCACTGTGCCAAACGTGGACAAAAGCATTCGATAAAGTCAAAACTGGCCAGCTGCTGTATGTCACTGGCCACGGAGAACGGAATGTTACCTCATTCTATGGGCAGGACTGTAAACTTACAGTTCTCCAACACAGAGAAATGGAACATGCCGGAATAAAGATTAAGAGTAAACAGAAAACTTGCAAGATAAAACCCAAACCATAAGAAGCTATCAATCCCTATCCAAATAAAAAAAAAAAACCCACAAGGAAAAAAAATCAAAACGATCCAGTATGTCATTAAAAAAAAAAAGCCATTTCAGCAAGTCAATCTGCCACATACTGGGAATCTTTGATCAAAATTAATACATGCTTTTTTTAATTTCTGAAAAATCATGAGTAGAAATAAAAGACAATCCTAGAATTGGACTTAAAATCCACTTCAATGGACAAATAAAGTGTTTGTTGAAACAATTTATCTAAAGGTTTAATTTGAGTAAGAAAAAGGTCAAGACCATCAGAATTTTTTCTGAAATGGGCGAGAATGAAGTGAAGCTGTACTGCAAGTCACTTTGCTGTGCAAGAAAACATAAAATAATAGTGATGCAGAACACATAGTAACAAGACTTTGCTGGCTGAAAAGGGAGAACAACTTTTGTGCACTTTACCCCTAAGCAAGCTGTACCAACTCTATCGGTCACAGTCACACTTGTCCTTTCCTCAATCGCGGCCAATTTGTTAAAACTAAATATACTGAAGACTTCACGCAGGGGTGTTTCAGGACGCACATCCTCAGAAAGCAGACAGTACCCCTACTGCTAACAGAAAACCTCTCACACCCTGGCAGCAGCACCAAACCATGAAAACTGCGTCTGCGGTGTCGCCTCACTGCTGCGGTAGACACGGAAAGAGAAATAGTTCAAGAAACGTGCACCTGTGAACTGAAGCATCTGCAAACAACTCTTACGTCTAGACTTGCCAGGATAACTTCCAGTTTCTAAATTTATTCCCCCCACCAAATATTTTTCAAAAATATCATTCTAAACTTCTTATCTAAATTTTAACACTCCCATCTTCAGTGCAGAACGAACAGAACGCAGCAGTTTCTCAAGGACAAAACTGGGCTTTGCTTATGGATACGCTGGGTTCTGCCCTGGCAACTGCCACGGGATCTCAGAGATCATACTATAAACCTTTTAAAAACTGCTGAAAAACTTTGGATGAGGTAATCTGGAACGTTTTAACAAGTTTACTTACACTGTATACCACATTTGTCTCAAAAAAACCCTGTTGCAGTATCTGGTATTGGCTCTCATTACTTCCAAAATCCCATTTTCTTAATGCTCATAGGAATTTAACTGTTCTTAAAAGATTACTAAGGATTAGATGAAATAAAGGTAATTTTGAGTTAGAGAAACACTGTCTCTCCCTCAGCCCAGCGTGTAATTGCTTCTTAAGAGCAAGAGCTTATTCCCGGTACTCTAAGGCTTCTCTTTCTTTACATTTACTAATGTAAAAAACTGACAAAGTATTTTGAAGGCTGGGATATTAACTTTCACCAAGTTGTTTAACAACGTGTTTACCAGAATCGCGCGCTCTCATTTTTGTGCCTGCTCCTGTAAAAGAAAAAATTGCATTCAACTTAAACCCCAGAATTACCTAATTCTTTTGGTGAATGCTTTGAGGAAAACTGGCTCGTGGCCTCCCGGTTTACATTAAAGCCTATTTACAATATTTCTTGCTCTAGCAAGAGGGAGCTGAACAGAATAAGGACTGAATCGCACAAACAGTGACTTCGTGTGTCAATCTAAAGGATATTTTTTTTTCCCCTTTACAGACAAGGTGTTACAGGGAGTGGAGGCAGAGGCTGTCGCTCAGGTGCATCGCTTCCGTTGAGCATTTTGGACTTGCACTGCGATTTCTACCAAATTCCATGTTACTGTTTAAATTCAGCCTCTTTTAGAAAGATGTGCCTTAAAAATCATGGGTTTCTACATGCTATGACAGACTTCTGGCCAGCAATAAAAGACTACATACCGAAATAAGGAAACTGGTGAAAGACGTGTGTATCTCACATTAGTTGTCTAACCAAGTGTAATTATGCTAAGGACCACAAAAGTTACTTGTCCTTAAAAATTTCTACCTTCAGCTGTCATCATTATCCAAGTTAATTTTCTATCTAAGTGAATTATGTATAATAATATTTACATATTTAAAATATAGGCAAAATTCTTTTTAAATTCAAGAAATATCTATATGAATAAGTAACTCTTAGATTCCGTAAGTTATTGATTTGGTCATGGCACAATTTTAAATAAGTTGTGTGATCCCATGGAATGAATAGCTACAGTACAGATGCAAAGTACATTATATAGTTGGGAACTGCAGAACTCTGATGACCCTTTTCTTAATAGTTTATCATCTTAACTAAATAAACCCTCCCCTTATAGAATCCTAAACCAGTATTAGATAAAAATACAAGTATGTACAACAGATGAAAAAAGTAACACTACTGTAAAGGCCTTAGGAATTTTGTAGCTCACACACTTGTCAACTTTGCATTTTCTATAAAGCTAATATTTCAGTAAACTGTTACAAATGTTTTCCATTGTCTACCACATTTCCTTTTGTCCGTTGGTAGTTAACACGATCTTAATACCACAGGATGAGATGAAGGGAATATGGCAGCAATCTCAAACTTTAGATCAAGTATTAGTAATATTCACCAGCTTCATTTCTATAGCCACCCTTTGTCATTTAGTGGTCCCGCAGTTTCTGAGCATCGCTTCCCCCAGACACGTTACATGTTATAGGCAACATAGATGGGGTCTAGCTGGTCAGCTAGAAAACTGTCGCGGAGATGCATGCGTTGTTTCTCTCCTCTGGAATTGATAGGAATAACTCCAGGATCCACCACCACCACCACTCCCACAATCAGGTAATGTTCTTCCAGGACCACGTTTGTAACGAGAGGAACTAAATCCAGGGCTTCCTGTTCACAGCCGCACAGCTCCACAACCACCACAAGCAAGTTGGTCCATGTGAACACAGCACTAGAAGTTAAAAAGAAAAAAAAAAAACCCACAAACAGAACCCCCAGTTATTTTCACAAAGAGCCAAAGTTTACAATTCTTTATCCTTAGATGGAGTTTACCACCTGCTTTGGGTTGCATTTCCAAGTGACCTAACTTGTGACGTGTTGAAGTTAAAGCACATCTCAGTACTACCCAGTGTGACATACCAACTAAATGCTGCTTTCACTGACTCAAGTATAAATGGTTCTTTACACCACAGAGCAGGAAATCATCATTTCTATTTTGAATTAAGGCTCGTGAGAAAACATTGAGTCAGTCAGCTCAGTATTATTCCAAGCTACAGATGGGCAATGAGGTGCATGACTTGCTGATGGTAACACAAAAAAAAAGAATCTGAATTTGCCTTAGGGTTTTTTTCCCTATTAAATCCCACATCTTTGCATAAACTTTGCTACATTTCAGCTAGGTTAGGGTGAATTAGTTTTTCTCAGCTGTTTTACCATTCAGCAATGCTTCTGTGTGTTCGAGATACAGAAGTCTCAATATCAATTGGATGGTAACGCAGTCCCCTCAGTTCCAAAGTTTCATCCAGTGCTCCAACAACATACAGTGCATCATGGCGCTCTAGAGAGGAGAGATGGAAGTGAAGTGTATGCATACTATGAAAACAGAAAATGGCAAACAATAAATGGAATTTTGATAAAACAAAGTGTGTCTCTGTATCCACACACGTGGACCAGGACTTAGTCACTGCACAGTATGAAAAAAAACTAATCATCTTCATTTAAAAGAGAAAGACTCATTTCTGCCGTACCTCCGCTGGCAGCTGTGAGCTCTGTCCGACGAACAAACCCAAGGTATCCAGTCCGAGCCCAAAGCGTCTGAGCAGCGTCGCCAAAGCTCAGACGAGTGTTGAAATGATCAGCTTGAAGGGTTTCATTGTCATAGATAGTGTAGTAGCCACTGGCCGTGTGTGGACTATTGACCCAAATCTGCATAGGAAGTGGAAAAACAGTCAGAGCCACACGCTACAGAAAGCATCTGGTGAGTATTAAGATGAAGCAGATAATAAACTGTAACAAGAAGGTTCTCTTTTTAGCTAAGATTTTCCAGATCCAAAAATGTTTTGCCTTTAGCTCAAACCTCCAAATATCCTGTAGAATCTTGAAAATGCATCTTGCAGATCTAGTCTCCTTATAACTGTAAGCTGAGGATTGACTGAGTAAATAAATTGTGGATTTTTAGAACATGTGAGGTCCAACAATTGATAATAATCTATCAACACAGATCAAATATACTGGTGTGTAATCAAGATAAGGAAAGCAAAATGTAAATTAGATTATTTTCAAGCCAGTTATGCAAGATTTAGAGTGGAATCATTCCTTTCTAGTAGGCTTTTTCTTTAAACTTGACAGTGAGATAACACCCAAATTCTGAACACTCCAGCAATAATTCAGCTTAGAAAGGCCTGCAAGTACTACCACTCACAACCTGTCACCCAGCAACTTACATAATCGTACAGAGAGAATATAGCTCAAGGAACAGACAACGGGAAAAACTACCCAAATAGCGAAATCTGCGCTTACCTCCCCCAGATGAGAATCTCCAAGAGGCCCTTTTGTCTCAGGATTAACAATGACTACCTTGACTCCAGGTAAAATCTAAAGATCACAAGAATTGATACGTAATCCGTATGTGCGTTATCTTTACGCATAACTAAAATACAAAGGCTGTTCGTTTACCTCCGGAAAGGCGTCATTTCACCCACGAAAATTACAAACTGGTATAAAACATGCTAGGACACATACACTGAAGTACGCTAACAGTACAAATGTACTTCATGACTCAAGAGCCACATAGGTAAGGGGTTCTAGGTCTGTAAATGTTGCTAGACCTTGATTTTGCAGAACTCAATGTTAAAAACTACTGGGAAACATCTTTTTGTTAATCCATTTAAAGAAGGGAACAAGAGCTACAGTAAATCTCAAATGTGCTGATTTCAAGGATACAACAGCCTTCTGATATGGTTCATTTACTGGAAACAGAACCAATTCTCCCAATTGTTTCAGCAAAGCATGCTCCTAATTCAACAGATACTTTATTAGAAATCAAACTAACTTTCCAGAGGAACCAACTATCGCCTTGTGCCATGCCACAAGGCTACCTTTCCTAGCTACATATCTACATCACGAGGTGCATAAAAAGAAACACGTGCTCATCAGATGCTGTGTGCCATGCGTCTAGGTAATAACATGAAATTACCTTCCCAGATTCTGAAAGCAGCAGGCTTTGCGGAGCTCCCCTTTCTACTAGACGTACTCTGAAAGCAAAGAAAACATTGTCAGGGAAAAAAAGAGCTGAAATCTACTGAGAGGCATGTCAGCTCAGTACCATTACAACATTTTATATAGTTATTAAATAAGTTTAAGTAAACTTACTGTACCTGTCATGTCTCAAGGATTTCAGATCTACGTACACGGTGGTGGGATCAGGCCCAGATGTTCCCTGATGAGTTAACATTTAAAAGAAATTAAAGAATGTATTTGCAGAAGTCAGGGTAACTTCTGCCTGAGCTCATAAACGTTTCCAGGGGGTTCTTACTGGCAGCAAAATTCATATTCACATTCCCCCCCCCCACTTTGCATTTGCAGTACGGGAGACCCTTCAGAAAACAGGCTGTTTCCTCTCCATACCAACACCAGTGCGGGATGCATCTTTGGGGAGGGGGGAGCTGCTGTGGACATGGCCCAAGCACTCTCAACTATCAGCCCAGGGGCTACTAGTCATTGTTTACACGGAAATAAACAGTTCTCTAATGTCACGTTTCAGTTGGTTTAAGCATCTGTGATATAATCTGGCAGTTGAAAACAAGAGAAGCTGCTTAAATCTTGCGCCAGCTGTTCTCTACAAAGCAGATGTTGGGCTATGCTAACAACACAGAAGAGTGTGCGGATTAGGAAGTTTGCCCATTCAGAAAAAACTGACTCTGGAAGTCTGACGCCAGCAACAACACATGCAGCGGAAGGCACTGTTACCTGTAAACAGATAGCCACGTTGACTCTTGACCCGAAGGTGGTGCTTACAGCACGAGAGGACAGGCCAATGTCTTTGAAGAGTTTGGAGAAGGAATGAGTGAGAGAAACTCGTGGCCGTTCCTCTGCAACTACCACACAAGTTCGGACACAGGACAGATTAATTCCTCGTGCCTGGAAAAAAACCAAATGAGTGCAAAGGACTGTATGTGTTAACTACCTCTGCATGCCGCATGAAATTTGTCCCCTCGCAAGCAGTAGAATTTGTTTTTCATCCCTGGAAATTACTCGGGGAAATGCAGGACAAACCCTGTTCTTGTGTTCAAACTATTTTCTCTCTTCAGCTTCTATTTGTAATTATAAAACGTGTCTGACCACAGCCTAGAAACACTGCCAGAACAAAATAGGCATTAGCTGTGCTGCTGCTTCTGCTACAGAACGTAGCATCACGTGCTTCCGCAGCGCTTTTCAGCTAAGATTACATCTGTTATTCACTATTTACATAGATGGAAACCAAACCAAGCAAGAGTAAAGTCATTTACCAAGATTACACTGAGTCTTCAACAAAACCGGGACCAGAATCCGTTAGTATTTCTAGACATGGTCATGAATGCACTGAACAGCACTAGCCAGCTGTTTGAACCCGTGCGTTATTTTGTTTAACTGGTGACACAACAAAGCAGACACCTTCAGAACAAGACTGATCCTTAATCTTGTGGATGGAGTACACTATTTCAGTAAAACCCTGCAAAAAGCCACCTCAAGTGTTTTATGTAGCTATTTTTTTTCCTTCCTCTCATCTCCAAGGAGAAAACACCTCTATTTAGCAAACTGCCTAACATGTGTGCTTTACATCATGTGCTGGTCTCAGCCTTCACTGCAGACTGTTATATAAGCAATTCTTCTGCATAGCATCCTGCTGCTGGCATCCTCTTTCGGGTTTGCCCAGCAGCCTCTGACACTCACTGGCAATGTGCTACCTACCCTGCAATACGTACATCCTACTCAATTCCAATCCTTTTCATTTCCTGAGGCTGCAAACATTTTTTGTTGCTTTTGCTTTTTGAGCAATCTGTGGACTGGAGACTCGTGCAACAGGAAAACTGTTGTATTTACAATCATATCACTGTGCTTTACTATCACAGTTTCCTTAATTTATGTAACATAACATTCAGGAAATTTCTTACCTTTAACATTTCAACTTGGTTTCCAAGTCCCTTTGTGCACAGTTCCATGACCGAATAGGAACAGAAAGTGTCTCTTATTTTATACTGGCTCACAGTAGATAACCAGAGAAAAAGATTGGATTCCAGCTCCATAGGAGGAATTAAAATTGACTGGTGTCCAGAATACACGCTGTGAAGAACATTAAGGAAGAAAACATTTTTGTATAGTGTGTAGTTATCTTTAAACTAATATTTCCTGTACTTTCATGTTAAATTCCTGCTAAACTAAAAGCAGGTTGTGGGACTCTGCATCTGAGGCAAACTGATAATAGTTCCAATGCCCACCTTCTGTAGCAACATTGTTTTAAAAATACAACTTAGTGTACAAGAATAACAATTTATACACAAACGTGCACACACAGTGTCAGAGCGAAGGAAGAGAACTGGCTCAACCACACAGTTATAGAATGAAAACTCCCTTGCTGCAACATATAATCAAGGAAGAAAGGCAAGAGAAACATTCTGGAGCCAGTAATATTTGGCAGCACAAATATGCATAATCAAAATAAGGTAACATCTTGCTAATCTGCAGGAAAAGGGAACGTATTATTGTCAGTTCAAAGACAAATCCTCCCCTTACTGTAAATCAGTCATTTTGGTAACGTCAACATAATCTGTCTGTAGTTAGACCAGACAGAGACATGGACTGCTATTTCCCCTTTGTAACCAGCCAAGTGTTAATCTTTTCCCTTTTCCCCTCAGAAGCCATACCTGCAAAGGCACCAGAGCACAAAACCTAGTCCACAATAGGGGTCAAGACAAATTGCTATCTGCCGAGAGGAGTAGAGCTCACACTGCAGCTTGATTGCCCTGCACAGGCCACTCACTGCTGCGTGGGACATCTGCAACACAAGGGACAGAGAAACTGTGCTGAAGTTCAAGGACGTCAAAATAGGACTTCATCAAGACAGGCAGGTACAAATAAAGATAGGTTTGCCTTGCTAACACTTCTCCATGAACGATGTTTCTTCTTCCTTTGTCTTCCGCAGCAGAGGCAGAGCACTGCAGAACCCTCTGAGCCACAGTAAACCAGAAACAGTGAAACCAAGAGCTTAAAAGCTTTCGGCATCTCAGACTCCAAACACAGCCAATCGTTACTGACAGCCTAAGGCTTTCGTTTTTTAGTTTCTTATCCCCTTCTCTGTCCACTGCGTTCCATCTCTGCTCTTGGGGGGAGGGCAGAAGCTCATGGCTATGCCACTCATCGCTCACTGCTCTCCTAACAGACAGCTCTCCAGAGGGAGGCAGCAACAGAATTCCCGATGCCCACTGTAGAGACCTGTCTTCCTACACTGCAGAACTAATTCTTCAGCACAAAGTCACACTGCATTGTCTGCGGCGAGTCCGTAGCTTTATTGGAAGAAAAACATGGTCTTTATTTAAGTTACAAGAGCCAGCTTCGGTGGAGGGTGAGGGAAGAGGTGGTTCAGAATATCAGCCAAAGACAAGACACCAAAACTCCCGTCTCTCAAACCATTTTGCCGTACCTTTACTCCTGTAAGCATGCCTGTTGTGGAAACACTAAAATCTAGATATGCTAACATTTCAGGCGTAGGTGGCTTGTAGATCTGAGACAGCCGCTTCCTGGGCAAGTCATCTGTACAACAAAAGGAACAAACATGGTTAATTTTTGATTACTGAACTGGTATTTGAATGGAAAATGCAACTTTCAGAAAGCCCGAGATGGACAATAAAAGCTTTCCATTAATTCTCTTTCCAAAAGAGACAGACTAGCGTATGACAAGACTCCAGCCACAGTTCCCACATAGAAAATTACATATTCTCAGGAAAAGGGAGAAGAGAGCAACTTGTTCTTGTCTTAAGGAGATTAACAGCTGTCTGCAACATGGCTTTTCAGTAAAATTACTTTCCCCACATAGCTCAACAAATGCAGAAGAGATGTCAGTAAACAAGGTCAGACCTAGCTTCTATCTTGGATTGTTTTTCTAAATATCCAAACAAATTCTTAAGAGCCATCAGTTAGCATATGAAATGGGGGACAGTCCCTTTGGAAGTCAATGGCAACGCCTAGACAGAATTTCAAGACATCTTTTAGCTCAGGGACCACACCTGTGTCAATGATGGTTGGCCAGGTTTTCACATCTACCGCAGCAGCCGCCTCCCTGGATTTCAGTAGTCTCATTAAGGTCTGGGTTGTGAGAATACAGGCAGCTTTGCTGACCTAAAAAGATAAACACTTACTAAAAGACAGACAGACAAAAGCATTTCCCAGTGGCACTGTCATTGCAAGATGTGATGTTCAGAGTGTATTTTTCCATCTGTAGCCAGCCTCCCCTAGCAAACTGGCATTGATTTCTTTGGCTTTTGCAACACCGATCTCTACTCTTCCTTCACTAAAACCCCAAACACAGACTAAAATGCAAATAACCACATCAGGACCTTTAGAGCAGGAGAGAATATCACACAGTCCACATCTAGCTTTCTCTCTGTGGTTATAATGAGGCGGCGTCCTCTCCTGGTTACTGGGCTGGGAAAGTAACTAACAGCAGGATCCGCACTTGCCCAGCAGTAAGGAGCGTCAATGTGGAATCTGAAGTGCTAACTTCATGTTAGTATCTCTCAGAAGCCGCCTGTTTCATAGCAATTTGTCTATTAATAAGGGGAGGTGGTTCTCTTGCATTTTATGAATGAAAGCACTGTCTTTCAGTTGTAAGACGTGCTTCAATCACCGCTGTCATGTAAACAGCGTGGGAGTCAGGACAGCCATGTTAACCGCTCGGGTGTGAGAGGCCGAAGCAGGAGCGCTCCAGCCATGCTCTCAGCTACAGCCCCGTTACTCACTTCCACGATCATTCGCACAGTGGGCAGAGTAGCAGTGAGGCTCTGAGCATGAGGTGGTCTCACGGTCACGGGGATGCAGCCAGCATACAAACAGCCATAGAACGCGGTGATTAGCTCAATGCCTGCAAGGACACGATAGGCTGTAGTGTAGGACACTGGTGGATGGACACCCTGGTGACACCGGCCTTTCCCCCGAGGACTTTTTCTCCAAGCATCGGTTACAATTTCCATTAGAAGAAGGTACAGACGCTAGTCTCCTCCACAATACAGATGTGCAAGGTAAGCAGTCCAAACACCGAAGGCAGCACAACAAGAAAGCTAAGAAAGCTTGGGATAGGGGACTGGGAAAGTGGAGAAGACTGACTGCACAGAAAACCATACCCCTCTTAAGGTAAAAGAATGTCCCAAGTGTCAAATGACTGAAAAGTCAGTCAGGACAAAAAGAACTGTCTGGCAGGGCAAGAAGCACACACACCAGAGAGCACCTCACACTAGCAGCGAGCGTCTTACACGCGCCAAGTGATTACAGTAGGCAGACCGCACTTCTGCTTGAGAAAAGGCACCCAATGACCTCGGACGAAGTACCTGTTTTCTGCACAGCTAAAGGTGACAGCACCAGTCTCTACCAGAAGCCACCTGCCATTTCTCCTAGCAAACTACGTGCTTTCCCCGGATGAAAAGCTGCCAAGTGGCAACGTGACTTCGGGCAGCAAGATCTGAGTAGGCCAGGAGCTGAGGAGTCTCTGGTAAGGTGACCAGTGCAATTCTCCTATGTTTCCAGATCTCAATGAGATTTCAAAGACCGATCATGCTGCGTTTCCACAGTGGGATGCAGTCATTATTAAAACTTGCTTACCAGGAGGATAAAGAAGCACCACATTGTCTCCTGCATTGAGATGTCCTTTGTCAAACAGAACTGATGCAATTCTCTCAGCTTTTTTGTGCAACTGAAGGCAGGTGGCTGTGCATACAGTGGTTCCCTTGAAAGGAGACAAAAATGCTCTAAAACAGGGCCTGACATAACACATGGCAGTAAAATGGCCACTGGAAAAAAAACCACCAAAACCCAAACTTGCTTGCTAGCATGAGTCTATAGCTACTAGTTAGCTATACCTATAGGCTGCTGGCATTCAATGAGCCAATTATCTACTACAATATCAAAAAGATAGAGATGGAGTTAGATCTGCTCTAGAGAATTCTACCTTCCAGGGAGTCAGTTCAGGTCTTCTTGCACCAGAACCTTGCCAGAATATACTCAACAGGGATACACCATTAAATGATACAGGAACCAGTGGGACCTACAAATATGCTCAGTTTTAAAATGAAGCATTGAACCATGACAGTCATTTAGATGAAGTGACCTACAGGTTCAAAGGTTCAAATTTTAAATTACAAATCCATGGGCAAAATCCGATATAGAAACTAAATAGAGGACACTGGAATGGGCAAAAGATTTTAAACCCAGTCTCAAACTTGTGCTGAATAACATGCTCTGGACCTTAAAAAAACCCCAACAACTCAGCACTGACTGTACCTTGGCATTTAATAAAAGGAAGAGTGGGTGGTCGGGATTTGATTGAGCTCTCCACTGTAACACCTCTGTCAGGAACTGGTGCTGAAACAGAGAGGCAGTAATTAAATACTAGTGCTTCTACTTCAGAGGCAGTACTTAAGTCCACTTCACATTGCTGCTCTGTATTCAGCTGTGGGGTAAATTCTTTTCCCATTCTCTGGCTGTAACAAATACTGATTTACCTTTTTAACTAAATCATTGTCTTCTATTTGACCAAGATCTCTTCCAGAAGCTTGAGCAATACGCTTCCCAGCAACCAGGTTCCCCACCATCACAGAGGCAGGGCCAACGCCTGTTGATAAAGAACAGCCACATGAAAACTAGACTTTTAATGCAAATAGAGAGTAGCTGGCCTAGAACAGCAATCTGCAGGAGAGCAAAGGGACAAAGATTCTCTGGACGATCCCACTGCTCCTGGGCATGGATGCAAGAAGAGAGCTAATGAAACCTCACTGATAGAGTTCAGAGGGCATTGCTAGTCTCCTAGTCATCAGTGGAGAGAATCCCCATGAGTTCAAAAGGTAGGAATCAAAATTCCTGACACACACACACACACACACACACAGAGGCCTCAAACACGCCCCGGCTGCGGGCCAACCTCTGGTCCCCAGCAAGCAGGACACTCGGTGTCGGAGGCACCACACAGCTTCCTAGGACTGAGATTGTGAACTTCAGTTTACTAACATTAAGCAAAAGGGGTTCATGTTACCTGGCTGTTTCTGCCTGGGTTTTGGCAAGTTCGTCACACACGTGTGTGGGCACATGAGGATGTTGCACGGATGCAGAGAGCCCTCCAGAAAGTGCTGTTTAGTTTGAGAGATATGGATCCCTCCCAACGGAGTTTTTGGCAATGTATTGGCTGGCACAAGAGCAAGGCAATACACACCCACTTGGTGAATGCTGTCAATTGCCTAGAGAAAGGAAAGATGGTCACTTGAATTCTCGGTACTACTGGAGACAGTCTGCTGTTACCGGCCGCGCTGACATACTGCAAGACAAATCCCTGCATTTATAAGGTACTGGAGGAGCAAGTCAGTCACTATCATTCCCTTTCACCTCTGTAACATCAGCGAGTCCTATGGAAAGAGTTCAGTGCTTGTTAGCATCCCTGCCTTTATAGTCCATTTCATATACAAGAAATCCTTTTTTTAAATCTTTCATGACCAAAATCCCAAAATATACGCAGCTGCCTGATGAATCATATGATTTTCATCTTAGGATTTTATCCATCTGTCTCCTCTGAACCACTACACTCTGTTCCTTTCTGTCCGCCTCAGCATTCAGGCATCTAATACATTATTCAGACCACCAGGTACTTCCCTGATTTTTCTCCCCAGTTTGCATACTTCACAACCTGAAACATCATTCCCAAGAATGACATACATGCAATGCAGGCAGCTCTCAAAGTAAGTATTTGCTTTTCATTCTGCATCCTTAGGACTGCACTCATTCAGCTGTTTTAACCTTTCTCTGCTTACTGTCTCCCTGCTGAAAATGCACCTCCAAAGATAAGGGTGCCTTTAAAGCATAACTTTGAGCACCAGCATGATCCAAGACTAAAAGTAGAACTCCTAAGCTTGAGCACTATATATCTGCTTTACAGTGCTGAGGCAACTATGTTTCTCTACACAGTCATCTTGCTAGCATAACGCTGACCACTTCGTCAGAGCCTATGCTATTCTGTGTTGCAGCCACTTTCCCAGGACCTTCAGGACGTAACAGAACAGCTTGTACGCAGCAGATGTACCCAGCTTGTGACCCTGTAAAAATACCCCGTGCCAAGAGGGATCATGAGCCTGTGCTCTTTCCATCTGAGGCATGCTGATGGCCTCTGATCCGCCCACACACTGAAAAATGGCACAAACTCACCTCATCCACCTATGTAAGCGGGCTTACCTGCAGCACTCGACTCATCCACTGAAAACTGTCCTCCTCAGATGCGTCCGGCCTCTGCTCTGCAACCACCACAATCCTCTCGTCATAGAAGACGGACACAGAGAACACAGCAATCCTAAGGAAAAGGTGAGAGCCATGTTAGCACAAATTCCAGTTTTACTCCTTGGGAATAGGAAGCCAAGGAAACAGACTAAAGACAGAACTTGTAAAAAATCCCCATGGGGCAAAGAGAGAAAAAAAAAATTAGACAATTAAAACTGAATCGAAAAGGAAAGGCTTTGTGAAGTAAGAGATTAATTCCACCTTCCAATGACATTTCTACATGGTCCCCTGTCCTCTCAACCCGCTACCACATTTCTGTTCCAACCTGTGGCAAATCACCGATGCGATAGCAGGTGATTTTAAGCTCCCTACATCATGTAGACGCTTTTAAAGCTTTTAAGTCTTAGAGACATGAGCTCCAACCTTGCCTGAGGATCTAGAAAATTATATCCACAACTGCTAAATAAAATTAAGTATCTTTGGCCATTAATGAAACTCTTCCTTGCTGCAGAGCATCAGCCAGCAGCTAGCTACTACAGGGACTTAAAAGTAAATTCTACAGAGACAGAGAATTAAATTCTCCACCTGGCTGATTTATCTTGTTACTTGATTCCTTCCCCTGAAGCACACAGACTTGATGAAAAGCCAGACAGGATAGTGGGGAAAACAGACCTGTGTGGGGCAGGATCAGGCCAACTACTGGCTAAACCAAAACTGTACCTGAGCTACCCAAACAACCAGTTACTGAAGAGAAACTGAAGATCATACTAAAGATCCTGCTTCACTATCTTACATGCAGAAGCTTATGGGGAGGGCCAAGGTTTATTTGCTAACCTTCCTCTGTAAACTGTTTTTATTGACTCTACTGCCAGCCCAGTCGCTACAATGTCATCGGCATTATGTCTACGTCCACTAACTGTCAGCAATCCATCCATTTTTCCAACCACGAACACCAAACTGCCCTGAAAGATAAAAAGGTATCTGTGAGTAACTTACAGAATGCAGATAATCAAATGTCTTTGATTTGCATATTTCATAACTATGGCTAGATCAATGGAATTTGTATAAAGCATGTTTTCTTTCTCTTTGGATTACATCATTTATGACTAAACTAGGAGAGGCATTCTAGCCACTCAGCGACACAAGACACTCCAGCACACATAGCAGAACTGCCATACAAAAAGCTTCTTACACTTGGTTTTAGAAGAATTAGCAATCTAAAAATGTAACAAGCAATACAGTAAGGCACTGTAATGTACTGACAATGTGCTGGAAAAGTAAGAGTTCCTACTGTCTCAGGCAAATCCATTAACTCTCAAGTGTCTTACCCACAGCAAACTGTCCTTACACGTACTTCTGCACCCAAGTGCTTTTGAATATTGAAGGCTATTAGCATGAACAAAGGAATAAAGCAATGTAAGCTCAAAAACTGCATTACGTACGGGTCCAACAAACCCCAGCAAGCCAGAACGGACAAATGGCACATCGCCCACTGGAGAGCCAGCCGAGTTCACCGGGATAACCTGCAACAGAAGGGAGCACATGGGAGGCAAAGTGGATTTGCCCGAGGATAGAAAAACATTCCCTACATCAAGAATTGCACTACATGTGAGTGAAGGGATGAGGAGAAGGGGAAGAAATCCTTGGTACAGTCACCATTTTAGCACTGCATGAGACCTTTATGAAAGGGCAACGCCGAATGTTAACTGTAACGAGTTTTTCAGTGTATCTTTTTAAAAAGCAACCAAGAGATTATACAAAGCTATCAGTTTTACACAGGAAATGGGGAAAGAAAGATGCATTCTACTATACATACCTCAAACGTATTCTTTGTCACCCCTGTCAGCCCATAATACATCATTCCTCCTGCTCTGGAGCTGACACAGATTTCACCAATCTCATCTGTTTTACAGAGCTGAGGTGGTCCATCAGGTTTCACTATACACATCATTCCTAGGACAAATCACACATTGGTAAAATAGTCCCCGAGATTTGCCTTACATAAGAACTGACACATTTAACCGTGACAGATATGACAACATAGTATGGGTTCTGCCTAAACTCCCCCAATGCTGAGGCTGAATATGGGACAACACATTGACCAGTTCTTTTTCTAAAACATACCAGACCATTCGCAAAAAAGTCTTTTAGGGGACTCCTGCCTATTTTTACCTCCTGGCATCACATGGCCAACATCCTGGACAGTAAGAGCAGAGTTTTTATCTTCAGTGTTGACACGGATCACACCAAAACTCAGCCCGTTCATGGACAGGATGGCTCTTCCAGGCAAAGGTGCCCCAGGGACCCCAGGCCTTTGAAGGACACAAAATCAATACACTAAATCAGGCACACAGGCTATTATTAGACTTGGATGAAGATATCGCAGTGACAGAAATATGCATATTTCAGTGTCTCTTCTTTGCATAACATATCTAAAACTGTGAGATGGCAGTATAGATTGCCTCCCAGAAGAGCCACACTGATCAGTAAGAAACCGTATTCCTGGGCAAGCGCAACTCTTCTTCCAGCGTTTTAGCGTAGCCCGTGTCAAATGCCACCTCCCAGGCCAGACAGTTACAGCGCTAGTTATTACAGAAGGCAGGAACGGACAGACACAAACTATGAGAATGACTGTCCAAACTGATAGCAAAGTTAATCTCAGATTCAAGAATACCACACTAGCTGTGCAAATCAAAAGTAGGAAAAAGCAGTGCACAGTTCTTACAGGCACTGTTGAGCTGTCACACATCTTAAAGGAAAAAAAAAAAAAGCACTCATATCTTAGGAGAAATGTTTCACAACTTAGCGACTCAAATACCTGAGCACACACAGTAAATGTCAGTGGAGTTTATTACATGCTTAAGTCAACTATGACCAACCGCTGTGTGAACAAACCTCAGCCGGGATCACTTAATCTAGCAAACAGACTGCAATGCAGTACGCCCATTACCTCCGTATTGCAATAGTCATCGCTTCTGGGGATGTGGCACATGGACAAATTGCCTCTGGTTTGAGCCCATGGCTCTGAAACAAGCTCAGGAAGGCATCACATGAGGAAACGGACCCTGGAAAGAAAGAAAATATGCCACTATGACTTTACATCATTTGATTTAAACAACTGTCTGTAAAATAACCTAGAAATAAGTGCGCTGTATTTGCAGAGTATATACACTGCATCAGTTCTGAGAACTCCACATAGCGTCTTCCAAGATACCAGCCACAAAGCAGCTTGAGTGCCTACTGAAGGCACTAGAACAGGCGTATTCTCTTAAACAAGTCTGCTTTTCTCCTCCAGTTTGCTTCAGAGTTGTTACATGCTCAGGGTATAACAACAGGCTTAAAATACTTTCCAAACCTCCAACAGTTAGTGGAGTTCCAAACCTCCAACATATGTAGGCTCTGTTTCCATGCAGCATGCAAGATCAAAACAGGCCTAACGGTATTCCAAGTATCCTTTCCAGTTGGTGCCATCTAGACAAACATTCTTTAAGCCTTTTCACTAACAGCAGATTCCTTGAAGATTTTTCTGGGGATTTTTTCACCTTCAAAGTTCCTCTTAAAAGCCTTTACCTTATCCCCTGTGAGCAATTTAAAACCAATCTCACTGTGTCTACCAGAATTCTGTTTTACACACACGAGCTCCCCATTCAACTCTCCTGTTTCTTACTTTGTGGTATCTTTCACAACTCATACTCAAAAGATGAAAGTACAGAAAACCCCTCCGCCTGGTGCTCAAGTACCACAATCCACAGCTCTGTGCTAACTGACAGCTGCCCTGACTGAAACCTTCTCGTAAGTATCTGCAAAAGGAGTTAAGCTTGAGCCTGTGAGACAACTAGCTGAGAAACCTCTCTCGTGAAAACAGCAGGATGTGCATACTCACAAGGATTTGCACCATCAGTTACAATCAGCATCCGTAGAGAACTCAAACTGACGTCTCTTTGGTCTCGATGGGCCATCATGGCCCAGTGCAAGTCTCGACACTTGACTAAAGCAACTTTTGCTGCAAATCGACACAAAAAACCCCCATGTAAGGACACATAAAAGCTTTCCACAAGTCATTTTCATATAAGTACACACTCTAACACTCCCAAATGAGAAAATTCTCACTAAAGCAAGCAAGCCTTAATAATTGAACCTGCAGTAACAGCAAATCCCAACATGCAATAGTATCTGCTGCGGCACACAGGCCGTTTGCCCACCACCTGAGCCAGGGTCTGTCACTATTGCAGCCCCTCCTCCAAAGTGCATAAATCACAATCACCATCTGAACATCCTCGGTGAGGACTGAGGATCAACAGATCTTGCTGTGCTCAACTAATTTCTTGGTCTCATAAAAGGCACTCTGAGGTCCCCATCCCGTTCGCTGACGTTCACATGGCATTAGGACGTGGTGCATATTTAGAAATAAGAGTTTTGGCTCTTGGGATTTGTCATGGAAGAGCAAGACAACAGGCTCTAAAGCATTTCAGATTTTAATGCCCCTAACTCATTTATCCTGAGAACTTCAAGTAAAGTTGTGGAACAAACACAGTTACCTTTGTGGGCGTGAACTCTCTGCACCCATGAGAGCGGACAGGTTTTCATCACAGAATAGGGCACACTGATAGTATGCAGTTTGTTCATTACATTCTGAAAAGCAGAAAAAGACTTTCAGAAAAGGGCTCACAAAACCTATTATGAATGAGAAACAGGAGTCAGCCTCACTCCCTATCAACCTCTACCCCATCATGAATTCACATAAGTTTACTGAAGATGCTTCTACACTTCCTCCAGAGAACTGCAGCTGTAGCAGGAAGATAAATGGTTGACTTAACAGGTAATGGTCCTCAACCATCTCCTCAAATGCTGCAATTATAAAGAGTTATGAAATGCTTCAGAAAGTTCTTACAGGCTCAACTCACCGTTAGAATGCCATGCCACAACCCTGCATCCTTCTTAAAATCCAGAACATTCACTATCGTTTCACCTGGGAAAAGAAAGTTGTGGTTTTGAAGTGAAATGTGCCAGGACAGCTGTGACCATTATTTATGCTAAAATCTGCACAAGTCTGAATCTGTCATTTGAATCTGTCAGATCTGCTCCAAGACATACACATGTAGCAAGTACAGAGCCTTGTTTGTCTGATTATACGTTTTACTAGTCAGAGTTCCTTGTTATGCAAAATAACACAACTGAACATCAACTTGAGAGAAGGAACACATCCCAGAAAGTTGCAAGAAAATTACATTCCAGCCTGTAAAGTGCATCAGTAAAACAGAAAGGGTCTTAATCTCATTATGTATGAGCAGTAGCAGGGGAAGAGAGTAGAGAACATCACTGACTCCCAGAAGCAATGGAAATTAAAGCGATGGCTTCCAAAAGGCACTCTGCATTTTAAAGTACTATGACATACAGCTCTAAAAATGAGGTTTCACTCATGGATATATAAATTAGCTTGATTTACAAGGTAGACCAGACTAAAACCACATCCTATAGCAGAACTCTCTGTGGTTCCACCAGCAATTTCCAATCTCCATTTCTGGGTTAGTCAAAGCGCCTCATGCGACTAGTACAGAACCGGGAAGAGGCACTTTGATACTTACACACGCTATCAAGCACAAAAGTGTGGAAAGACATTTTAATGGGTGATCAGTACAGCAAGAGGGGGACTCAAGCTCATTGGAAAATGTTCCATTTTTGATTCATTTGCTCCCGTTTTGATTCATCAGAACAGACTTGTTAACTTTCTAGACATGATGCAAATACCACTTTTTAGTCCTCTTCACTACAGCAGTGAAAATGATGTAGTTTTGAAGGGAAAAAGATTATAGATGGTCTTCACTGTTAGGGGGGGGAATTAGTCTGCACTTTTTTTCTTTTACCTTTTTTTTTTTAAAGTAGATACTATTGTGTATTAGTTACTCATAGACAGCTGTTAAAAATATGAGAGGCAACCACTTCAAGTAACATTGCTGCATCTTCATTCCTTTGATGTTTCTGTGACATCACTTACCTTCAGAATAGTTGCAGGCCTGAGACAAGGCTTGACAGTGAGACAGCATGGCAATCCGCGACACTGTAACGCCCATAACGCTGCCCTCTTTGCTTGTCTTGTACTACAGAAGAGGGGGGGAAAAAAAAAAAAAGGTCAGTGCACGACTCTGGACCCCACATACGAAGGAAAATAAATCAGAATGCATATTAAATACGAGATTTGTTTCTCTATAGCTGCTGAGATATACTCAAAAAAAGTACCTGCCTGTAGAAAGGTATCAGCAAGGTTCACTACTGAGAAGACAGTTATTCAGGTAGCAAACACGTTCAGCTAACTCCAGAGAAATGAGATAAAGACGGCAATTGAATGTGTCTGCATTTATTTCACTATTACTACTTCTCACAACATCTCTTCCTGCTCCTGTAAATAAACTGAAAAGCCAATTTGTAATTTTAGAGTAGCCAAATTACTGTTACTGCTTAAACCACTGTAATTCCTGGAAGTTGCCTTACTGAGGCATACAAACAAAAATAAGCTTTGCTAGGAAGAACAGAGAATTCAGAATGCTTTTGGCTTAAGTAGTTGCAGAAATCTGAGTTATCAAGTACACTATCTCAGAGAGCTCAGTTGTCTCAATTGCTAGCTTTCTGGAACAGAACAGTGTTCTCCAATCCATTTTGGGCAGCGCTCAAGGCCACTAAGGTATTCAAAAACTAAAATAAGCTTCACAGCAGGTTGTGCACAGTGAAAGACTTATTTCAGTGGCTAGAAACTGGGAAGTTTAAGGTAGTGAGGTGAAAGTATTATCTCTCTGGTGATTAGAACATTAAATTCAGCTCACGGAAACTACTTTGTATTCCCCATTCACTACTTACCTCAATATATGCTGGCTCAGTTCCTGCAGCTGAGATGTTGGGCTGCCAGTCCTTAGGAGATTTGGAGAGATATTTTGAATCTGTCACAACCCATTTGAGTCTGGGCCAACCTAGAGCCAAAATTAAGTGGTACATTAACATCCATTTATTTATTGAGGGATTTATATTCTGCAAGAATACACTAAAACCCCATCATTTGTCCAAGTTCAGTTACACAAGCAAAATACCAATCCAAGCCAAGCTACTAGCCAGAAGGTTCATCTCGTTTCTCATCAGGGAGTTCAGTGGGCAACAAGGCACTTCCTCTACTCAGGAAAGATCCCTGCAGTATTTCTAAATATAACTTGTTGTATCATTAATAAAGCTGCTTTTGAACCTGCCAAATGCCACTGAAGGGATCTGAGGACAACCCTGGCTTGTAAGGTGGGTTCATCACAACTTCCAGGACAACAAAGCAATTCTGTCAGACACATGGATCAATCTACACATACAACAGTTAAGTGATGCTATCAGAAAGTTCCTCCCTTTGCTCCCCCAAAATGCATTCGCACTTCTGACAACTGCTTTCAGACAGTTCAGTTACAGCAAAAGTACAATCAAAAGCAAGTATATAATCGATCCAACCTTTAAACTGCACAATTTCTCCATTTTGGGTTTTTGGAAGTCCTTTCAGGCAAACTTCAGTGGTGAGGGCCAAAGCAATACCACAGCTTCCCAGCAGAAAACCAATCTGTTGACCACCAGCATCCTGCGGGAAGAGGGGGGAAAAAAGAGACATTCCTGTTTATGACCTAAGTCAACTTTCCCCTTACCAAAATGCAAGGTTTGGTAACGCTCTGGTAACTGCCTGGTAACATTATGGATGACATGGGGAGGAAAAAGAAGAAACAACCCATGCCCACAGACACTCTTTCCTTTCGTTTGTCCTTCTCCGCCTACATCCAACGTCTGGCAGTGGTTTGAAACTCAAATGACAATCACTGTCTGGCAGGGATGAATACAACCGCTTCTAAGCTTACTTAATAACACATTTTGGAAGATGATATATATCCAGCACAAAGGCCTGCTGGGTGAAAACGCAGACATACCTACAAGCCAATCAAAGTCCATGGGAAAATGATAAGCCATTACAAAAATGCAGAAGGGCTACTTGATCTTCTGCATACCAAGTCTGCTCTTTTCAATTCATTTTGTTCAAAAATGAACTGATTATGTAACTGGGGACAGATTGCAGAGGAATTTGGTGATTCTCAAAGGGAACTCTTTATACATAAAACAAATATTGCATTGGCAACGCTGAAATGCATTGGATGTGAAATCCGCAGAAAACAAGTGCTCATGCCCAGCATCTAGGCATCGAGCATACACCATTTATTTTCATTAATGGAAGCCCAGATGCTTCAAAGAGGAATCATGAGGCAAAAAACCCAAAACGTGTAATTACACTGAAATAACAAGGCCTCTCTTTCCCCAGGAACTAATTTCTATTGCACAATGATAAAAACACTGAAATGAGGTATCTCACTAAGAAATCTGATTGGGCAAATACTGGGAGAAGTTTTAATTTTGTATTTGGTTGCTCTAGCAGTTGTCACGTTGCAGACAAATGAAAGCAAAGCTCTGTGACTCACACAGAATTACCAGACTAGCTTACCATTTCATTACCACCTCTCTTGCCATATGTTTGCCATTATCCTGTTTATTTTGCTTCCTCTTATGGAATTCTATAGTTTTAGACAGTTCTTGGCATGGCAATGATATGGCAGTATTGCAAAAATTCTGGTAAGGGTAAAGAAAACGCTTTGTCGAGCACATAATTTACAAAAAGTGCCTCAAAGTCTTCAGAAATACATAACACCTTCAGTCTCCAGCAACGTCAAAAGACTGGCAGATGCTACGCATGGCTGGAAATAAGACCCCCTTCACATCGATCAGAGAGCAGATTCACAATCTGCACCCTATAAACTATTTGCGATAACAGAATGACGACTGCAGCGTTCAGGCGAATCGACCATTTCCAGCTACTGAGCACAGCTCTCTGTCAGGAGAGGTCAATATGTTTTTCCATTTTTAAACAGCTATTCCAGGTTCACATAGGTCCTGCACATTGCGTCGATACAGAGCTGCTAAGGCAGCAGCTGGATGCTGTGAAATGCTTTCAGAGGTTGATGGTCTGACTTGGTTTTCATCCCACATCAGCCCATCACTCCTCTAAGTTCCATCAACGTTACCTTTCTGGTAAGAGGTACCTCTATAGGCACTGGTATGACTTCTGCTAGGAGACAGCCGTAAAATGCCACCATAAACATGACTGGGTCATTGTTGGGATAAACAAGGGCTACCTACAATTCACAAAAACATTTTGTTAGTTGAAATACAAGGAAAAATTGCAAAGTTCAGATCCATAGCGACTAAAAGTCAGAAAACTTTGTGTTATTTCACATTCTACCACAGCATTTTTCACAGGGCATCTTCAAGCGCTCTTTCTTCCACGGAATGTATGGTATGCGCATGAGTTCCTCATGCAGTAATGTCAGCATTCCCTGTGTGCCCATGCACATGAAGATGCACACACAGCCAAAACACAGAGATCTAAAACTCTGTATTTCTCTCAGAGGTGCAATGCTCTTCCTTAGATGTATTTCAAACCCCAGAGCCAAGAAGCTGCTTACAGAGGAGCCAGCAGGACTGAAAAATCACAAAAGTTTCTTTCACAAATAGCCTGTCCCTTGGATAAGAGTCTCACTATTAAAAGAACAAGATTATAGCGTCTGTGGTAAGTTACAGCCCCCCAACCCTCTTTTTACTTCAGAGGGAGAAGCAGACAGTCCCAAACTCATTACCCTATCTCCAGGTTTTAACACGGGTTCATTTTTGGTCCCCAGTTTATTAAGCAGTGTGTAGGCCAGCTTGAGACTTCTGCTCCACAATTTGCCTAGAACACAAAGAAGAGAGACTTGCACAACTCTAAATCAACCCAGTGTACAAGAGTATTTCAATTCTTGACTGCTTTTACCATCTACAGTCACGTCCTCTGTTTCAGTTACACTGCTTTATCTACAAAGCTCTCACGAACCAGGAAGGTATTTGCAACCACACTAAGACCAACAACCCTGTGTTCTATCCACTACTGCTCTTCTGGAGCGGTTTGGCAACGAAAGCCAGGGCTCAACTCACCATATGTGAGGGTATAAACTGGTTTTCCTGTAACATCCAGTGCTGTCAGACAGGGGCATTTAGCCTGTGTGGTTCCCCAGCGCTGCAGTGCTGCTTCTAAGGCAGGAGGCCAGTTACAAACAACTCCCAGGGGTTCTCCCTTCACAGGCGTCATCTGGCGTCCCTCTGGCTTGGGCTGATTTGGGTCGGGCTGTGGAACTGAATGGAATTCAATCATGTTTCCAGTTCATCTTGGCCCATTTGTTACCAGAGAGTTAAACTGGAAAGACACACTGAAAACAAATGCTTTGCTTTATTGCCTTTAGGTTTAACAACCCCTATCACATTTCATTTTCTAGGAAGCCCTGCACAAAACAAAACATCATGATGAACATAGTCTTCTCCTACGGTGCTATTAAATAGGTATTCAATTCAACAGTGAGGAAAGTGATGCAAAATTGGAGAAAAGAAAAACAATCTTACAAAATAAGGTTGTAATGAAGTTACCAGTAAAGACAATCCCTTCTGGGAAACTAAAGTAGCCTAAGCAAGTGAAGGCATTTTAAAAATGTTTAAACATTTTTGTTAATAATTTTTAGTTATTGTAAGAAGTTTAGTGTTGAGGAGGCCACCCAAAGTTCAGCAGTAAATTACTTCAAATATTGGATTTGTATCAGACTATTCACGAAGACTACTGCTAGCTGCAAATAGTGAATAAGAATCAACTTCAAAAGCAATGGCTTAAATAAATTCAGCACTGTGCATGTCTGTGTACCTATAACAAATGATTAATAAAACTCGTTATTTGGTGCTATTACCTTCCACAATTTCTTCAAAATCATCCACAAAAAATTCTTTCAGGGGTGGTCTCTTAGGTCTTTTCAAGGTGTTAAGCAACTGCTGAATTTTTGTGGAGACTCTACTGCTCACAGGAACACCTAGAGAGAAAGATTTTGTCTAATAAGTGTTCATCGCCTCTATTAACATTTACATCTTACTTCCTTCCACCAGAGGATACTTCTCTTGGTGTGTGCACTCATTCAACTACTGCCTTCCATTATAAAAGGTTGTGCCAGTGCAGGACAACATTAGTATTATATCGGTTCTGTATTAACTCAGTGGTCAGAAAATGCTAGTAATAGAAATTAATTTTTAAAGCGTTTACTCCCTTCCAAAGCCCAATTTCCATCTCTCTGACCCACTGCACTCGCTGTAACACAGCCTCCCAGACCTGCGCCCGCCTGCAGAATCGATCAGCTGCAGTGCGGGGCTGCCAGCAGAGGGAGGACACAACAAGACTAGAAACATTAATGCTCCCCCTCTACACAAAGGTTTATGCCAACCAGCTTAGAGTATTATCAGCTTCACGGGAGCTTAATTATAGTTAAGAATTACATTGTTTCATTCATCTTACCTTTCCTTTTGGGATTCTACGACAAAAGCTTTTAAAAACAAATTAGCCTACCTCTGCATTTGTAATTTAACTTAAAAAGTGGTAGAGAAGAGAAAAGCCTATTATCCCTCCCATGATTTTCTCCAGTTCAGTACACAGTAGGTAACTGCTGCAGCACAGGAATGCGTTAATGCCAACGCCATAACTGCGGCATAGGAATGTGTTAATGCTAGTGCCATAACCATTTCAAATCTGTGACGTGCTTAAATGGGATAAACTTGAGTTGGGAGAATAAATCATGACTTAAGTCCTTCCTTAACACCCTTCTAATGTCTGGGTACTCTGGAAGGTTCCGTACCATCAGCAGTATCCATGAGACTAGACCGATTAGATCCCTTGTGCATGCCTTTCACGATCCCTGAAGGAGGAAGGTCAATCGCTGCTGGGCGTGCTGAGGAAGAGGAGGTAGTTGCTGTGACATCTGGGGGAACTGAGAAATTTTCTAAAAAAAGGGAGAACATTGAGATGGCAATTAACATATACCTTTTATTATCAGGTGGAACAAGCAAAGTGTTAGTTACCTGTTACCAACAATCTTAAGAATTTAATGGGTTGAATGTATGGGAGCTCTTATTAATGGTAAACACACCGCTTCCTAAATATTAGGTAGCTCTAGGAGGTGCACATTATCTGCTCTGGAAAACAGAAAACGAAGGCACAAGATGAGAGGCTTTGGCCATGTCAGGAAAGTGGTTCAGCAAAACAGAACTCCTATTCTTGGCCTCTAACCTTCAAATCAAGCTACATCTTTCGACCTTCAGCACTGTAAAAAAAGTTTGAAATCCATATGAGCTCTGAAACGTTCAAAGCCCCACAACAAAACCCTACACCACCTATGCAGTAATCTCTCTTGCTAGAATTATACTATTTAACTTTTTCGTCAGTAAGGGCTTTCTAAAACAAAACATGTGGTAGGCTATTGACTAAATGAGATCAGCAAAAAAAAATCATGTTGGGTTTAAATTTCTTCCAGTTCGGTGACTAAACAGTATAAGCCTGTCCAGCAGTTAAAGCGAATGAATACAGTGAGCTGGGTCTTACTTTTGCTTTAAGTTGCAAGACACTGTTCTGCTTTTCAGATGAGTTTGTAAGCTTCAAAACTGCAAGTAACTCTGCGTACTTCAGTATTTCCCTCATTAACTTTCTCTTAAATAAACAATTTTTGCTTACATGAGATTCCTTTATACAACACAGTCAGTTCAATCATCTGACAGAGCAAGAATATTCTATTCTAGGTTAACAGAATCAGCAACTGCTGCTTATGAAGGGAAAGACCCAACGGTTTTGAAACTGTATGTTGGCCTGCACAGAGAGAGTCTGAAGGAAGTCAGATACTGAATAATTCCCACAGAAAGGTTTTTGTGGTTGATTCTCTGTGCCCCTCTGAAAAAAACCCATTTCTGCATCCCTTTGGAGATAGTGGGAAGGAATATTTCTCATGTATTGAACTTCTAAGATCAGTAGAAAGGACCTAGATTTTGTACAACTCCACATGTCTGCAGGACTTTTTATTGGTCTCTCTAAAGATGTATAAAATAGCGTATGTGAGAGTTCATATTCATTTAAATGAGGTGTTAACACAGGACAAATGTGGCATCTACATGGCAAATACAATTCCAACAAAGATTTAAAACTTCTATTTTGCATAAAATACTAATTATACTAGACAGTAGTTATTCTGTAGGTAAAAGGTAGATTACCTTAATTCATTACAAAAGGTAAACGTGGCTTTCTGTATGCTCCAATTAAAAACAGGCTCTGTGCTTCAAAGACACGTTAATTATATTGACTACGTTTTATAGGCAATTTCCCAGTTTTCCGTTTCAGAAAACAACTTGCATCCCAGGAAATAAACAAACAAAAATAACAGCAGTAAAAAAAAAATATTAAGCAAAACAGTTAAAACCACCAGCACTTCTATGCACTGCTTGCCCCAAACAAGTTAAGCAAAAGCAGAGAGCACACAAAATACAGACACCTCCTAAGATGCAGTAATATCCTTAACAGCAGCTAAAAAAGACAAACATACACAGAGCAAAAACAAACTTTGCAATTTCATACAGAAGCATCAGCAGCAAGGAGCACCTCAGAGCCGCAAAAAACTGAGCCTGGGGTATCCAGATCTGTAGATTTTGCTCCGTCCTCTCAATACCTGGATGCTCTGATTATTTCTCAGACTAGCCGTGAAAGATCTGTGCTAAATCTTTACTCTGCTATAACCATGTTTTTCAATGACATGCTCATTTGTTCACATAAATGGCTGGTTTTGGTTGTTTATTTTTTGATCTAGTGCAAACAATAAACCATTAGGGCTTACAGCAAAATGAGAATGTTAAAACACAGCATTTCCCCACTCAATAGGCAAAGACACCCCTATGGTATTCATCAGGACACAGATGCCAAATGCTACTTGCATACAGCAGCTTGGTACACACAGTAGCTTCAAATAGCCGAGACATAAGCAACACAGTATACAGAAAGAAAGTTGTGCCTAACTGGGCCTGTCAGTACTCTCATCACACCCTGGAGTCTTTTCTACTTCAATAAGCTCCTGCTCCCCACTTCCCCTTTTTCAACCAGCTCAATATTCTGAAATTCTTAAGGGAAAAACAATTGCGATGGTGCAACTCCAACAAATCCTAGCAAGTTCCATCAAAACTAACTAAACTCTTGATCTGAATTTCCCTTACGCAATGGACAACTCCAGCTTTATTAACACAATCTGAACTTGAAGCAATTTTTCTGTTCATACCCATCTCCTACCTATTCGAGTATTGGCAAATACATCAGCTAGTGACCCACTGGTCCCTTTGCCTTCTCCATGGGAAAGTGTAGAAGATGCTGATGAAGATGTGGATGACCCCTGAATAGATCGGTTGATCCAAGACTCAGCATTCTGTAAGCTCTGATGCAATGCAGCAGTAAGAGCGGCTTGGCGCCTTAGCGACCCCTCATCCTCGGATGCAGAAGACGTGTCTGTGTGGAAGCAGAAAAGAAAATCTAGCTGCTTAGGGAAAAGCACATCGCACTGAACATGCTCTCTTTCCAATTCATATATCAACGGCACAGGCTTGTAATATGAAGATCTTTTTTTCACAGGCTGCATCAAACAAGGTGACATTGGCCAAAACAGAAGACAAAGCAGCAGACATCTCCAATGTGAACACATTCACCCCCGGTGTTTTGCCCCTGTTTAAAGCCCACGAAAGATTCACCTCCTCAGACAAGTATCCTTCCCCTGAGTTTTTCAAGTTTAACAACTTATCTCTCATTACTTTTCCATTCATATTCTATAATGTCAGACGCTGTATTGCCTAACTTCGGTAATTCTGAAATGGAAAGTGAGGGGTCAGTATCATTGTTAAAACTGAAAATTCACGGGAACAAAGCAGAATGCAGACACTAGGAAACAAATGTGCCAAGGCTACATGCAGAAAATGCTTTTGTCTGGTATTCTCAATAGGTCCCTTTCAATTGCAGAAAACAAACCGAAAAAACCCCACCCCAAAACAAAACAAAAAAGAGAAAACTACTGCAAGGCGCTGCATCCTGCGTTTCCGAGAGAACAGATACCTTGTCTATCCTAAAGCTGTGACCTATTTTTTTCATCATAAAGAAAGCACTCATTACTTGGTATCTTCCGTTGTACAGGGCTACATATAAACATTCAGTTAGGCTTTAGCCTAAAATCTACGTGTTCTTCAAAGTGATTGCCTGCCTATAATAGTCTAGTTGTAAATCAAACTATTGAATCTCGGTCTACCCACTTGCCAAAGTAGAATGCAGTCACAGGCTGAAGAAAAAGATTCCAGACACACAGAGTGCTAACCTTTACTTGTGTAGTACCAGTAGAGGTCAAAATATGCTGCAGTCCTGGACAAGTTAGTACAAAGCTGAGACCCAAGCTGACACCAGGAACATGCATTAGCCCCCAGCAGAAAGGAAAAGAAAAAAGGAAGTATGAAGAAAAAAGGGGGTAAAAAAATAGTTGTGAGTGAAGTGGCCTCGCAGAGCTGTTTCAGGGAGAGATATGAATTCACAATGAGATATGAATTCACAGTCTTGAGATGACTTCATCAATCCAAATAACTGTGATGCTTCTGCACAATGAGACACAACATAAAAGTCACTGCTGAAAGTTACACATATTCATCTTTAAGCCAGTGCATACAGCTGCCTGAAAACAGAGAGGTTTATTAATATCTGATGCACATGCACCATAACAGACACCACGTTATCCGAGGTATTTTGCCGCAGCCGTTACATGGGAGGAGTTACGAAGGAAAAGTCCTGCAAGTCATAGAATTCCCCAGGACCCCCTCCAAGGTCCTTGCCCAGAAACATACATTGCTGCAAATCCTTCTCCTGTGTGTTGAGTATTAAACCGTAACAAAATCAAAACGTGAATTATGCAACAGAAATAGGTGTGAGGGAAGCAAAAGAAGCCTCAGCCCAGAAAGCCTGCTCTTGCCAACTGATCCGTTAAAAGCTCCCTGAAGAGAAGCCATTTTCACAGCCCTAACAGCAGCTCCATGAAAACAAGCAGCTGCTCAAACGTAGCAAGAGAGCTACAGGAGTAACAGACTACCTACAAATGTGCTGAAGAGCTTGAATATTTTGACAATTGCAGCCTCTTGATTTGGAAACTGTTACTAATGCCTACCTTCACATCCACACAGACACACACTGCAAGAACCTAACCTGGGGGAGTGCAGGCGTCAGCTGGAGACTGAACAAAGGTAGACCGTCTTTTCGTTGGCATGGGCAGGGCCATCTTCTGTTCTTTGTGTTTTGCCAGCGCTGCTTGAACTGCTTCTGTGTGGATATCTGCAAAATGGAAGTTCATACACTCGGTTTTACAACAGTAGAGGAGGAAGAAAAAACACACAAGGCTTACACATGTGCAACTATTGCTAGGTGTCTGTATTTATGCAACCCCGCATTTTACAGTATCTTCCCAAACAACTACATTTTGCCATTTTTTTTTTTTTTTTTTAAAAAAAAGACAGGGAAACTAACTGAGGTTTCTAAAGTTAGCAAGCTACATAGCAGGGCCAGGTTTTTTTTAGTCCGGAATCTTCTGGGTTAGTCATTATATTCTTGTGTCTCCAGCAACTTTTATAGAAACCCCAACCCCACCAGGTTGTTCCCCTCAACCAAAGATTATTCTAAAATATGCCTGTGTGTAACTTAAAATATGCACAAAAGTAATAGTTTATACAGCCCCAGGTGCACCTCTGGTCTATAAACTGACCAATTCTGAGCCAATTGTCTGATTTAGGAAAAAACTTATGTTCAAAAACCTAAATGGATGCAGATTTCATGTAAATCTTGAAAGTTACTAACTGCAGCTGTAAATACATGCTGATTAGGAACTGAAACAGGCCAGGACGTGAGGCTTCCACCCCCTGCAAACATCCAGAACTCTTTAAAGGAAGACACATCGCTGGTGACGAGAAGACAAAATTAAAAAAACTATGACAAGGGAGAGCTCATCTACATGAATTTCTCAGATTAACATATTTTAATTATGCGTTTCCAAAACCCAGAAAACTCTTCTAACGCTTCATGAAATAGTGGTATGTGACAGCAGTGTTACTGGAGAAGGTATAGTTGATACACTTTATTTGCCCCTGTTGAGAAGAAAACTTAAATCTTGCTAATGCAAAGTGAAAAACAAAACCAGGTGGAAACAAAAAATAGGTGCCGCCACCTTCTCCTTTCCTTAAGTGGAGGAAGACATCAGTAGGGCACTAGTCAGCCATTTCTGCTGCTCTTTGGAAGTACTTTGAGCACAGATAGAGAAAGCCAGCTCTCATTCTCCACGCTCCTCGAGCGGATATGCACAGCAGCCACCAATTCCAGGAACAAATTATTACATGTCCCTTCACTGAATCTGGTTACCCACGGACATGGTTAAAATAAGCTTTCCATTCTGTGAATCACTTGCATTGAACAGTTGCATTCAAGCCAGAAAAACAAGGTGGCAAAGAGATATTTGCTTTTTCTACTTCACATTCTTTTGGATTCAGCAGCTGCAGTCCTGCAAGTCTGATGTTTCTTTATACAGAACCACCAAAGTAGGACTTTCCATCCGCGGACAAATAATAAGCTTGATTCCTTGAGAGGACACAGTACATTCTTGTCATTAACAGGAATCCCGGGTGAACTCCTGCCCTTGTCCTTACCAGATCGATAGCGTTCATCTCTGGCTCCCCCTGAGCGAGCTCGGTGAAATTTGGATGAGGAGGATGAGGATGATGAGGCTGGAGTTGCAGATGGAACAGGCATCTGAGTTCTAGATTCCTTCTGTAATGCTGGATCGACCCCTGGAAAACAGTCCACAGAGTTCTCTGAGAGCAGGAAATAAAAGTAGCTTTTCTCTTTTATCATATAATCACAAGATCTCCCCTCCCCTTTTTTTTGTGTAGTGAATTGGATCTAATTCGTATATTAATACATCTGCCCAATTATATCCTAATCAGTTAAGATATACCTGACCCTTCTTTGACCTTACGCTTAAGAGTTTTTTCCAGTTTTTTTTCTTTTTATAAGGGGTTGTTGGAGAGAGAATTTACGGTAAATCTGAAGTGGTGACCTAATACACAATTTCACATAATTTAAGTAACCTATTAGTGATAAAGGGAGATGAAGTCATCTTTAAGGAATCCATTACAAAACACAAAAGCAAAGGTGATAAGATTCAGATAAATCTCGATAAATGAAATAGTAGAGAAGGCAGGTAAGTCTTATGCTTCCACACACTTAATAGGGCCATTTGCAATGAACTTTGATGTTTTGTGCTTTAGTATCAGTAGGGTTTACTCCCTATTTTGCCATGTTTCCAATGGGAACAGGACTGCATCGCACTCTCATTATTGCATCAAGACAGAAGAGAATTAGCAGTTTAACTTGTGCTGAAGTGATACATATAAACTCCTTTCGGAGATCATAGTCACTTATACCAGTCTCCTTGTAGTCACCGCTGCTATGGGCATGAGCAAAGGGGTCTGACTGATGCAATAAGTCATTATCCCAAATTAAGTCTGAGTCGCAAAGAGCAAACCCATAGAAAAATACGTTGAGAAGCAGTGTTCCACTGACCAGTGCGCATTATTGACAGGAAAACCAATAATATACCAGTGGCAAGAGCCTTTGCTGTTCACATCAATTACAAAACCAAATAACCTGCAGTTGTCCAGATTCTGGGTCCTTTCAGCGTGTCAAGAGGTGAGTTGATTTATCATCCTGGAAAAGTTTGTTTTTCCCATGACTATAGGGAGCTAAATAGATGATCTGATAAGAAATTATCATTTTACATAATTCAGGAAGGGACAAGCAAGGAATCGTTGCTACGGGAGTTTCAATTCTCAAATGAAATGTGTGTCAGTGGGAACTTTTTAAAAACTAAAGGTCATAGAGCTGTAATTACCTTCAGGTTGTCACCTGAAGTCATGCAAAAAGAAGAGCAATTGTGTCATCTAAATATGTGCTGCTTATGAATTCTCACAAACTACCAAAGGATTACAGAAACGATGAGGAAACCACAAATCCTGGAGTCCAATTCCAGTTATACCACTTTCTTAGTGTGTGGTTTTAGGTAAACAACTTAAGGCAAGTGCCTCAAGCTCAGGGAACTTACAATACCAGCAAATCACACCTAACTAGTTACAGAAATGTTCAACCATCTCCTGTACCTTCCAACATCCTAAAGAGCAGCATATTAATTGTATGTTACAGCAAACTAACTATCCACTTAGCCCAGCATTACATGCATTGGAAAAAATTCAAGAACACAGGGGCAACGTGCTCCTGGAAGAAGTTCTCTCTCAACCCCCAGCCTTACTATTTGGCCTAGGAACCTCTTCAAAACTTTTCACCTCTCACTCAAATTTTTAGTAGTTCCATTTGTGATATCAACATTCAACGGAGGCAAGCGAGCTTATGTATCAATGATTCTTTAAACTATCAAGCAAAAAACCTAGAACCTTTATTTCTAGATAAAAAGAAGATACCCTGCCAGCCAGAAATTCTCAAATCGTATTAGGGAGACAACTATTCTCCATTTTCAGTTTTTGGTATTTTTTGGATATCGTAACATGTAGCACAGAGTTCTGTATTTGCTTATTAAAACATAACCATCACCTGTACAAAGATGCCAGCAGCACAAAAAGTAGAATGGAAAAGGAAAAGAGACTTCTGTAGTTTAGGTGCAGGACCTGGTAATCAGAAGACCTGGACTTCAGAGCAAGATTTTCAACTCAAAATCTCAGTTTACCCACATCCAAAAGAATCAGTGTTTGTGTCCCCTTCCTGTCATTCTGGAATACGTTTCATCGATAACTAGTTGAACACCTTTGGAGTGTTTATTTGCCTTAATCAAAAACAAGAGAGTTTTATTTTGATCCAAAGACAAGACAACTTCAGACTGAGAAGAAAAGCTTAATGCTTTCTGATCATTCGAGTATTTACGAATTCAAGTACCCACTAGATGTCAGCAGCAGATTTAACACCATTTTAAATGAATTATTAAATTCATATTCAGTTCTCTTATAAGTCTTGCAAAAGCATCTCATCTGCTCATCACAAGGTAAACATGACATTCCATTTACAAAGGGATCAAAAGTGTCTGTAAGTGACATGACACACCAAGAGCAAGCTCTTTGTTTAAATATTTTGCTATGACAAAATAACATGTTACAGTAGCCTAACAAAGCATTCAAGCACGGATGAGGGAAAAAGCGTATAGCTACATTAAATCACAAATGGTTATACAACAAAGCAACGCAAGTGAGCCAAGCCTGGCAGGTGATAGGTGACTTCTTTAGCATTCCCTTTATAATAATCCAGCTACAGCTGCAGTTTCTGCTGGCAAGATCTGAATCTACAGAGACGTGAAGAAGAAATTATTTCAGATTTGCTTTTGAAGGATGGTATGGTTTTTTAAATTGTTGTTAGTTTTTAAGCAGAATTAACTGCTTTGTGATCCCTGCATTTTGTTGAAGGAAGAGGTTCAATGATTTAGAGATTCAGAGATTTTTCTTCACAGAAAGAGTTTTAGATTAAAAGAACCATTATAAGTATCACATATGATCAACAAGGATAAATGTTTACATTAATAACAAGGACAGTAAGTGCTATATTCATCTGACAGAAGAAAAGCAGCCGGCAAACCTGCTATTCTGCTGTTTTGCATACAGAATCAAACAGAAGCGCTAGTGCTGGACTGGCTATTCCTTATTATAAGATGATTTTTTCAAGCTACACGCCTTTAAAAATTATGTAAATAACAAACTCACAAGGGTTTACAAGCCACACTGAACAGCACTTCCAGAACACAGGGGACAGCCTCGCTCAGCAGCAGGCATGGCTGCATAAGCAGTGTGATTGCTTAGTGTGATTGCTGCTGTCTTCCAGCGCTAAGAACTCGCCAGATTTAGGAGATTCAGAGACTTTTGCAGAAGTTACTGCCTAGATGGATCTTAATTCTGCCCTGTACAAGGCATGAAGGAAAAATTCAGGTGCTCTATTGACTTGGTGCTGGATATTATTTCAAAGATGGAGAAATATATTCGCTAGAGTCAATTGATAAGCTTTATTTGAAATTGTGATATCCCTCAGACTGAATAAGGAAGAAAATAATTCCTCATTTGTGGCAGCTGCAAGTCAGATCTTGTAAATGGGTGAAACTCTCTAAGCAACACTAAGCTGGAGCGCGTGTGCATGATTTACAGGTTTAGACAAAGCTGTTTTATCACTGGGTACTATTCCACATGAGCTCCTATTTGAAATAACATGATGCTGGAAGATGGGGAGGAGGAAAAAAAAAAAAAAAAAAAAAAGCAAAAGTTTACAGGAGAGTTCTGCTGGCTTATTGGCAGTCCACAACACACAGGCTGGCAGGAAGGACTTCTCTGAGACAGGAAATATATGACAGCCCACTTGGGAAGCAAAGAAGAAATACTTCTTTTCCAAACTGCTGTGATTTCAAAGAAATGAAACACTATAGTAACAGAGCCTGTAACGTTCCCATCTTGTGCTATACATGAATACATGAAGCAGAAAAGACAACAAAATGTACATTAACCACTATAATTCATAGATGAAATAAACTAGCTTCAAATGTTACCAATTTCAACAGGTTTACAAGCATATTACTCCTGTCTTCCAACACCTTTCCCTGAGGTACTGGAATGCAAAAAACACTGCATCACATTCATCTCACCTTTACAATACAAAAGCAAGCACACCAATGTTCTCTTTGCTTGTTTAAAATTTTGAAAAAAATTTTTTAATCATCATTAAATCAGGAGTAAAAGCACTCTAGCAGTTACATAAAAAGGTTCTGATAGTGAATCAGGGCTTAAGGAATAGAATTTCCTTTACACATTAGCAGAGGAACCAAATGCATTATCTTAAATAGCAAGAAAATGTACTGTGCCAACAGTCTATGTGCAAGGGCTGCTAATTTTGGTAGGAGGCATTTCTGCATCTGTATTGTTTGAGCTAAAAAGTTGTAAATGCTTTTGCAGATTTGCAGCAACTCATATGGACAGGAGCTCTTTTTCTACACAGAAATTTGCCTGTAGCCTGCAGCAAAAACCTAGTTTCAAGAGGTGGTGAGTAGCAGAGCGGTTCATCCATCCATCCAAACAGCGTTTTTGAAAATAGCAAAAAATAGCATTGCATCTTTTAAAATAGGCATAAAAATACTTGGTCCTCACAAGTAACTCTGGGGTTATTAAAAAATGTCAGTGTTACTCCAACAAAAGCAACATCTCAAAGCCCCGAGACCCCAGTCTGTTTCAGAAGGGAACTTGTGGTTTAGCTAGTTATACACATTTGGAAAGACATAAGGATGAGATGACAGCAGGGCGGCCTTTCTTTATTTTCACAGGTGGTTAGGCAGTAGTGTAACATGAAATAAGCACGCCTGTCCTCCCTGGTTTGGTCTGGGCAACAGTGAAATCAGCAGCATTACTTAACACGCACAACCTGGGAAGCTGCTCAAAATATCTTCTTCAAAGCCTTTTTGTGCAGCAGCCAGCACATAACAGAGGAGCAACAACTCCAGTATCACAGCTCCATCACCTCAGTAAGTTCCATTTACAAAAATGGATGTTGCACCAGGAAAACATGTATCTTTAGGTAATTAACATTGTAGCCTTAACTCTAAAATAATGAGGCAAGCTCCCAGAGGCAATGTGAAGGGAGCACAGATTTAGCAATAAGAATCTCCCAAATTATAACGCTGACATGCCCTGACATGTCATCATACCTACCTTCATCTCATTTCACATCTATGAAATGGAGACAATACATTAGCTAACATCAGGAAGGTGCTTTGAGAAATGTAAGGCACTAAATGCCAGCAGTAAATATTTTTTGTTGTTGTTGTGGACTAAATTAATTTTCTTCTCATTAACAAGGTGACCTGATTCTGAATCTCTCATGCATGACTTCAACAGGATTTTTGCAACAGGAAATTCCCAGATATAGGGACAGCTGGATATAAGATATATAAAAAGCTGAGGGCTGAGCCAGAACGGCAGTCAAAATGCTATCTTAATTGGTGACCTCCTATCAGCCCGTACGTCTTCCTGAACTCCGGCTCATTCTGCAGTCTTGAAAAGCGCGACAATTAAAATAGCAGTGCCACAGACGGTCTTGCCAAACACTTTTTTTCCCCCCCTCCTAATTAAACAACATTTTCTGAAACAAACCAAACATGCGTGCACAACACCAGGCATGAGGGGCACAAGATCATATTGGAAGTTGAAAAGCAACTTGCAGAGACCTTCAGGCTCCACTGGACTCCAGGACAAAAGCGAGTCTGCCAAGAAGGCACCTGAACATCGGAAAGAAGCCCACATTTCCTTCTAAGGCTCAAGATCTCCACTGGTATACACATTGGACTGAGAAACTGTAAAACCTGCTTAACAAATACCTACTTATAAAGACCATAAAGAGGGATTAGTCATGTGTATTACTTTTGGGTTTCTTTAAATAACAGAAAGAGATTTGAATCAAAAGGCAACAACCGAGTCTTCAGAGATTCCTATCATATAGTGGTTCAGGTAGGCAGTACTCAGAGTGCTGTTTGTAATAAAATCTCAAAGTTGAAGACTAAAAAACCAATTTCTGCTTGCCTTGCTACCTTCAGCACGTTGGCTTAGGCAGAATACACTGTTCTTACGTATATAAAGCACCCACTGTGGCACTCAAAGTTTCTCTCAAGCGAACGGGCACCAGCTTTTGTTGAATACGCAAACACAAAGAACTTGAGAAACAACTGGGATGGAGGAGAGCAGGAATGCAACCATCAAGTGTTTTGAAGTGGCAGAGTCTAGAAGCTACCACCTGACAGCAGCAGAGTCCTTTTGTGCTCCTCAAGCAATTGCCTGAAGTGAACTGCTGTAATTTCAGCGGAAAAAACCTCTATATGATCTTTCCCCAGTGAACGCCGTGCTGATGGTCAATAAATGCACTTTTAGCCTTCACTCTTTTAAATTTTTTTTGGCAGTACTTCAGTCTCAGTACATTACAGTAAGTCCAGTCATGACTGCCTGTCATACCCATTCATTCCCCAAGCTAAGAGCCAGCCACATTAGTCTTTAATGGTTAAGCATCTCAGCATATCAGTAGCGCAATTATTTTGGGTAAGCATCCCCATAATAATTATTGGGCATACTTTCAGCCATGTCTTTCAGTTTACAATTATATATAATTATCCTACATACAATCAGCTCTACTGCTAAGGATCTTTGAACCAAAAGAAACAGATGTAAACAAAGTACATGAATTCAGCTACTCTGGTAAAATAAACCAACAAATTATGAAAATTCTCGTGTTTCTCCAACAAGGAATTAAGGTGGCTGAAAGAAGGACGCAGTACAAACTCTGCAGTTAGGCCATTTTTAAGAATGTTCCAAGAATGATTCTCACACCTCATGATCAATTCAAAGCCCTTGAGTTCTCAGCTGACAAGGGAGTAGGACGTGATTTATGTATGTGGGAGATAAAGACAGGGCTTTCGAAGTGTTGAAATACACAGTCTCTACAGAGACCCACCAACCTGCTCTGGAACTACCAGGAATCCCTGGAGTTCAATATAAACAACCGAACTAGAGGCAAAATACTGCCCATGACTTCATGGCATCCATGCAACCTCCACACTGTAATTCTAAGAGTACTGCATTCAGCTCTGGGGCCTCCAACATAAGACAGACATGGAGCTGTTGGAGCGAGTCCAGAGGAGGCCACGGAGATGCTGCGAGGGCTGGAGCACCTCTGCCATGGAGACAGGCTGGGAGAGTTGGGGTGGTTCAGCCTGGAGAAGAGAAGGCTCCGGGGAGACCTTAGAGCCCCTTCCAGTCCCCAAAGGGGCTCCAGGAAAGCTGGAGAGGGGCTGGTGACAAGGGCAGGGAGGGACAGGCCAAGGGGAATGGCCTGAAGCTGCAGGAGGGCAGATGGAGATGGGATGGGAGGCAGCAATCCTTCCCTGTGAGGGTGCTGAGGCCCTGGCCCAGGGTGCCCAGAGAAGCTGTGGCTGCCCCTGGCTCCCTGGCAGTGTTCAAGGCCAGGTTGGATGGGGCTTTGGGCAACCTGGGCTAGTGGAGGGTGTCCCTGCCCATGGCAGGGTGGTGGAACTAGATGGGCTTTGAGGTCCCTTCCAACCCAAACTGTTCTACGGCTCTGTGATTAGATAGCTGAGGAAACACATATGAAACAGAATAGTTCAGAGTTGGCGAATGAAGATCCCTTTAATGTCAAAGCTATGCCAAATCCTTATGCCAGCTGAAACAAGTACCTACCTTGGGTTTGTGGAACATATGGAGCCAGAAGCTTTGCTCTCTTCTTCTCATACCCCTTTTGTGTGATGTCCCCTAAAACCAAGGAAAGAAAACTCATTTAATCAGGTCCTCGTTTTTCAGTTTGAGGTCTGTTTGCTTTTCTTTTCAGTGACATGAAGGTTTCATTTGAACACAGCAATGCACTTGCTGAAGAAAATCTGAGACCAAAAAATGCAAGTACATTATGATTTCAAAGCCTCCATATTCTAGAACAACTGTAGTTTCCCTTGGGATCAGAGATATACACTATACACTATTTAAATGCAATAATTTGAATCAGAACAGCTATCTAAATGGAATATCAAAGCAATGAAAACGTAAAAAGGGAAACTTGGAGTGCATGAAAATATTCTGTAACCACAAAGCGAACTTAGGCTAACAAAATGGAGTAATTCCCAAACAACAGGGAAAGTGCAAATTTAGAGCCTTGTCTTAAACTAATCAAATTGAGAACAGCTCTTAGTAATAAAGTGAGCCCACTGCAGGAGCTGTTCAAAGCACATCCGAAAACTGAGGCAAGGATGAACAGAGTCAAATTCCAGACTACTGCCCAGCAAGCACACCCTATGATCCAGAAAATCAGACATTTAATCACATCTATTTGATATTCAGTGAAAGCAAGCTGGGGGTTGTGGATTTTTTAACACAGTAGTAGCTGTAACTCTACTGTTTGCCTACTGGCAGAAGCATGCAGAAGATAGATGCTTGAGCTCCACAGAAGCAAAAACTCCAGAAGAGAATAAGTATTAGTAAACTTTTCTCTTTTTTAAAAAACTAATCTGTCTGATCCTGGAGATGTACCATCTGGCTGCTGTCTTTTGTTTTAATTTCTCACATTACATCAGAACCACAAGAAAGACTGAAACCTTGAAGGGATTAAAACAAAAAGCCCTGCAGCATTTCAAGCCTTTTTGTAGCCTGACCTGCACTTGTAACCTCTTATCTCTTGGGGCCGAAAGATTGGAAGCGATCAAACACATAGCAATAAGAAAACAGAATTATTTGGTATTACTTCTCAAGCTAAAGTTAAGCCCATATTTGTATCACAACAAGAAACTAGTGATCGCAAACAGCATGTTTTCTTTGCCGAGAGCCTGATTATTGCAAGGCAACAGAGTATTAGACACTGAGCAGCACAGGCTGCTGTATTTGCTGCCTTACAGCATCCTTCTGCCAGACACTTCCAGCCTGATCGGGAGGGCCACATCAGAAAAGGTGATTAAAGGGTTTAAGCTCTAAGCCTCCCAACACAACCAGCGTCTCTGCTAAAACATTGCAGCTAACTGGCCATTTGGGTTATAAAGGTGATTTTACAGTCCTGAAATGCTTGAGGGAATGGATTCACTCCTTTGTGCTGGACAGTCAAATGTCAGCGTCATTTGAGACACCTTGACGAAAAGTTGTGAAGCTGAAATGGGTACTTGTGCTGCTTACTGGAGGGTGTGCATTTGCACACAAAATTTTATCTCACTCCTCTTACACTATGCTTGACTCAGGCCCCAACAAGTCCGAACAAATCTAGCAATGAAAATTAGAATGTCCATGAAGCACTGAAATGCCAACCAAAGCATTAATTTTAATGCTTGATTGCAATATACGGCTCAGTCAAATTAATCCAGCTCATAAGAAAGGTATGTGTAAGAAAAGTACACCTTCAAAAAAAGAAATATACAAAGAGTATATGCCAAAAGGATAATATTTTGATTGACTGCATAAGCTAAAAAATCCGCCAGCTTTTCTGAGATTTGCCTCTCCGTTTTCACAGGCAGTTTTAATTCCCCACGTTTGTTCATTTGGGTGGCAAATAGACCAGGGTGACTGCCACTTCAGGAAAAACCAACCTGTGCAGAAAGAGGGAGGGATTTTTCCTTATAAACCAACCCACAGATTTGTTTGTAGCTTGTTATTTAGTGATTAATTTCTCCACAAGATTTAATTAGACTCTTGACATCGGTGGTTACACACTATATGTAATGAAACATGTGCCACAAAATTGTTGGAATTACTGAGGAATACCAGTACATTACTAATACCAGCACTCTCAGTTTAAGTACCAGTAGCATCACGTTCTGTTTGACATACTGGGAAGCAAAGAATTCTCTCTAATCACTTGCTTCATACTAATATCCTACCAGTAAACCAGATCTATCCTCACACGAATGCAAGGCTTACGGTTCACAGATTTGCATTTGGAAGTTTGAAGCTGAAGTGAGATATTACTGAAAAAACAAGAAGGTAACTCAGGCCAAAACACTATCTGCAACCTTAACTACCATGTGATACAGATCATTTACATTATTGCTTGAAAAAAGGATTCTCTGAGCATAAACTAACAAAAAAAATAAAAAGCCCAATGCTATTTGGCAAGAGCAGGAAAGTTCCAACTGGCAAAATTCAAGCAACAGAAATAAGGGTGATAAATCCCTGGGACTTCCCTGCAGCACTGTCTTCCCACTGCTGAATTTCCAGGTAGAGTTTGTAATAATAAAAATAATAATTCCAGTATTTTGACAAATGGGTTGACAGTCTCAAGCACCTGCCTACAGGATTAGAAAGCACAACACTTAAATTTTTAGACTAGCCCTACTGAAGTGGAACTAGGCAATAGGGACTGAAAAGGTTAAGAGAAATAGATAAATTAGAGTTCTTTATTTAAGGATGGTCATCCATGCAGGTTAGGAACAGAAGACAATTATCTGAAATAAAGCTCCAGCAAGACACTGGGACTAAGGCTCTTGGAAAAAAAAAAGCTTGTGCGCAGGCACGGGTGACAGGTGTAAAGTCATCTCAATAAAATTATGATCCGATTACTACAACCACAATAGTTATGCCCAAATTGACATCTCAGGGCTTGGAAGCAAGCATCCCTTTAATATGGTGCACGAGAGGAATGAATTTATTGTATAGAGCCTCTTCCATCTGGTCATATAGAGTTCAAATTTGGTATCAATCCACTGAGACAGAAACCGAAGATTCACTAAGAGAGAAATTTTCTTCCACCCTGTTCCTTTTCTGCTGATCTGCAGGAAATGGCAATGGCTAGATCCGAACATAAATGCGGACTTCCTCACCAAATATCATAAATTACTGCAACAGGAAGAGAACCAAGACAATAGGACTGCAATCTCAAGAACCATTCATTCCTACTACATAAACCTGGTAAATCGTCAATCCCGCTTCCATAAATTAAACACTTTGTGACATTTGGTGTGGTAAATTCTTCCAGAGAGCTGGAAAAACAACCCAAGAACCACAACCCCTCTCTACACAGATGCAAGACACAGCACTACAAAGAAAGCATTAGCAAAGCAAATGAGAGCTGACAATTTAGCTTTAAAATGGTGCTAGTGTTTGTTCACTCCTAGGAAAGAAATTACAAACAAAAACACTCACTGCTGAGACATTCTTTTGGCCCTCTCCCAGCTACAACTGTTTCTGTTCGGCTGTAGTCTATATTTATCTATAGCCTAGGCTAGTCGTGGTTGTGCCTCCACATGCTGAGGAGGCCCTGCTAAGGAAATGGGAGTCTTGTCAAAAGAAAGCAAAGCTTCAGTTTCTTTTCAGTCAAGACCCTTTCGTCTTACCCGACTAAGATTTTTCTATGTCGCAGTCTTTCCTAGTGTCTCAAAATGCTATGTCGGGAATCTTTAGGGTTTGGGTGTTTGGTTTGGTTTTTTAAAGGACACGTGAGTGTGAGCTAAGCTGCTGATCACTGATGTGGACGAGGAATGGACTCTCCTTCCTCTACACCTCTGCTGCCGTAACAGCAGCCATCAGCTCAGGCTTCACCTTCCACAGATAACCAGTACATCAGAGCAGAGTGACATGTAAACACAAGCCACCACCGCTACAACCCAGTACATCAGCTCCACACACTACCAGTTTCCTCACTACCCTACCCAAACTCACAGTTTTTCTACCCCAACCAGTGCAAAGCTCTGCTACCACCTGCACTACTCACAAAGGTTAACTCATCCCAATGCACGAGAAATTTTCTCCTGCAGAGCCACCAGCTCAGTTTTCCTGCTCATTTGCAGAGCATTTGATGGACCAGCTCCAGCCAGCTTCACGGAACAGGTTTTCCGGCAGACCGCTGGTGCTGGTATCGCATTGCTTCAGTAATTCTTCATGTTACTATATATCACAATACTGTTCCCCTCTTTCAAGCCTCTCCTCCCTCCATTTAATCTTTTCCCTCTTCTGACAGTTTTAAAAGAAGAATTTAAAGAAATCCTACTTTTCGAGACACAGCAGGTCTTGCAAATACACAAGAGATGCCCTTCTGTGGATTCAGAGTAGGAAATAACTCTAGATTTATGGTTGGCAGAAACAAGAGAAGTTCAATCAAGAAACAACAATTTCTCCTCACTTGGAACGCCTAGACAATAATCCTGACAGCAGACACCTCCATGATGAAATCCAAGGGGCCCTGCTTGTTTGTGATTAAATAAGCACACATTTGAGAAACAGAATTCCCTAAAAAAATTCAAAAAATTGCTTCCGATACTCCTTTTTCATATGATTCTCCAAATTTCTTGAGAAGAAATTAGAATTCATCCTCATCACGCAAATCCAATCTGGATGTTCTGACAGTGCAGGAGAAAAGATGACCTTGGGAATGACAGAAAACAGAGGGATATGGGCTTACACAGAGCAGAAGGAAGTCCAGCGAACTACAACTGATCAGCCTAGATGTTACACCTATATTCAAATCATGCAATAGAGAAGCCTGAAACTTCAGGACTCTCACCACCCTGTGACGCCAGGCTGCTTTTTAGCAATTAGAGTTGATGATCTATTCTAAACAGTGGTGCTCAATCAGTGCAAGGTGGTAACACCAGCTAATCCTGCTAGCTCAGACAATACTCCTCTTTCAACATCCTTACTCCCCTTCCCCCCATGGAATGAGAACACTGAATCATTTACTGTCTAACAAAACCATAATTACTACAGTGAAGAAATTAAGGAAAATGATCACGTAGTGCACAGCATCTCCCCAACAAAGCCTTCAAACACGTGACTGTACCAAGCAAAAGATTCAAATTTGAAAGCAGGTTGTATGCATTTTTAAAAAATGTTTGTAGGCTTTAAAAAAAAGTCAATGTTTCTAGCAGTTTATGCTAACAGAGAATCATGGAAATGCTTCTGGTACATCCATTGGCCCCCAAACAGATAGCTACTCTATTTAACAGCAAGTATTGTAACAAGATTATAACAAAAATGAGGACATAAATTCTATTATCACCACTGCATCTGCTTTTCAGGTCTCACCTCTAGAAATGACCTTGATGACTTTGCCTTTCTTGCCTACTCCCCTGCTTGATCTCCAGGCACATCTGACAGGCAATGTCTCCCTGTAGTTTTATCATCTCAAACTTACAAAGCCTGGTTTTGCAGAGCTTGATTTTGGATTTCCTGTCTTTGACCAGAAGTAGACACCAAACTGAAGATACTGGAACCCAGAAGCATAGCTGAAAGTCCAAAATGTTCTTTTGCTGCATGCCACTTCCAGATAAGGTCTTCAAGTGTGTCTGGAAGTGCTAGGTGGCACGTTTGAGAAATCCAAAGTGAGGAAGGTATGCACTTCAGCACTTAAGACTGTCTCAGTTTTGGCCTAGGTAGAAAACAGGTATCAAAGCAATCACTTCAGCAAGAAATGTTGCCACTCATTTATTTATTCTGCAGCTAGATATCATCTTTCTTCCATTTCCTGGAGGACTGGAAACTTCTAGACACCCCCACTCCTGACAGTGAGTGACCAAAGCTTAAAGCTAGGACGTCCTCAACCCCAGGCTTCAGCAACCCAGAAGACAACACTTAAATCTTTTTTCTAAGGCTGTGGGTTCACACAGACTATACCTGTTAAATGGTCTTGCACTCCTAACACTCTTTGGCTATAACTTCAGCACAAAAACTATGTTTGAAACAAGTTTAGACAATTGCCTCTTTCTGTTTGAGGCCAAATGATGATGCAGCTTCAAAGATTCCCTCCTCCTTCCTTCTGGTGAAGCTGTATATCAGGTTTTCTACTTGAAGACAATACCAAGGTCTGCAAAATCATACAGCCTTCCAGAAAAAAGTCACTGATTTCTTGAAAAAAAAATAGCCTTACTCACTCCATATGTCACAGCCCCCCCCCCAAAAAAAACCCCACAAAGACCAAAATCAAAACCAAACAGTAAGAAAAACAAACAGAACCGGTTTGTGCTTTGCAGTTTCCCTTTAACAGCACCATTCTGTTCCCATTAAGAACATGAATAGGCTACTGAAAAAAACAGCAAGTCTTACAAAGCTCTGTTTGTTAAGCACAAGCATTATACTGCTACAGTTTCAGCACTAAAAGTTGCACAGACAGATCAGCTCCAGATTAATTTATATACACAGTACAAGTCTACTTGGCTCCAGCACTGTGGGGACTCTGTTCCACAGTTTCAAAAAATCTTTTCTAAAGGCTTATGAATGTTGCTTTACCAAATTAAAACTATTTTAATCTCAACATTTATTATTTCAAAAGAATGCAGTTCAAGATTAGGATTTTGTGGCATGGTCTACCCTGCGTACACGGCCGTTGCCAGACTTCCACAGTGCAGAGGTCTGTGTCATTTAAGGTCACAAGGCGCACCTCACCACAGGTCACTTACTGCGTGCCTTAAGTATTTTTTTTTTTTTACCTTTAAACAATAAATCCAACTACTGAAACTGTACTGAAGAATCTCTTTATCTTACGGCAGCATTTCAGAGTTCCAGATGATCCACTGTCCTTGATTCACCCGTCTGGGCCCATGTATTACAAGTAGTAATCTTAGATGCCATATGTGATGCATCACCAAACTGGGTGAGCTAAGGACAGAGTTCCGTTTTCTTTGTGTGCGTGGGCAGGGGGTGACCAATGCAAAGGAGGTCTCAGCAGAGCAACTTCAACCGAAGACCCTCTGTTCCCCACAAAAAAATAAAAAAGGCACATATGGTAACTTATCATTACCACTTCTGCTGAAAACAGCACTATGCAGGGTCAGCAAAACGAGTTCTCAAAAGCTTTGCAAGACTGGGACGCTGAGAAATGCTTGGAAGCTTACCACTGTAAATAAAAGAGCCTCTTGTAAGCGTACTACACTTTTGTTGTTCTCATGTCTGCTGCAAGAAGAATCATTCTCGCACGTGACTGCATGCACGGTTTACACAGCATCAATGCGACCCCAGCATTCTCAGCAGTTAGGTTCTTTAAAGGACTTCCCCAGGTAAGTTGCTCAAATGACCACGAAGCCAAACTTCAAGCCATACCTCTAGTTCAGCTGTACGTCAGAACCAGAAGGCCAGAGCTAGTGTGCCTTTCAGATCCTTTCCTCTGGCAAAAGGATGCATGATGCACTTGTGCATCAGCAACTCAACTCATGATACTGATGCACAGGTAACATCTACCTTTACAAAAGGTAAAATGTTTTTAAAAAGGTTCCAAAACCTCTTGGAAGATAACCCCTTAAAATCTTTAAATACATTGTTAACTTCTGTTAACCCTGATAACCCTACTAAATACAGGCTCTGCTCACTGCTGCTAACAAATGTCTGCAAAATACAATCACTGAAGTCAGCTTTATGCAAGATATTCTGTTGCAAAGTGCAGCCATTTAAATTTTACATGTTACCCATAAAGCAAACATATGCACATAAATAGTTTAATCCCATATACAAATAATAAATCTTGCATGTAACCCCATCCTGGGGAAAAAAAAAAAATCTTTTAAATAGCTACAACTTGTCATGGGGAAAAAATGCATTTTCCCTTCTGAATGCTATAAAGGGCACAAAACCAAGGCTTCGTCACAAATAGGATTTTGCAAAATCTATTAAAAAGAAACGTTTTCATCTATTTTTAATAAGTAGTCAATGAGAAGAATGTGGATTTAGATGTAGGAGCACAGTGTTTATACTACTAGCTCTGCATCAGAACAACGCATTTAAATGAGGAGAAACAGAAAGTGTCACATACACGTATGCAAGAAGTAGCTATACTCACAGTCTGAGCTGAGTAAAGCAAGACAACTCACAGTGTGTTTAAAAAACCCGGATGAAGCGATTCTGCCCTGAATAATACTCTTTTCTGACTAACCTCCTGGTCACAGACACCAGCAGAAATCCACACGTGTTTAATCCTCAGCACAGACACAGAGACCTAGCCCTCCACTGCCAGACTGAAAAAGTTTCCCAGGAAATGACTAAACTTTATGCAAGAGTAACAACCCCGTGATTCAGCACTTATTCAGTAGGTACATCATTCTCTTCCTTAAGGTAGAAACTGAATTATTAGAACAGTGAGTGCTGATAACCTTCTCCTAGGAGTTGCCCGTCCAGCCCAACTACAAAGGATTGCACACACATAAACTCTTTGCCTATTCTAAACAGCACACACTTTCTCCACAAGATAGACCAGCGTGGACAGACGATTTTCCAAATCCAGTCTGGTTTTAGCACAGGAATAAAAATAAAAACAAAAACCTGCAGGCACCCAAAGAGAACTCTGTATCTTGCTACAAAATACTGAAGACTCACGCAGATAGCCACCCACAATCAGAAAGCTAAACCTACACAACCTGCAGTAAAGAGCATGCAGTGATGATCTGGGGGCTGTGACAAACGTGGTGATTGATTAAAGTCACATGTATGAAGCTTTTACCCCACCCACAGCCATCGCAACACCACCATTTCCAGTCCGAGGTATTCAATGAAACCAGACAGTCCCTGGCATTTATTCCGCACCCTCGGTTCCAGGGGAGGACGGGCCCTCGCCAGGGCTGTTTTCCTCTCGGCACTCTCACACAAAAAAACCTGATCATATTTTTGCAGCTTTTTGTTCGGCAGCTAACGTGGCCACACAGAATATTACTACAGTGGAACTGCTTGCGATAAGATTAAAATAGAAGCTAGTATGGGTTTTAATCCTGTACGCAATTCCTATCACCTACCCCTTTGTGGCTCTCAGGTGCCAATATTTAGTAATTCTCTTGAAACAGGCTTCAATTTTTCTAACATAAGCCAACTGCCACAGGTACTCCTTGCTAGTAACCCTCCTCCAAATCTGACACCATAGCAACACCTTGCCAAACCATCCCGAAAAGCAGTTTGGATATGCAGCCTATTTCAGTCCAACTGTACCTGAAGTTACTTTTTGTAATTAAATTCTACATTCTTGAATAAGATGTAAGAATGAGAGAAGAAAGAAGTTAAGAGCAATTATTCCCTTATCTGTTGATCAAACGCAGTGCTTCTCACACAAAGTATTCGAGTATGGAAATGCAACTCTGACCTTCCTTTAAACACAGAGTTAACAGAGCACTAACCTAGCTGGCATGTCATACTGCACGGTAGCACAATAATTACATGTTTCCAGATGGGAAAATGCTATTTCAAATCATAGTGCGATGAGCTCAATCATTATGCATGGTAAAACAAAGAAAGATATCTTGATGAAAGCATTAGCACTTAAAAGATCACTCCCCAAACAAAAGTCAATAAAAAAAAAAAAAGTAAATTGTAAGAATGAATTTTTTAGAACTAGAGGTGAGACATCTATCATGACATGTCTTCCCACATGCCTCCTACCCTGGCTTTCCCAAAGAGGTAGTACCAAGTGTGTATTCATAAGGCTGTCACTCCCATTTCACAGAAAAAAAGCAGCAGAGAGCGAGCAAAATACATTGTTTTTCCCAAAGCACTGAAATCTGAAACACAAACCACAGTCATTTTACAGCATTAACAACTCTAGGATAGTTACTATTAAACAGTATTAGTCAGCACAGTAGGATTCCGCTACTTAAAAGTTAAAGCAATACAATTATTAATCTTTTACCCAGCCTCAAATTAGTGTGCAACACTAGTAATTTGACTTGCAGAAACTCCCACCAAATTCCAGAAGCATACCTGATGAAAAGACAGGAGGCAGACTCAGTCAGCAGCTACGAAACTGTTCTTGGGTTTCCTACTCATTTCTTTTAAGCCCGACTAGTGGGAACTAAAGCACTTTGCAGAGCAGGTTTAAGGTTATTTAACACAGAGAAATTTAAAATAACCCCACCTCCACCCAAACACAGTTCTACAAAACCAGAGCTATGCTCAAGTTAATGGGGGGCTGCCCCACAGAGCGATCCTTGCTGCGTACAAGCCCAGGGCTCTGTACAGGCTCCTCTACACAGAGGCCAGGCCATCTTTTCTGAGGAGTACCACCCATTCAAGTTGGTTACAAGCTTGGGAAACCAGATTTAAATAGAAAGAGCAGAAGAAAAATGCACCATACAGCATGGCATAAGAAGCAGATTTCAGGCCTCGAGCTCAGTACAGGCTGTGTTAAGCTTTCAGTTATGTTTACATCAGCAACCATGGCTTCTTGAGGAATTTCACTGCTAAGGAAACCATGCTGGCATGTCACCAGCAAGCCTAAGAAAAGCCATTATTCTGTCAGCTGCAATGCTCTTTACAAGAAAGATCATGCAAGGAACGACTTCTGTTCAGGGCTCTTTCGGCACGCTAAAGAAGAGTCAATGTCTGCTTCAGAAGCACTTTGTTCAGAGGCTGGATAGCAGGATGTGGCAAGATCCTTCTTAAGTGAAAGCCTTTAAGCTGCGTGGAAGATCAAAATAATGGGCAAAACGCACTATAGCGGCAAACACGAGAACCCTCATAGCACAGCTCAACAATCCAGCTGCACGTTGCAAGTGCTCCACAAAGTTACTGAACTTAGCTACTTCAATGGAAAATACACACCTCTTCCAGCACACTGATTCCTCCTTTCTAATTCTGCACACTAACAGCTCTTTAAAAAAAAAAAAACTACATTCAATTTTTAGTACAAAAGTGGCCCTCGATCTGTCTGCCTTTAAGTAGAAAAGTCATGCTAATATCATAAAGAGAAGGAACAGTCAATCTCAATTTGCCGGCCTTGTTATGCAGGGTATCGCAAGATCAGACAGATATTTCTATCATTCCAAAACGGCAAGACCCTAACACATGTATTTTTCTTGCCTTTTATCAGTACGTCACACTGTCATATTTTCTCAAAACTATGAGGACAAACACCCTTTCTACACTGACACCAGTGGACCTTGAACCTAAACAAACAGGCTTAAAAGTAGGAAGGATTTTATTCAACAAGCCATATCCAAAACCACAGCAAATTTTCCTATTGTGGCCTCTCTAAGGGTGCAGTATCTTCTTTTCCAATTTAAATAAACTGAATTCTCAAATGTCTTTCTAGTAGAGGGAAGGAAGTATGGAGAAATCAGTAGGATTATTTAAGAGCACACAGTCAGCAACTCGACAAAAAGAATGCAAACAAAATGAACAAAAGCTTACAAAAAAAGATACTGGAGTTACAGATGTGATTTAGTTTGAAAGCTTCAGTCTTTGACAGCAAATTAATACAGAATTATTTACAATACTAACATATTTGCTTCCAAAATACTGTGTGTTCATTACAAAATTTGTCACGGCAACCTTGTTAAAAAGCTGCTTCTGAGATCACATTTTCTCGTCAAACATTCACATAATCAAACTCTACATGAGAAAATTTCTATCTTGTTAATTTTTCATCAGCGAAAAATAAAGCAGAAGATATCAGCAGAGTAATCACAGCAAATGACTCCAAAACACCTTGCTTGAAATTCTCAGTGAGTGGAGAATTGAGGCTCTCAATAAAACAAAAAACAGAGGATGGCACAAAGCTTTGGACAATTGCTGCTTTGTGTGCACAATAACTACAATCTCCAAAGCAGTCTAGATAGAGAGGCTGAGAAAACATCTCATCTGAATTCCTCCCTAGCCCCGGTCTACCGAGGCCAGTATTTCTGTAAAGCTGCTTTAGCATTCCCAGTTGCTCAAGAAATCTGAGTGCGCTCGCTCCTCTCCAAAAGGTAAGCTCTTCTCGTTACAGCAGGCATCCTCTCAACAGGCCAACGACCAGTCCCGGCGTGGTCTGATCCGCACGCAAAAGTCACTCCCTTCTGGAAAAGCAAAGCTATCACCATGAGACAGATTAAAGCCTAATAATCTCACTGACAGAAGCCTCGTGAAGAACAAATTGGACAGCTTCCAACAACACTGTCTCCGCTTTAGAGGACTGCAAAATAGGGACTGGCCCTAACACAATACGTATGACACTTGTAATATTAATGAGTCAGCCCTCTAACTACACACAAGAGCTGAATATCAATGAAAAAGGAAGCGTGTTTTACATCTGGCACCTGGCGTATTGGAACAGCAAGCAAATACTGCTTTGCTGGAGAAGCAAACACCTAAACACAATTACTCTCCAAATTGTTCTATTTGATTTTGATGCTTCTGTGCTCAGTTCCCGCAAAGGCCAGAGACATTTGATACAGTGGAAATAAACTCATTGTGGTTTATTTATAATAAAAAGGGAAGGAAAACAAACACTTTCCTCTGGAAATGACACAGCTTTCAGCAGGTAAATGAAAAACTCCTGTTGGTAAATTCAGCATTAAAGTATCAACAGAGTTAGCCATAAACAAAATCTTTTAAACAACAGATTGACTGACCCAGCAAACACTAGCCGACTGGACAGAAGCATTAACTGGTAAACAAAAACGGCCTCTGGCAGAGGCCAGAACGCCGACTGTGTTTCCCCTTTGTTGTTTCCATCTTGAATCACGAACACCAGATTTCAGGAGGCTGGAAGTGGGAGTCGGTCACAGCTCAGAGGGCTGTCAGCTGAAAAGCATAAACTCCTGCGCAGGCCTAATCAAGAACTTAGCACAATGCAAAACAACTGGGAACTTGTGTACTGAAGGCAGCTGCACAGTCAGAGGGAAAAAAAAAACCCCACAACAACCAATCGATCTCTAAACTGGTTCCAAATGTTTTTCAGGCCGAATTATCTCATGCACTGAAAGGCAATCTACCTGCACCAGATCTGCCCATGTCATGTGCTCTTCACTTGAACAAAGTACCTCGAATTTGGAAGAGAAGAAACTTCATTTCTCACAACATGTAAAAATTTCACGCCGTATTTGTGCTAACAAGCTGCAATCTCTCCAAGATCAAATTTATCATAGAAATGGGTCAAAAATTATGAAATATCATTTATAGGAACTTCTAAACACAAACCAGCAGTGTAAATATCCACATTTCGGCCCTAACCAAGTGAAAGTTGAACACTTCTGTGTCACCAAAACACTCATGTCAGCACTGCTTGCTTGCAGGAAAGCAACACAGGGCTCAAGCTGCGAACGGAATGACTTCTGTCATGGCCAAATCACTTTCAGATTCAGAAGTTCAGCATCAGTGTCTCACTCTGTATTGGGAACAAGCGGTGGCAGAGTACACGGCAGAAACCTGCGGCTCCCCACACCGCACAGCTGACTGCATCCATGTTTTTCACTGGAGAGTGGCAATACAGACTGTTTTTTATGGGCAAGAAAAAGTGTTACTTGGATGAGATACAGTATTTGCTTGGCTGGACTCAGCTGGAGAAAAGGAAAAACTGCTGGATCTATTTTATGGTTAAGTTTATGGCAAAGTTACTTACAGAACAGGATGAGCTTCTTCAAAGTATTTCAGTCATAAATCAAAACAAATAAAACCACTTTCCATATTGTAAGTTAATCAGAATGCTCTCTCAAGTTGTCCTCACATACACTACCACAGGGAAGAAAGCCTGACAAATCTGCTAAAAGCTTTAAAAAGCCTAAATTAAATATTAATATTCTGAAAATGATGAAGCCAGCACAAAAACACATCTCCTTTGCCACTCCAGTTCTGTATAGCCCAGAGCTAGAGATGAAAGATTTCTTGCAAACAGTGATGCCTAGATGGAATTACAAATAATACAGAAAAAAACCCAAGTTCTAGCTGTAGAGGTTGAGAACTGCGAGCTGTCTGAAAAAGCAACAACCAGCAAAACGTATTCACAGTAAACTAGTAACAACAGTTAATTGTTTTAATGCCAGCTAATGAAAAGCAAAGACAAAAGATTATCAATACTGCATTGGCCTTACAGTTATGTTCAGCATGATGAGAAAAACTTGTGCTGAAGATAAAGTCAGACGTTCCCTTCGAAGTCCCACTTTTGATGCAGATGCATACTCAGAACACTCATCTTCAAGCTAGGTACCTGGAGTGATAAGCACATTAAGAGGAATATCACAGAATCACAGACTGGTCAGGGTTGGAAGGGACCTCTGGAGATCATCTAGTCCAAGTCCCTGCTAAAGCAGGATCACCTAGAGCAGGTTGCACAGGATCACGTCCAGGCAGGTTTTGAGTATGTCCAGAGAATGAGACTTCGCAACCTCTCCGGGCAGCCTGTCCCAGTGCTCGGTCACCCTCAGAGTGAAGAAGTTTTTCCTCACGTTGAGATGGAGCTCCCTGTGTTCCAGTTTGTGCCTGTTGCTCCTTGTTCTGTCGCTGGGGACCACTGAAAAGAGTCTGGCCCCATCCTCTTGACATCCACCCTTTAGATATTCGTAAGTATTGATGAGATCCCCTCTCAGTCTTCTCTTCTCCAGGCTAAACAGACCCAGCTCTCTCAGCCTCTCCTCATATGAGAGATGCTCCAGTCCCCCATCATCCTTGCAGCCCTCCACTGGATTCTCTCCAGTAGTTCCCATCTGTCTCAAACTGAACACAGAACTCCAGATGTGGCCTCACCACAGCAGAGGGGGAGGATAACCTCCCTTGACCTGCTGGCCACGCTCTTCTTAACACACCCCAGGATACTATTGGTCATCTTGGCCACAAGGGCACATTGCTGGTCATGGAGAGCTTGTTGTCCACCAGAACTCCCAGGTCCTTCTCCACAGCGCTGCTTCCCAGCAGGTCAACCCCTAACCCGTACTGGTGCTTGGGGTTATTCCTCCCAAGGTGCAGGACTCTACACTTGAACATATTCAACTCTGCTTCAGAATTGTGCTTTGACTCTAACTAACCTCATGACAGAAATCTCCACAAAGGGGAAGTCCACTGGTAGTACCGCCTTACAGTAGTTTAGGGTTGGTTGGTTTTGCTAGTTAGGTATTTTGTTGAGATGTCCCCTCATCTTTCAGCTACTTAACAGAGAACTATCCCCCATTCCCTCCAATTTGAGGATGCTTGGTTGGTCAGGTCTTAATGGCAACCTGGAATGACTTGCCAAAAGCTCCCAAAAATATTTTAATTGAATGATGACATCAATTACTTAATTTTAATGAGATCATATTTTAATTCTTCATTCTGCAATAAATTTAAAGCAAAGGTAACTGTGCAGTTTCTCTTAGCAATAGCCAATCTCCCTCAAAGGTGTGACCAGAATTACCTTAAATAACAAACTAATCTTTATTGCTTTATCTCCCAGTAGCACTTAAGTCTAACAGTATTAGCCTGTTTTTATTACTATGCAAAAAACCACGTCAGCCCTACAACTTACTCATCTAAAACAGAAGCCCAAGACTGAACTCTCCGATTCTCCCAGGAAAAAAACCCTAAAGTGCAAGGTAATTTCTCTCTAGGCACGGACAGAGCAAAATTTAAAAATACACAACTCTCAAATGCCCAGAAAAAAACCCAAACAAGACAAAACTTAACAAAAGCATCCCAGAAAAAATAAGCTAAGGATTGCAGAGGGTGTTAAATTAGACTTCTCAGAGTCATTTGTGGGGACACAGAGGTCTCCAATTCCACATCATGCCTGTTGAAATAACCATGATGGAAGCCACAAACGAATGCAGGTGCATAGGGCAACTGCAGATGTTTGCCAGAGCTGCTGCTTCAGCTCCACAGTATGACCTTGGCAAAGTTACCTGGTGTCCATGGCCTAATTCCACCTCTGTTTTGGCTGGTAAAGAAGGCAGGGACTTTCCAGGCCTCTCTCTCTAACTCAGGCAGGAGTCCCACCTCTTCTAAAACCTGGAAATCCAACAGAACAGCGCGGTCTACCCATCCGAAGATCATCCTAATTGTAGTCTTGCTCCACTGGCTTACAATCCATTCCAGTATCCGTGCTCTCTACTGTCTTGCTCCAGCATGATCGATTATCCCTCTCCAGTCTATTCTGCATCATCCTAGATACTAGTTTACTTCCTCCCTGGTCACACAATCTCACATTAATACGAGATCCTCCACCATACTGTTTGCTAACTTCCTCAGCCTTACCATTGAAGAAATGAGAATTTAACATTCCCTTTCATTTCAGTATTTCTGCTATAGACGACAACATAAAAAGTACTTGTACATTAACCATCTGTTACTACGCCTAATGGAGCCATAATCACTAGATATCAACCATTTCAGAGAGCACTAAAATGTTTATAAAACCAGTGTGTCAGTGTAATAATATTAACAGGAAGACGCTTGTATCTTTTTGATAAAATATTATATTCACAGCAGGCTTTGCTTTCAACTACAAACATAATGGCCTTTTTATAGCAATCTGAAGCACCACAGACAGTACTACACAATTTAGGGGGATGGGGGGAAGCAGGAAGGGCTAAGGACGTGTTGACAGCAATAATTTAAGACAAGATATTCTGCCAAGAAAGAGAAACTAAAGAATTAAGTCCAAATAGAAAGCTTGCAATTAAGCAAAAACTCTGAAAAAGGAGGACTGTAGACAACAGACATTGGTTTGGATTGCTGCCCTCCAATTTGTTCAGTAAGACTTGTCTGCTGACTCCATATGTTTCATATAAGTAAAATTCGTGCCATGCTATGTAATAGTCTCTTAAGAGAAATGATGATGTTTGGGAAATAAAAGTAACCACTTCTCTTCAATATCCCTTGTACAACAGGATCATTTCTTCTTAAGCATGGGCCATTCTAGAAGCGCAACACAGTACTGTGCAAAAAATACAGAAATGAAATAAATTCCTTGGTGTATCCCAGCTTAGAGGTTCCTACCAAACACAACGCTGACCTGCCTCTTCAGTGACAGCCAGTCTGGAGCATCCATAAAAACTACCTTGTAGGCTGTAGTACGTCAGACTCTATTCAAGAAACTCTGGAGAGATGTCCCCTTTGGCCCTAGCTAATTCTGCTGGAGGAAGGCACAACAAAATTTCTCCTGAAAATTTTTCCCCAAAGTCACACTCAGGTAGCTACCATCTCCATGAAAATAAACACACAGAAGCCACAAACACAGAATGTGCTCACAACCTGACACCTTCATCACAGTTCTCTGAAGCATGATACCTGTATCAATTGTGCTGTGCACAGATGTGGTTGAATATTTCACGTTAAAGCTCTAAAAGGAAAAAACAACCCCTAGCCCAGAAATGCGGTTTGCTGAAGTCAACCACTCAACTACACAGGCAGTACTGCACCTAGCAGTCCTGATGAGACTGGCAAAACAGCTAGAAATCTTTTCATGCAGAGGAAAAGGGAATGGCAGAGCAGCGCAGATTTGAGAGTGAAAGTGTGCCCAATTCTGATTTGCTTGGTTGCACTGGTTTAAAATTGACATTTATTTTGCTACTAGAGTTTGTCTCTCCTTTTTTAATCTCAGCACACAGCAAGCTGAGAATGAGGAATTTATCATATGATGAAACCAGTCATCAGAGAGGCAAACACCTTTCCCAGAGGTAATGCAGCAAAGCCTGACCACTGGAGACATCTCCTTCCTTGTGATCAGAGTGAAGTCACACACAGGCTCTGAGCAGTTCAATAAGAGACCGGTTTTGCAAGCGTTCTTGCGCAGAAGATACTTTCCTCATGGTTTAGTTTCAACAGATGGGTTAAGTGCTACACCGAGAGACCCACAGAATGAAAATCCCGAGAATTAAGCACAAGATCTTAGCATTCAAACACAACAACCAGGGCCTAAAGAGCTAATGCAGACTGACGTGCAGAAGTGTGCAATCATTTCCATGCGGCTGCCTTCATCTTCTTTACATACGAGTCCCAGCAAGCCCCTGGGGCTGTACTAGTGCCTAAATGGGCGCAGGTTTCCTTTAGTCTCTAGCAAAGGCTTTAAGCAATTGGCAAGCTGCCCTAGCCTAGCTGCCTTCTTCCTTTTCATACGTGCCTCCATCCATAGATAACACAGGGCGGCTTTGAATTTGCACCCTGCACAATCAGAGGTAAAGGATATCACAGGAAACCCAAGTCAGCTTTTCCCCTCCATGAGGTAACTCCCTGGAACAACCAGCACAGTCTTTTTCATTTACGTATCTAACAGTATGTAACACTTAAATAGCAGTCAATATGTTCAAAGCTCAAACATTAACTGGTTTAGTGAGTTAAGAAGAGAGATGCTGTCTGCAAATGCTTGGGGCAGAATGTGCTGAAGGAGCAGAAATCCACCTTTCAACTAGGAATCTATGAAACAGCTTCAAACAATCCCTTTAAAACATGGAAACAATCCAACAACTGCTAGCTTACTCCAATGTGACAATAACTCTTGGAGACTTTTTGTCACATTTCACCCACAGAAAATCTAAGCTATTCTTAAATAGCTATTCTTGATAGTAGCATTACAGAAAAAAACCAGCTCTTACATCTCCCAGATCTCTCCACTTCACTAGTTCCCTTCATTCTTCCTTTCGTGGACTATTCTGCAGGATAACTTCTCCTGACATCAAGTATTCCAATACTGCTGATTTTTTTAAGCCTGTCAGATCCTCCAGATCCCAAGACAGACCCATGAGCAGCTGTACCCGCACAACCAAGAGGTTGTCACTTTGCACAGCAAGAGCACTAGAAAGTAGCAAACACTCTCTGAACTGTACTGTTGCCAGATCTTTCATAACCTGAAGCCAAACTCAATTCTAATGGAAGACTATTTACTCCTTCCCCAGTTCTCCATGCCAAGTCTTTCCTTTTATCCCTCTGCCCAAATAGTTCTGTCTCTGCTGGGAGTGTGCCTGCAGTGCTGTACAACATGTCTGTGTCTTTCACACCATTTTATTGTTCACAGGAAGCTATTCTGTAATTTTAAAAAAGAGAACATAAGTAGTAATTATTTTCCTAAGAGAAGAGGCCAGGTTACAGCATCCTGCGTGGCCTGGAAAACCTTGTCACCATCATCTACCTTACCTCGGGTCCCCTCTCCCTTGCTGCTTTGCTGAATCCATTTAAATCTCTAGAATGCGAAAGAAAGAGTCGTCTTTGCAACAGACTCGTTGTAGATGAGAGTGAGCCTCCATAAATAAGCCCCTGAAGAGCTGCCAGTACACGAACCTTCATTTCTATTTGGCTTCCCCACCAGGTTCAACACAAGAAATTACCTTCTCAGCCCAGGGAAATGAATGGGTTGAATATCATGAGCTGTCACACCACAACACTGATAAATGGAGAAGGATTACTGCAGGTAAGCATGCATAAGACAAATCTCTACAACTCTTTTGAGCCAGAGGATCACATTTCGCAGGCCATATATAAAGGCCAAAGGACAGCAGTCAGTACAGAAGAACAATGCAAAGCAAATGGTACGTGTTTGGACAAGAACCAAAAACCAAACCCTAACCTGTGTTAAAAAACCCTGGAATCAGTGACAGCCACACTTAACACACGAGACTTCAGCCCCCCCTTTACAGGAGCTACCAGAGAAGAATGAGAATTAGAGGAGGGAGGGAGAAGTGTCCAACTTTTCTTAAGTCTTATCTGAAAAATGGCTTTGTTCAGATTTATTAAAAATCATCTTATCCACCACGAAAGAGGGAAGAAAGAGACACGTGCTATTGGTAGCTAACTACCTAGTACGATACGTGACAGTAATCACAATACATCAAGTATGATTTTGCTAGATCCAAATGCTTTTCTCTATGGCTTCCCTGCTCTAACCAGATACTACTAAAAATGTTTTACCAAAGCTTTGTACAATGAACGACATTTTGATACAGAAAAGCCAAAGGGTAATTACATCTTCCTGTTTGCTGTTCCAGCCAGACTTTTTTTTAAAGGCCTACTGCATAAAAGAATTGCCTTGAAAGTCTTCCAAGGCAACACCAACTCCAAAGTTTTGTGTTTTTCTGTTTTGGGGGAAATACGAGAGCAAATTAACTATGCTCTAGCACAGGCAACCATGTCTCTGGTCAAAATTACTAAAACAATGTTTGTAAGTATTTAACACTAATGGCATCTAGCCCTACACAATTTTTACATGCTGCAATTTTAAAACAGGACTTAACAAGTAAAGTGTATCAAACAGAGGAATAACTAAACAGAACAGCAATGTTTGTTCAAGGTTTCTAGGTGTGGCTGCAGCCAAGACATAATAAGATTATTTATATCTGACTCATTTGCTTTGTCTTCATCCATGATTCTCCCTGTTTAGGACTCAATAATTGACTTTTTTCTGCACCACTGGACTTCTTAAATTCAGGATATTTTCAAGAAGGACTTGAGAATTTAAAGCAGAGACAATAAATTCCACAAATACAGTTGTTTTATATCAATATGTGTTCAACCAAAACTTACTATCACCATGATAGCTAAACTACCTGAGCATGTAGAAGAACATGCAAACTCCCAGTGCACTGTGCAGGATCCAGTTACTAGTCACCAGGCTGTGAATTTCAAAGCCTTTTCCTTTCTCAGTGATAATGCACCCTCAGCTACCGAGCACAGAGCTGAGTGTCAAAAGATCTGAGCCCGGCTTTGCTGCCGCTTTGTGTGACTGAGCAACTCACCTCACCTCTGTGCATCTCAGCTTCCTGTCTGTGAACTGAAAATAACAATACTTCCCCCTTTTCACTGGAGCAACTTGCAATCCAAAACTGCCTAAGTATGGAGGTTTTCATTCCAATTACAATAAGAATTGTTCTTTTTCTTGTAATCCACAAGGGATCACTTAAAGTTTCTGCCCTAAAAATAACACAGGTCTCAGTCTCAAAAAAACATTTACATGAGCACTTTATTATTACGAGATCTACTTTTTGCTAACACGACACAGGCTACAGTCTTGTGTTGTTCTGTATTTTTTTCAGGATTGCCACAAAAGTTTAAAAAAAAAGTTATCAAAATAATTTGTAAGTTTGGCTACCTCCAAATGCTTTCACTGCTGATGAAATGAAGTAAATGGTTCAGTATTTTTTCAAGAAACAAAGCTTACATTCGTAAAAGTTTAATCAATTGCCTTCTCCAGTTCGCCAAAGTTCACAGCTTTACAAAATGCAGAGCTGAGGCGCCTGTGCTCTCCAGGATGGAAAAGAGTAAAGTGCTAAGAGGTGAGAGCATCCTGAGCCAATACTGCTGCCAAAGGCTTTGTTATGAAACCAGGACTAGTTCTTGAGGACACACCATAGGAATACACGTGCTCTTCTCCTGTTTAGAGACACAGTAGGGAGTCATCTGAAGCAAACTTTTCAGCAGCACCCTTTCCCTTCACATACACAAACAGCACAAGAAGCCCTGCATTCATCCAACCAAATGCCATCAGTACCTTGCTAGAACCACCCCGTGGGACATGTAACGATCTTTTTTGTTAATGCCAGAAATGGAACACCTTTAATAGGCACTTTCCGCTTATATTCAATTAAGGAAAAAAAAAAAAGCATAGTGTAATAAGCTGCAGATCTGTTTATTCCTGAGGATCAAGGACCTTTTATCTCCTGCTCCGATCACCTGACTCAGCTCTCCATTGCACAGTGAATAATCACAGGCTGGAATTTGCCATGTCACTTCCCAGCTCTTCAGAGTAACTCTCCTTCTCCTTACCACAGTGACGATGCACATTGCGAGCAGGAATGTCAGCTGCTGCTATGCAGCACAAAACCACGCTAGCTACACATCTTGCCTGCTTGACAGAAGGGCAAAGAGTGACCTTTTACAACTGTTTGTTAACTTTGCTCATACCTCTTTCTAGAAAGTAAGCAGAAAACTTCAAAGCCTCTTTCCCCTCCTCAGGGTTTCTTTTGGCTGGTCAGCTTATCTATGTGATCACTGTTTCCAGAGAAGCACACAAAGCTTCCACAGTGGGTAATTACTGTGAAAGGTGATGATGAAGAGCAGCCACTAGGTAAAGACAACAGGCTTATCAGGACATCCATACTGACATACGGGCGTTCACTGCTGTTCTCAGTGAGCAAATTACAGTATTTCCAAAAGAGATGTTCATATTGAAATGGTTCGTCATGTCAAAGATTAATCAGCACTCTAAATGAAGAGTTGATGCATTAAAGGTACAGGTGGGACAGCAGGCAGCACAAAACCTTCTTTAACACATCCTCACCTGACTACCCTTTGTGGAGCTACAGCATGAAGTCACGCATAGGGACAGGACCTGAACCGAAATCTTTCAGCTCTCAATCTGGTGCTTTATGTGCTGTATCATTCCCACGCTAAATCACATCCTTCCAATTTACGGCCAACCAAATGCCCCATCACAACTGCGTTCCAAACTTAGCACTTCGGGAAGCTCCCATGGCTTGCCTCACACAAACAGCTTATCATCTTGGTCACTCCTTCCCACTCCCAGCAGCACAGCTCGACACCCCACACAGCCCATCCTTGCGGCAACTACAGCAACGGCTCATACGGAAAACTATTAGTGGGAAAATACTTATTCTTAGCTTCCTGTAATGAAGTTCAGCAGCTCGGAAGGAGGAGCTGGAAGTACCACATGATGATCAATTCCCAACAGAACAGCGGCCTTTGTCTGCACTACGGAGATGTGTGTGGCTGCAATGAGAGCAGCGTCTTCCCTCTGTGAAGAGGAGTTCTGTCAGGATCTGAGAGGAAGGGATAAAGCAGAACTTCCTCCAGCAAGTTACCTATGCTGTTCTCAGAGAGATTTATTACAAACTTGTTCTAGAGAAACACCAACGTTCCTATTCCTAAGTTTTCTTAATCTAGAAATACATACGCTAACTCCTCCTCTTTGCCATTTACACTTTATCTCCAATAATAGGACGGTTTAGTTTTCAAACTCCTTTAGGACTAAGGTACAGGAACAATATCCCTGTTAAGAGCGAAAGACAGGAAAAATACCTCAAACAATTCTGTTCCACCGTTGGACTTTAGACCTGATGTTTGACATTAGTCCTGATCCCAGAGGCAAAATGGGAGTGCTTTATCCACTAAGTCAACCAGCTCCCACGGCTATAGCCATCCTAAATGGAATGCATTATTCCTGCATTAAAACATATGTTTTTCAAGGCAGCTAGCCATCCGGCTGTTCTGAGAGAGATTACAGAAGACCTAATTTTATCAGGCAGGGATACAATTCTCCTGGTTGTTTTTGCTCCCTAGGGACAAGGAGCTGGTGAAAGCAGGTTGCCTGACTGCTGGGGAACAATTCTGAAAGGCTCAGTTGCTGATCACTGAGGCAGTAACGTGCAGCCTGGGTTCCCAAAATATATTAATGCATGCCCTGTAGGCCCTGTGGGCTCCCATCCCCATGGAATTCAAAGTCCAGAAAGATCTAGTTTGTATCAGCAATTCTCAAGTCAACAAGAATCAGAAAAAGTTTATGTTGGCAGAGAAGTGCTAAAACTTTAAGCAAGCTTTTTTTTTTTTTTCCTTAATCAGCTTAAGTTACACTAAATAAAAGAAAGTGTTTGCTCATAAGCGCAGCAAGGAAAGTTACTCTTACATTGACTATCTTTGGTAGAAACGGAACCTCTGCTGCTTGTATGTATTCTAAGTAGTGTTTCAGAAACTCTCAGCTTTGAAGTTTGAAAAAAATGCAAGCTGATAGAAATAGGCATTTTACTAAAAAAAAAAAAAATCCATATGAGAGTAACAACCAAGCACTGGCAAACATTATTCAGAATGAGAAATACAGGTGTGAGGCTTTTCCCAAGACTTTTCATCAAAATGTAATGGGAAAATTTGTGTAGCAGATGGAATGCTGCTGCCTGCAGAGCATCCGTTAGCTATAAATCACTGTTTCCTCACACATGGTGCAAATTTAGGAGTCTTCCATTCTAATTAATAGAATGGGACATCCTGGCCTGATGACTCTTCCCTGATTTCATAAGCTCCAAGAAAAATTTTGGATTGAATCAACCTCAACAGAGAAATGCTTCAATTCCTCTCTCTATTAATCCAGGTCCAAAAAGCAGCTGAGCAACTCACTGAGAGATTCAGGAAATGCTTTTTATAACTTTGAGACACACAGTTTAAAGAAAACCATCTTAAGAAATTATCTGAACATTGTATTTGAAACAAATGAAAACAGGATACTATTCAGCTTCTGCTTGCACCTCTGGGACTTCTCACCATGAGTTCACTCTTTGGCTTCTGAAACTTGCCACTGAATAAACATGATAAATCCAATGAATAGAAAGCTTCATGACAAAAACTAATCAGATAGAGGGAATCAGGAAGGAACCCATCACCCTTTCCACAACATTACCAATGAACTAGAAACACGAGGCGTCCTCTGCACGCATACTTTCCTACGGAGCTCCTAGTATCGCCTAGTTAGATGCGTGTTTGAAAGACCAGCAATCCAGCTCCATGCAGTTATGCTACCATCCATCACATTTACTACTTAATATTTCATGCCACAGAATTTAAAATAGAAAACTGACAATCAGTTATCTAGGACACCACAAAAAGAACACCAAATACGGCTTTAGTGCAGATCTGTCAGGCTAACAGGTCTGATTAACATTTCCAGCCTAAGCGTCCAGCTGAAACTGCAACTATCACCCATACTAGAAGTAGTAAGAATCATAAAAGACAAACCAGGAATCATTGCTACCAGATGTCCCCTCCACCCAACTGAGGAAAACTGGTTCTAACTCTACCAAAGCTCCAGAGAAGCAATCAGGGAGGAGGTGGAGGACTCTCTTTAAAGCCTCTAATTTCCTCCTCTCCCCAAGGCAAAGGGTCAGAGCTGCAGCTTTTAGAAACAGCCCCAAACTCACTCCTCATTTCCTAAGTATAAAAGGGACAACACAAAAATGTGCATATTCTTTAACTCTCCTGGTTATTCTTTCTTATACCAGCCTAGATGCTCCAAACCCCTTCATTTTCTTCACCATATTTACATGCTTCAATCATGTACCAAGAGTACAATCTTCTCCGAATCACAGTAGCCAATATATTTCTTTCAATATTTGCATTTAACTCTCTCCAACCCATTAATCATTTAAACCATTCTGCTTTGACCATCTGCATAGCAGAAATCTGTGATCATCCCATGGACCTTCTGTTTGATGCACTGGTGACAGATTCGTTACTTTGCTCCTCTTGATCTCGACTTGAGCTCTATTTCCTTTTCCTGTGAGACACAGACATTGCAAGGAACCCACGCGCTACCATGCTTGCATCACTTTTTCCTGGGTTGTAAGGCAAATACAATAATTGTAAGGAAAATACAATATCATCTGAAGTGAAGGCTCTTATCAGAATCTTTGTAAAGCCAAACTAGGCAGGAATGATCATCTCTGAATTTGCGTAAACAGCTCCCTATGACACGCTCCAAAAGGTTTTTTTATGCATTTCAAAGCACTGCCTCAGAACTGCACCTTTGTTGGCTGAATACAGAAAGACCGTGTCAAAGCCATACACAGATTTCTCAGCAGATTTGGTACCCATCAGCTGTCAGTCCTGCAGGTAAATTAAGGAAGCAACATAAAAGCCTTCCCATTGCTGGTTTTGCCTAATGCAAGACTTGTGGGTGAGATGCTGCATAAATGCACAAAAACCACCTGGAAGTCCTGCTGCCTACAAGACGATCAGATCTGACTTGCTGATGTTCTTAAGTTCTTCAACGTTTTCTGTGCTGTAGCCACAGTTCCCCTCCAAATGGTAGGGCAGAAACTGAAGTGAAACCTCCCTGCTCACTCAGCAAAATCCACACGGCCAGTCCTTACTCGGACAATTACTTCTTTTGACTGTTCTCTGATCTATTTACATTCTGTGCTTCAGCTATTTATTCTATAAAAAAGATCCTCACCTACTTCGATAGGCGCCTGGCAATCAAGGAACGAAAACTGAAACACACAATTTTTGAAAGAACAGAAAAATACCACGATTCCATAGGAAATTTTCAAGCCAAACAAAATAAAGACTCTACCCACTTGCTTGAGTCAACATGTTTTCTTCCAGTAAGGTTCTATCCTATTTGGCCAGCCTTCAGTCCTGGGTTTCAACTGTTTTGCTGATACTACTCTTTCCACGCATGCCACCATCCTTGCTGTTTCTGCAGCTTCTGAAAATCCTAACACAAAGCTTTCCTCTGCAGACAGAGCTTCAATTCTTCGGTAAGAGACAATCAGCTTTAAAAGGAACAAACACAGGTGCATGAAGCCATTCACAGAAACACCCACAGAAAAATCACAAAACAGACAGCCAAATGTATGTTTAACTAGAAAAGCAAACAGAAACCAGCTCCTTCTGTACATGAAGCAAGAGCAATGATATGATAACCCTGTCATATAACCCAGAAATGACTGAAATTACGTTCAAGGCCTGAGCTGCTAAGAGGAGAAGCCCTCGTTATTACTAGGTGGAGTTTCCCCCTTCTTTACCTCATACTTTCATAGTTATCACAAGCTGAAGTTCACACCACTAACATCCCTTTACTACAGACAAGACAGAAACCGTAGTTAAACAAAAACCAGCAGCCAAATAAGCTCTTTATGAGCGCGCTTAACCCTCTCGGAGACGAGCTGGCCCATACAGTGCGGCCTGGGAACAGCTGTCCTACTTTCACAGTGAAAGCTCTCGTCGCACCACCATCTACCAAGAGAACAAACCTGACCACACAGCAGTACAACAGTCTCATAACGTGCACTGTACAGAACAAATCCACTGAATGTGCTTAATTAGAACCTTTGAATCTGGCTATTCCAGAGTTTTTCAGCCCCATTAACATAGCTGTGATGAGGTTAACATGAGAGAAGCTGCTTGAAAATTTCACCCAAAGTGTAAGAGCACCTAGACAGGCCCAAGCTGAGTGCTGAAGTGCTTTCATACTAACATTTTCAGCTGAATATGGGACAAATTCAGACATTTACCTTGTTCTGTGAACTCATCAGCAGACACCGCAAACATTTTAAGAAACAGCATCATAGAGCGGATACAAAGTCACCTTCACACACAGCTGCAGTTTAACCCCAAAGGCACAAAACTGAGCTCCTGTACTTAAAGAAACATGAAAATGAGAGTAAAAGTCTTCTTTCAAGTTAACATCCCTGGCACTTTTACTCATGAAAAAGAAGCAGATGCAAATACAAAGACAGCCCTTCCCATCATTAGTGATGCATAACGTGGGTGTTACTGACAGAGGAAGAAAAGCACTAGAAAGAAAAAAAAAAAACCCAAAAGTGAGAAAAGAAGGAAAAACACGAGTAATGAGTAAGTTCCAGGTTTCACACAGTTCCATGACCCAATTCATTCCTTATATACAGTTACTGTTATTTAACATTTTTACTTAGAGGCAATGACACTGATCCTTTCTCTAAGGGAATGAGGCGAAAGATTTGGGTACAATGTACTTCACGTTGATAGAAGACAACTGAATTCTTATCTACACTTAGAAATAAATGAGTTAGACCCAAATCAATCACTGAGGTCAAATGAAGACACACAATAAAAGACAAAAAAAAAGAAATGCAATTTCTGTTGATTAAGAAACAATTACGGTTTCCTGAAACACATTCAACTATTTTCCTTTGACATTTTAAGTGTGTTTAGGAATGGGACTACAGTTACTTCCACGCTGACCACAAGGCCCAGTAAGGAATAATCCAGAGACAGCAGAGGTATAATTAGTCCTGCTGCTCTGTCCGCACAGATTGTTCCTGAAGTAAGTCTCATAGCTCGTCATTGCAAACTATGATTCCTATTTTAAGCATACATTAAACTAATCCTGCTCCACTTTGCACCCTACTTGCTGACACAGCATCTTTCACAAGCGTAATGCCAGATAGGATTTTAATACTTTATTTTCCCCATATTGTTATAAATTCTCTACGCTGTGGTGGTTAATGTCAACGCAGCCCTGTGTAAAGCTCACCACAAGGCTCAGCACAAACTTGTTTACGCTCCTAGCCTGCAGTGCACCCAAAGCCATCTTCCAAAGAGTGCTGAGGTCCTCCCCACTGTAAGATCATACAGCAAGGACAGAGCAATCCCCCAGTTCCTGCTGTCAGGGACCGGGGGCTACTTGTATGAACTCACTGCAAGCACGGTTCCTCTCCTGTTTCAAAAGCAAGGTGTTCTTACCCAGAAAACCCCACAGAAACATTTACATAGTAAACAGTCAAGCCTAGAGACAAAGCTGCAACAAGGGGGTGGGAAAAAAAGGATCAAGTGTTTTGTTTTTATCTGAGCAACAACTAATCAGTTAAACATGAAGCATTACTGCCATTTTTAATAAAATGCTTCTATTCAATATTGTTTACTATAAACAGTCCATAGTTCTACTCAGTTGAACAATGCACACATACGCCTTAAAATCTTTAAGCTTAAGCCTCAAACTAGGGCGTATTTTTCAAGAACTATACAATGACATTACCTCACTGACTCATTCGGCTCCTTTACAGGTCAGACCTCAGTTATCTCAGCAACAAGATACCACGAAATACATTTCCAAGAGCTTGGGGATACAGTCACACAAAATTCTTTGTACTCACAGTTTTTTGCTAGGAAAAGTGATTTGCACAAACAAATCCATAATGTGCATATTAAGAAATCCAAGTATTAAATCCACAAAGGGGCAGAGAATGTAATATACAGAGAATTACTTACATACATAGCAAACTTCACTCTATAGCACTGAAGTTCAAGCTATTTGAGAAGCTTGTTAAAGATTAGCATGATGTCACAGCCAGCCATTCTAGCAAAGGAATTTAATTTTTTTTTTTAAAGTTTGCAGTAGCGTATATTACAGGGTCAAACTATAATGGGTTTTCTGTATCACAAGGAACAAGTTCCAGAAAATACAAGTGAATGCTTAAAACATTCAGCAAATTCTTTAAAAAAAATTATTTCATATCACATTTTGAGCAACGCGAGAGAATGTTCTTCAATTCTTTGTTATCATGGAGTGCCCAAAACCAAACACCAGATAACATTATCACTTTAGTTAAATGTTTACAGAAAGTATATCTGAAAAACATTTGACAAAAAAAAAAGCAACAGCTAACATTAAAAGTTTAGCTACAAACAAGTTGTGTTAAGAAAGCGCTACCATGGCCTTTTCATCTGGCAAAATATCGAGCACCGTGCACCAATGGGGGCAGTGGGGGCTGACAGCAGCCAGCTCAGTAAATTAATTCCTCATCTTCAAAATAGGAAATAGGTGTCCTGCATACACCCCAAGTTCTGGCAAAAAGTGACAGAGTAAAGAAAGATGCTACTGCAACCTGATTTTTCATAAGTTTTAATACTAAGAGCTTATTGTAGCTATGCAGTAAGCCCTCCTGAGAAGCCACTGCTTTTGGAGGGAGGAAATTTAAAAGATACGCAAAACAGAGCTACCTGCTCTGCAACCTTCACCCTCCACCTCAGATTCATCCCTCGCCCTCAGGCTTCACAAGGGAACTTTACAACAAAGCTATAGCAAGAACAGCATTTTAAACTAGGAAACAAAGACATACCCATGCAAAAAAGGAAACAAAAAAAAAAAAAAAAAGGCGCATGCTCTGTCCGATTATGGCTATGCAAAAGAACTTATTCAGAAAGTGGAAAGAACACCGGGTCTGTCCTCATTATGTACCCGAAGTTCCTTCCTCTCCCCCACCCAGGACCACTGGCTGTCCCCACGCTCTCTCCCTCCCGCTCCACAGCCTTAGCTCAGAAACTACAGAAGGGAGACCACAGGAAGGAAAAACCCTCCCAGGGGATCACCTCGGACGAGCAAAGGGTCCTCCCCGGGCGCAGGCGGGGGGTCCCCCCGCACACTCGCACCCCCAGACACAACCCCAGCCCGCAGGCAGGGCCCTTCCCTCCCCACACCGCCGGCCCCACCACACACGGGCTCCCCCCGCCTCGCACCCCCGAGCCTCATTCCCACCGCCCCCCCGTTCCCGGCCTCCTCACACGGAGCCTCTCGAAGCCCCACACTCACTCACACACACACACACGCTGCCGACCCCCTCACAGCCCCCTCACACACCCCGGGGCCTCCTCTCCCACGAACCCACGTCAAACCACACTCCCCCCGCCCCGGCTCTCTCACACGAAAGCTCCCCCCAGCCCAGGCCGTGGGAGGCCGTGGCGGCCGGGCCGGCGCCCCGAGGGCAGGGCAGGGCAGGCGGGATCCCGGCGCGGCCCGGCGCTCCTCACCTTCGGAGAGCTCCAGCTCCAGCTCAGCCAGCTGCTCACGGACCTCGCGGGGCAGCGAGGAGACGCCCGCGGCCGCCGGCTCGGCCATGGCGGGCGGAGGGGCGGAGGGGGTAGGGGGGAAGGCAGGTCCGGCCGCCGGCTCGGCGCGGCTCCGGCTCAGCGCCGGGGGCTCCGGATCGCGGGCGGAGCGGGAGCGGCCGCCACCTCCGCCATGCTGACTCCCGGCACCGTCACGTGACGGGCGGTGCGCGCGCCGCGCCTCACCTCCCTTCACCACCGCCGCCGCGCGCCCCCCCGCGGCCCGGCCGCAGCCCCGCACCCCCGGCCCGTTCCCGTACGGACCGGAGCCGCTGCGGCGGCCGAGATCCACTTGTGCACCGCCCGCAGCAGCGCGGCCTTGGGGAGCAGCTCCTTGCCAGGCCGGCCCGAGGCAAGACTCCCTCAGCGGGACCACGATCCTCCGCGCTCCCCTCAGGGCAGAGACCGCCGCTTCCCGCGCTCCCCTCGGCGCGAGCCGCAGCCCCTGCGGAGCCTCCAGAGGCTGAGGGGAGGGCCCGGCCCCCCCGAGGGGAGAGCACCCCTCTCCTTCGGGGCGAGGGCCCCCACAGCCGCCCCCAGACGCTTGAAGATGGAGCTGAAAACAGCTTACAAGAAGCAAAAAGCGTTTTCCGTCTGTCCCAAGAAGAAAGTTTACCTCACACTTGGCTTCTCGTGACAGGTGCAGGGCCGCGGGTGAGGAGAATGGCGGCTGGCACCTGCGCCCATGGCGGGGGGGGGCAGCTCCCCAACCCCGGCAAGGACAGGCTGAGGGAGCTGGAGGAAAAGAGGAGAGCCACTTCAACATCACAACAATTAAGAGCGTGGGGTTCTTTGGTGGGTTTTTTTGGTGTTTTTTTTTTTCTTTTAAATCAGCTTTATTTTTCTAACTGTTATTTCAATTTCCCATAGCACCTTGGCAATGTCAAAAACAAATACAAATACATGTATTATCATTTTAACATTTAAAGCATGAACCTACTTTACACAAATTTTGTTTTGGACAGTCTTGACAACAGGAATATACCAGAACAGACAAAGTATAGAAGCCAGATAGGTTGCTTTTTTCTCCTTTCACTGAAGCCCTACCATGTTGAAGAGAGATCATAAATGCCAAGGGGAAGCTGGATTCATCCGGGAGGAACAGGATGTCTGTAGTAACTTGAGCTCAATATATTATCTGAATATTTTGTATTCTATAAAAATTAGAACAAAAACCATTTATGCACAGTCTGTTTACATTTGAAGTTGCATTTTTTGGAAACTGTATCCATAACTGAAGCTCCATAAAAATAAACCTCTGGTTCTTAAATATAAAATTTTAAAGTTGTTACAGGTTACTTTGCAGATGGATTTTTCAGAAATAAGTTGCTTTAACTCCATTTCAAGTCCTCCCAACTGTACATTAAAAACAGACTCAATTAACCTCTTGGAGTGCCTATGCTAAAGGCACCAAAGAGAAGAGCCAACTAAAAATACTACAACAAACCAAAATTATGTACCATCCTAAAGGAAGCTCAGACTATATGTAATATATACACACAAAGAAGAGCATGATAAATCATTCAGATTAATGGCAACAATCTTATGTTTCAGAAGGAAATATCAAAATTAGAAACAAAAATTCTATTGCATATCTGTAGTAATCAAGGATTTACAAAAAAACTTATCAGAAGCAATTTCCCCCCGAAGTGCATTTCTGTTGCATCGTCTGTAATACAATGGCGCATTTTACAAATTTAAAATATCATCTGTACATACCAGATATTTTACCCCAGGTGAACATTCACTTGGGTAACAGTAAAAATAGCGGACATTTTCAAGACAATTAAGCCGATATTGACAAAGTAGTAAGGCCATAGCTATTTAACTACAGTAAAGCATTGATTAAGTCACTTATTTGCTACTGATCTGCCACAGTATCATCTTTCTCTTCTGGTTAATAGAGTGGGTTACTTTTTTTTTTTGATTTTTTTTTGTTTTTTTGTTTTTTAAACCTACTGCTAAAACTGCACCATCATACTGTGCCAGGCTAACTTCTTTGAAAAAAACAAAAACAAAAACAAAAACAAAGATAGCAGGAATGTAAGATACTATAAAACTAAATTTTAGAAATCAAAAGGAAAAATCTTTTTGCACTTTTAATTTTACTATCACATGCAAATAATTACTTCTCTTTTCACTCCCCAGCAGAAGTACAAGAGAGCAGCCCAATCTTTTCCATGCACAATAATTTGGAAAAGAACTTAACTAGGGAAGTATACTTCTGTAGCTAACAAAAGTCAACAACTCTGAAAACAAGTCACAGTTCATAAACCCAAAAATTACGTGTGATGTGCACCTTCTGGTATTTAACATCAGCAGAGCAGGAAAATTTATGTTTACATCATGTGGTAAGCTACCAAGAAAGAACCACGGAGAAGTGTTATTTGTCACTTCAAGCGCACACCGAGCATCACTGCTGAACAAGGGACAGTTTCACCTCTGCCGAGAGAACGACACAACTTGAATGAGACCGAGCTGTACCAGCAGTCAGCTGCCTTGTCCCCGTTTGCCCCGGTCGGTCAGAGCAGGCAAACTCTGTGGATTGCCCGAGTCCGTCACGGGGACGGTGTAAGCGACACATTTGCCATGCAATACAAGAACTGCAGGAGAACTTGCACACAGAACTATGGTTTTCACAGCCTTTATATTTACTTGGTTATTTCCCCACACGCACGCAAAGAATAGAAAGGAAAAAAACCCAAAACCACAGTTACAAATGGCAGCAGGGGGAGGGGGGAGAAGGGAAATGCTAATGTTAAATCCTTGCACGTAGGTATTAAATAAATAATTATGAGCACCCTAATCTGATAGAAGTTTGAATATGCTGGGAAAAGCCAACAGGCTTACGGACTTATTTGCATACACTGTACAAGAGCCACAATCCGCTGCTGGAAAACGCACAGCCAGGACATAGGAAGCATCCTTGCCACGGTCAAATTTTTCCAATCACCTTACAAAAAAGATTGAACTGCAGTTCTGGCCTGGTTTTTTCCACATCTAATAAATGAAGAAGTTCTATTTCTCAGTTCAGATACTTTCAGTACTACGAGGTTATTCTATGCACTGCACCAAAAGCAGACGCCTGCGTGGATCGGAATTGCGCGCTGCCTTTACCACGTGGGCGAGATCAACGTCTGCTCTTCCCCAACAACCCTTCCTCCGAACGGCAAACAGCTCGTGGGAGCCGTCACCATCCCAACACTTACTCAGCTTTGCAATGACAGCGCACATCTACCCTAAACAACCGTGACTATCATACAGGTTTGTTTTTTCCAGTTTGACTGCAGTAATTGTTTATAGCCTTTAAAATGATTAAAAATTAACTTGGAATTCATTGCATTTCAGAACTTGAACACTTTTAAATATTTAAACTTCTCTATCATTCCAACAAACATAGCATTATCAAAATAAATGGAGAAGGGTTCTGTGAGCATCCCTAAACTGTAGACGTGATCAACAATTTTTTTACTAAATTAAAAAAACCTCCCAAACCCAGTACAGGTAGTTTAAAAGTGAATAATGATTTTGGTTTTGTTTTTTTTTTTTTTTTTTTTTATATATATATGCATATATATATATATCATGCGTAGAAATGAACAGTTAACTGCATAAATACATTATATTGTGTTATGAATCAAATCAAAGCAATTGCCAAGCTGAATAATAAGTTAGAGAAATGACAACTCTGGCTTTATATATATATTTATAAAAATAGATATGAGTGTTCTCAAAGCAGTTGATAGAGAATGCCTACTGAGTAAGAAGTCGCCAAGGGTTATCTGGCTAAGAAATCAGAAGATGAAAATTTTCACAGTTATTTTAACTGCCACTTACATTCATTCTAATGGCAACACTAGCATATATTACTAAGATGTTTACGGTATATATCACAATTGAGTTTTCCAGTGTTCACAACTTACGACTTTAAATTTGTACACTTGCTATTCTCTAAAATAAAAAGAAAAAAAAAGAAAAAAGAAAAGGTATAACTCTTACTGCTGGAAGCTACTTTTCCCTAACACGTTATACAGAACTTTGAACCCTGGCATGCTGATTTTGGCAGATTAATGCGCTGAATTTTCCTATTTCAGTCATTATGGTAATCACCTTTAAACTTAACCACTCACTACACAATAGTGTCGCAAATTTAGTCAGCGTACAGCTAGGCAAGATGCTGCCTTTCAAGTAGCTTCTCTGAACATGAGGGGTTTTGTTTAACTCTTTACCTTTAGTTCCACTTTAAACAGTTAAAAAAAGTCAGTTGCTACTACATCAGCTGTAAACAGTGAGTTCCCAGGAGATATAAACCCTGATTTCTAGCATACAGCATCCCATACCCTACTGCAGAACACAAAGATAGGTCAGTATACAGAAAACCCAGCCACGTCTCTGATTTGCCAGCCATTCAGAGAGACATCAGTTTAACCCAGTGGGGCACGCAGAACTCTGGGCACAGAGTTCCTACCTGCAAGGCAGAATTCCACAACCGCAACTGGAATTCCAGGCTCTTTACTGGTGAAGCTAACATCAAGTACTGTGCGGCCCCCCACCGATCCTATACTGGGCCTGCCTCCGGAAAACATACCAAGATAAATGCACAAAAGTCTGTAATAAAGAGCTTAGAGAAAGTAACAAGCAAGAAGAAAAGAGGGGGGGGAAAAAAAAAAGAGAAAACACACAACAAGAACAAACCTAAGAAGTTGCCCTCAAAAGGAGGCAAGGAAAAAGGGCAAATTAAAAATTCTGACGTGCTCCCTTCTGCCTCCTTCCAATTGCGCCTAGAAGACAATTTGCGCTGACCACGTGCTCTGACCTATAATCCAGTATCCTGTAAAAATTATAGTTTAAAATGCTTGCTGAATGAATTATTAGTAAGGTCAAGAGACTATATTTCAAGCTGGAAACACAAAGTTTACTACAGTAGTACATTCAGTTTTTATCATCAGTGACTAAGTCATGACAACAGTATCTGGCTGCACTCATTCCACTCACACTCTGACCAAGCACCTCAGCTGCAGATGTGCTCTGCAGTGCAAGGCCATCAATGGCAGACACATCATCCAACAAGCCAAATGTTAAATAGGTTAAAAAAAGTTCTAATTTTACAGAAATGCTCATTTTTAAAAAATAATATTCTCTTATCCTTTTCCTCCTACACTGAGGGACAGGTTAATTTGTCAATTCATATTCTTTCACTTTGTCAAAACACTAGTTTCACAACCCCAAAACTGATTTCAAGCAGGAAACCCTCTGCAAATTAAAAACAAAAATACAAAAATTATAATCTCTATATTTATATTGATTGGAATCCTCCAGCATTTGTGAAATCACTTTTAGAGATGAATTTTGGGACCCTCCACAACTTCTCCACACAAGCCACACTCCAGTTCCGTATTCCCCTTCATGAATTCTTCTTTCTCACAGTCTCCTTTGCTGCTTATTAGTCCACAGCTCAAATTAAATAGAGAATAATTGGCTGGACAAGCGTTACTTTGGTGACCGGGGTGGCATGTACTGCTCCTTGCCGATACGTCGAGGTGCTCCCTGAGGCGATGATCTGCGTCCAAATTGGCGCCTCTGTTCCCTGATTTTCCCAGCAGCTCCCCTGGGAGGCCCGTTGCCTCGGAACCCAGAATAATCCTTCATTCGACCTTCAACCTTGTCATGAGCCTTCTCCGGAGCCTTCTCCGGCGTGCCATTTTCTTCATTTTTGGCAGGCGGAACTATGTTGGTGCGATGTTCCCTAAGAGGCTGAACAGGAATGGGGGGAGGCTCCTTTGGGGGCTTCTGGCAAACTTCAGCGTAGCTTAGCTTGCGTGGCTCCTTTGGGACCAAGGGAGAAGAGCAAGGTTTACCCACCAGACCAACCACGCTACGCACTTCCAGACCATCCCAGGCACAACGTCATGAACAACAGCAAGAACATATACAGCAAGCAATTACATCACAGGTGTGGCAAACTGCACAAGGGAAGGTCCGGAGTGCCGCATCAGCACATGTGAGAGAAAGCTCCTGTGTTCCCCACCCGCTCCCTGCTCTGGGCCTTACCTGCATCAGCAAAGCAGGAGCTGCACTTGCGCTAGCAGAAGGTGAAGTGGTATTTGTCCTTGGTGGCTTTGCAGCGCCGACAGGAGAGACAGACGCTGGTGGGGAACTGTGGACTGTAACATCTTTCTGAGTAGACACTTCTTCCTGTTTGCTGTCTGGCTGAACTGTGCTGTTAAGTCGAGAACAGTTTAACATTAAACCCTACTCTCACAGAAATTAATGTTTGAGAAAGTATTTTCTTTTTTCCAAGTCACAACTGCATTTTTTGCAGAACAGGACGGTACAGCCATTACCACCACAATTTGCTATTCCCATCTAGTAGCCTCTAGAGAAGCTGCCCACCACAGACGGAGAAAAAACGATAAACGCTATTGCCACCTTGCCAGACACCAGCCAGTCTTTGCTAGAACAGGCGCTTTTTAATAGTCTCGATTCAAGTAATCTGCATACCTTAACACCACAGCTTCAGTCTGACTTGGTGAACTCACACTTGTCACAGGCTGTTGGACAGTGCTGTGCATCTGTTCTTCCTGAGCAGGAGCTGGACAGCTGGGCAGCAAGTCTTTGCTTTCCTGTACAGAAAACGTAAGTTGCAAAATACCGAAAGATCGCAGATGTGCTTAAATTGCCCCTCAAAATGCCAGTTTAAGACACCTAAGCAGTGGGATATTTCCAAAGGTTGCTCACGTCCTGATTATAGGAGTTCTACTTCTTTTGAAGCATCACAAACACAACCACCCTTTATATGGTCAAAACAAACAGTGGATAAAATGAGAAGTAAGGCTGTATCACCCAGATTATCAATGGTCCCACCAGCTCGAAAAACAGACTCATCTGGAAACAGCCCTTGCTCACACTACACACAAACTGTTCCTACTTCAACAACCAACACTCCTTATTTGCCTGCTTTTTCCAAAACAGTACCGAGCTTACAACGGTGCAATTACAGAAGCTTCAGCTAAATACCCACAAAAAGCCAAGGAAATCCAAGGACGGACAGACAAAGACGATTATAGGAACAAACATAGTATGATGTTCAGGCTTAAAGCATTCTAATGTACAGCTCTAACAAACTGACTCTTTATGCAGGGGAGAAGGGACACAGAGAACACGTGCCAGAGGCAGGAGCGGGTACCTTTTCTTTGCAGACTCCTTTAACGACATCGGACATCCTGCTCTCCAGCACAGGCTCTCCTAGTATTTTTGCTGTGCTGCCAGGCAAAGGTGGGAAATTCGATGCTAGCAAGTCAAACTTTGGTGTCTGAGTCTTTGTTTCTGCTGAAGGCTGAGGTCTCTAGAGAAGGAAGAGACCCGTTAATAGAACCACAGCATTAAAAGCATGGAGGGAGCGTCAGGGAATTTCTCAGAAACTCTCAATACCCACAACGTTATCTGAGAATTTAAGGATTATCACGTCGTTCCTTCAATAAGTGTTTGTTTGTGCAAAGCCAACAAGTTGCACTTTGTGCAACTCCTCACAATAAGGGAAGTGGAACTTACTGAAACCCGGTCATCTTCTCGTCTCCTCCGACCTCTGAAAACGTTCCTCCTTTAAAGGCAAAAAAAAGAGTCAGTAAGTGCATTCATCTGGCTGAAGTGCACACTCATCTGCACAAAGGGAGCCTGTGGCAGGGGATTTACAGCAGCCTACTGATGCTGCTCAAGATACAGTTCTGGGATGTTCTCCATCTTCAGGAGGGGTCAAAGCTCTTACGCTCTTGGGACAGAGCCAACACGGGAAACAATTTTTCTTTTCTCTCCTTGTGGAGGAGGTACCCTAGAGCATTGTATCTGAACAAGCACAGTGATAATTAGACTATAATATTATAGAATAGTATCCTATAATTTTATAGTAATAAACTTAGTCATCTGATTTCTCACATATCTGTCTCGGTCACTTATTTTTAAGTGTCTAAACACTTAATTGAATTAACAGAGAAAAGATAAAGCCAGTTGATCTTACAATGTTTAGGAGCATCAAATTCCCCAAGTGATGATTCGCTTACTGTTTACAGCAATACAAATACCATCTTTGCTTCCGCAACTGTTCTAATTCTGGGAACAAATCAGGCAGTCATTTTGAAATAAAGATACCTCACTATCTTACTGCAAGGTATTTGTCAGAACAACTAGTAGGTGTACAGCCAAGCAGGAAGCATTCATGCTCCCCATTAAGTACTTACCACCCCTGGTTTATTTAAATGTCAGTTTTCTCCTGGTCAGTCTTTACAGAAACGTGTATTGTGCCAATGGTTGATGGCCCTTGGCTCACACAATTCATTTGAGCCTCCAACACCACGACCTGGCTGCAAAAAGCAGTACACCCGGTTCTTTACCTGCCCCTGCCAATGCCATAATCTCCATTTTGCTCCATCTGCGCAGTAGGAGACTCCTTCTGGGAATAACCTTGGTCTTGGTGCCCAGCTAACGTACTGTTATGTCGCTCCACAACAAAATTCCTTGAGTTGGTTCTGTTCAGTGGTCCGTCCCCCATTGGCATGGTACCGACGGCAGCTGGACCCTCCACAGCATGTTCTGAGCTGGTCGATGATCGGAAGTGAGGCTTCACACTGCAGGACAGAGAGCAGCAGCTGTGTAATCCAGTTTAAAGAACAACATGCACAGCTACCACCAACTACAGTTAATTTGTAGCTGACAAGAAGGGAAACCAGTAAGTACCGGGACTCCATCAGAGAAGTTGTTTCCTACACACATTTGTCAAGAAATCATTCTTTCTTACCTCCATCTATTCCTTTGGTTAGTTTTCTTGCAACCTCCCCTCCTGTCAGTGTGTTGCCATTTGAAGAAAACATCAAGAACGCTGCCCAACAGATACCAAAGGGGGTTAAAAAACCCCCAAAACCTAAAACCTAGGGGTGGCAGAAGAGCCAGAACAACCCAAAGAGGGATTCTTCATTTGTCTGGGCCTGCAGCACGGGGACAGGGTATTGGAAAGTGATCTAGAGAACTAAGCCAAGCTTGAGGAACAAACCGATGGGGCCACAAGCAAGAAAACTGAACTGAAACAAGAAGCCAGGAGTAGGTGACGACTAAATAGGCTGAAGAGAAGAGGGGAGATAAGGCTGGCATTGCTGAGAGCCCACCTCCCCAAGAGCGTGAAAAGCCAGGATCTTAGTCTCACTGTTCCCAGGACACTGACTCTGCAGTTCACAATACCCCAGCCATTTTACCCAGTTACTGATTATTTACCATTAAAGCTGTGTTTCCTTTCAACAGAGATGCAGCTGTGCATGCTCAGAGCTTCTGCAAGTTAAGGCTCAGGGTCTTAAAAACAGAATAACCCAGAAAAACTCTGACGTACTGTAACACAGAACAGTTTTCTGGAGCAGCATTCAGGTGCCTTAGACTATTTTCCACTTCTGCGCCTCATTGTCCTTTCCACACAGCACCAACCAGTTTCGACAAGCAAGGCAAGGACCTTAAACTATCTCTTTCTCCTCTGGTCAACCCTGCACACCTCCTAACTCAAGGATAGGAGGAGGATTTTGCATGCTTATTGGTTTTAAACAATCTCATGATAACATTCCACACAATCAGAAGAAATTCTCCCACTGCCAGCCCAAGTATGGCTCCTGTCCAGGAGGAGACATTAACTTGACTACACGATCTCTTACAGAGCAATCAAGGAGCAGCCTGAAAAAGGGTCCTTTCTTTCAACAGGCCATAAATCATGCAGCTTTTGGTTTCTCTAAGCTAAGCGACTACAGAGAGGCATGTTGTGGATGCCACAGACCCCAAACTGCCTGTAGTTTCCTTCCAGCTTCCACCAATAAACTTGTTCTCTCCCACTTGGTCAGAGAATTTACGTTGGGAGGAAAAGGCGGCAAAATAGGAGAATTCAACAAGTGACATATTATCATTTCTTAGCACTAAATCAGAACAGCAGTCAGTGATGTGGCTGTAGCAGCAGCAGATTCCTCCCTCTGCTCAGCCATTGTCGGGTGTATTATAAAAATCAACTCCACCACTATCCAACGGGCTTCTCCACAGCCTTGCCATTAACGGCTGAAGTTTCGCAGCAGAAAACAGAAAAAATCACCTTTCAATAGCTCAGTTTTGAGTGGGCAAATTAATCTGCTTCACCAAAGACATTTTAAGGTACCTTTTAGATGGCTGGATAGAAAAATACCAGTTTAACCAACTGAGGATTCTCTGTTACACAGACTCAATCTTCCTTTCCCACAAGGATGTTGCAACAAATCAGGGCAAAATAAACACGAGGGGCTTAAACAAATGTTTAGCTACAGAGAAAAATCCAATACTTAACTATTAACTGCCTGTATGACAAACCAAATTGCGTTTAATGAGTCAGGACAGAAACCCAAAAGCAGCAGCTGGATGAAGCTCTCCAAATGAGCTCTTCTGCAGTTCAAGAGCAGATATGCTAAACAAAGATTAATTCATACTTCACCGCCTCAAGAAGCATTAAGAACCAGTTTTAAGGCCCCAATAAGGTTAAGTTTCCCATCAGCAAAGACTACAGGGAGGAGGAGGTAAGCTCACTAAATTTTTCCATTTTGTTCAATTCGTTCTTAAAACGGAAGATTCTCAAGTCATTTTTCAGCCCTCAGATCTCATAATCTTACCCGTCATTGAGAAGGCCACAATCTTGTCTGGGCAGAAGAGCAAAGCAGAAAAGACAAGGAAAGATAAGGAAGAAAAAAAGCAGAGAGAAGGAGAGATGACGTGAGAAAAAAAAAAGAAGGAAAAGCATGAAGTGCAGGCTGCCCAGACAATCGACTGTTGGACCTGTTCTCTCTTAGCGCGATACTTGATCATCACCGGGCCAAACTGTTACCTTCGCAGTCTCCTGTTTGCAAAGGAACCCTGCTGAGGCATAACTATGTCTGCTGCCAGAATATGAAGACTTATTACTGCAAAAACAGAGCTTTGTACTAACACAAAGGCTGGGCGAGATTGACAGGAAAGATAAGACAACCAAGACAGACCAGCAGAACCTGTACACGGTTGACCCTGTAACTTCGCAATGACTGAAGTTTTACAAATCAAAGTCTTGACACAACCAGAAGGAGTTTAAAAGCTTAAGGCTTCTGCAAAAGTGATCTACAAGGCGGCAGTGAACGTGTGGGCATTTCAAGATGTTAATATTTGGGTACGTACAATTCTTGTTGTTTCAGCATTCTGAGAGGATCCGCATGCGTGAGAGTCTTACAGGCTTTAAGTTTGGTCACAATTTAAGGCAAAAAACCCCCAACCCTTTACAAAAAGTTCTTAGATGGAAGCTGAGCAGCCGTAACTGAATCAGCTGCCCCATCTTCCAAGTAGAGTCATACTACCAGTTTCACAGCCTGTATTAAGGCTCTGCTGAGTCACCGCAGACCAAATTCTGACGTTCACCTTCTGCCAACAGCCACAAACCTTAACTGCATCACAAAACCACTTATGGCACTAGCAGTTGTCAACCGATTTCTCAAACAGTATAAAAAGCAATTCCCGTGCTACCAGCCCGCATGCTGAATACAGTGAAAGAGCTTGCAAATAAAACAATTTCCACCCACACAAACAAGATTACTACTCCATTCTATTTACTGAGTACTGTTCCAGCAAATACAAAACCATTTCCTCCTCCCCAGTGTTTATATCTGAGTTGAGTTCTTACAGTTACAGGAAAGATGGGGATAAAGCAAATAAATTACAGTAACAGACTCAGCATCAAGCAGCTTTAGCGTACAGCAGCCAGGGCATGCAACTTTCAGCTGCATAAACTGAATGGCTCTCTGCAAGACTAATCACACAACAGGAAAAGCTTTCATTTGTGCTGCAGGAGTGTATAATCTGTGTATAACAAACATAATTAGAAGTATTACCTTAAGAGGAAGTTATTTATTTGTCTGCAGAAATTCCTCTGAGGCTTTTAAAGGAGTTACCTTTGCTCTCTCCAGCACGTATGTCCATTATTTTAGGAGCTTAAGCTGCCACCTTGATTTTAATTTTATGAATCAAGTTGAAAAAGTCATACGTATTTGATCAACAAAGTAAGTAACCTAGTCCCATCAGAAGGCACTGCATTTTACAGTTGCAAGGAACACTTCAGGATCTCGATACTGTAAGTTCTCAGAGAGCAAACAACTGACAGAGCTATCTTACCGATTTCTATGGAATGGGCGACCTATACTCAAAGAAGCAGCATTTGTTTTATATGATCCTGGTGTATTAAAGCCATTCACAAATCCACCGTTAGGAAAGGGGGCCTGCAACAGACAGAACAGTCTCAATGGCTGAACTATAAAGAAAAACGTTTGCAGTTTTATGAGATCAGCTTCAGCAGTTATTCATCTAGTCTGTTTGTACTTTTACACTGCGCTACTGTATCTCGTACGTTGTAAACTTACTCCTAAAGTGAAAACCCCACCAGGTTAGCAGTCTGCAATTCAGCATCAGAGTCCTCCTGTTCCTGGAAGAGCTACAAAGCTCTTTCAGTAACACTAGATACTGGATAACGGAATTTCACTGTATTTCTTGAAATAAATGGCAGTCAATCACAAGGCATGCAGCCTCTCTGACAGCCTTGCTTTATCAGGTCCATGACGTAACAGGAAGTATCATAAAACAGAGGGATTGCCTAGAAAACCTACGTGTTCTACAGCTGAACAGCCCGCTAACCCTACCGATTTCTTAACCAAACTATTCTTGATGTTTTGGGCTAGCTCCTCTCATTTTCATCAGCTGTTACTTACCAGTGGTGTTTCAAAGTAAGGTGCAGGATTTGGAGACCATGTCTGAGGCACAATGCTGTAAATAGAGTACTGCTGAGGACTATATACAGGCTGCATAAACAGTGGTGAGGCAAACTGTGCTTGTGTTTGAACTGGCTGAGTATAGACACTGGAATCCACTACCCGGTAACCATTCTTAGCAAAAAATGTGTTGATGGCTTTTATCCTTGCCTGCAAGATATCAAATCACATCCCATACATTAGTTGGGGGAAAAAGAGAAGCAGAACACAAAAATCTTTCTTGCCTGCTGCAATTATAACAGAAGGGATGTGGAGAGGAAGTAGGTTGATTACTGCTTACAAATAAAAACTCTGATAAAAATCAATACAGATTACATTCTTACAGCGTGCTAAAGGGAAAGGGCCACATGCTGCTTTAGCTACAGAATTTCTCAAGTTTAAGATAAACACTGCTTTCCACAGCAGTAACTGCCCAGACTCCAATTTTGACAGTTCCTCTCACAGTACAAACAGCTTGCTTCAGCCTTATTTGTAGAGCAGCTAACTCTAGCTGGAGACTCAGGATGGCAAGAGTCCCTCTCCTGAGCTCTACAGCCCCAGATTCTGGGGAAAGCAGAGAAGGGAAGAGAAACAGGAATGTATTCCACACCTCATGGGACACAGCGCTGTGAATAACCAGCAGCAGCCGCTGAACTGTAATTTTTCAAAGCGGCCCATGACCTCATTTAAGTTAACAGCCTACAGAGCAAGTGTTACCCCACCGCTAATTCCTTAGTTTCCACCCCCCATAAACACACACTATCATTCAAATAGAAACAACAGAGAATTCAATTCAAAGAGAAACCCCATCTAAAGAGCCTTACCATTACTGGCTTGCCCTGAAAGGTTTTCACTTCTTCCCTTAAGTATTTAAATGCCTGCAGATACAAAAAAGATTAACATTAGAATATCTTGATAAAATGGTCCTTCTCAAAGGGTATTACATGATTTAACATCAGTGAGTAGCAACATGCTTCCCTGTTAGCCCAGCTAAATTCATTAACACGTCAAATACAGGATACTAGGTGTCAGTCAGGGCTGGAGAGTACCAAGGCGAGAGGCAGACAAGGGAATTACAACCCTACAATCTCCCGACTTTTTTTCTCTATTAACTAGAATTTGCCAATAACCTCTTAAAACAACAAAAGGGGGAAATCAATAAATAGCCATTTCTTTTAGCTACAGGAAGCATGCGTGCAATTCTCCTGAGCAGGGGAAGTATTAGTAACAAAACTGAGATGTCGTTAACAGTTGAAGGCAGCCTTACCTGTTGCGCATCTGTATCTGACTGGAATGTAACGTACCAGTTGTTGTTGTGAGCAAACTCACAGCTTATCACTTTGGGGCAGTTTTCATTTTTAAACAGAGCCTTAACCTCCTAGGGGAGAGAAGAAGTCTGGCAGTTAAGGGGACTTAGCTCTAAGCTGTAAATTGAACACTAAACCTAAGTTTACACTCCCGCTCCTCAGCTGCAATTTTCCCTTGACTGGGGATGTTTTTTTATTCCCTTGACAGGTCTGCAGACACCGAATTATCCTCTATGTTTGCCTGAACCCAAGAATTCTAGCCCAACCTACTGAGCTCCCCAAATAAAAAGTGGCAGGCCCATCTGGTAAGAAAATCAAGATCAGTGTAGAACTGGCATCAAAGAGGTAACAAAAACACGGCTTGAGATCAGAAGAGCCATCTAGCCAAGAATGATTCTAAGAAATATTTCTAAATCAAGGCAACCTGAGAGCTTTGCAATAATCAGATTTTAAAGAGAGGGCAAAGCAGCTGTTCAGCGTTTGCATTAAAAGAACTAATTAAAAATGCTAGTAGACAAACACCCTGTGTTACAACTTCAAAAAACAAAGAACTAAATCATTCTGTTAGCCAAATATCAGTAGGAATTTTATTATCCTCCCTTCTCTGAACATAATGAGCTCAGCTCACACTGGGTTACAATGAATGAGAAATGTTTAGTAACATTTCTTGCTGCCAAAACAACCGTCTGACTTCAAGTAAAGTTACCACTGTGACAAAAATTCAGCCTGAATTCCAAGCTATGCCCTGGACTGATCGTATTTTTGGATCTGAAAAGGGACCAGTTCAAAGTTCCTTCCAGAAAAGCCAAGCCAGCTCAATTTCTGGTGGAAAAAAAGTTTACTTAAGAGCATTTTAATACATTAGTAAATAATGGGAAGGGACAATGACGACAACAAATTTTTGCTTTGGCTTTTTTGACAATACATCCAGGCAGAAAAAAATATGTTTATAAGAAAAATATCTGTGTTTAATCAAATTAAATGCCAGTTGACCTTTTAAGCACCACTTCCTGTTGCTGTTTGAAGCACTGTTGAAGATACCTTCCAAAAGCATCAACAGGCTTTTCTTTCTTTCTTTTCTATTTATTTACCTCTATAGGTGTTGTTTCAGGGATCTCACGGAGAATGATAATACATCGTTTGTGGTTTGGTCTTACTTTCTCCCCTCTCTCATCCACTTGTACCATAGGAGAAGCTAAAATTAAAATACAAAAGTTGGCTTAATATGGGACGTCGTGCACTGCAAAACAAGTCAGCAGTACTAGGCTCCATTTTCCAACTTGTAACAAAGAACTGCGATGGACTGCTTAAGAAAGCAGATTTCTTGAATTGAGGGCAAAGGACTGTTTTATCAGCTACAGTTTGTCAGATCTTCAGTACGCTTTAGCTGTTTGTCTGATGTGGCCTCCATCCTCAGCTCAGGTGTCTGAAAAGCTCAGTCCCAAATCCAATTCACTCCCAGCTCCAATTCAAGTAAGAGGATATAAAAACATTCCTAGACAGAGCCCTAATAGGAAAAGTTCAAATAAGAGGAAGGAAATCAAGTCAGAATAAAGACTTGAACTGTTCACTTACAACTGTTTCCACAAGAAGCCATGTGCAGGATCAGCACAGGACAGTATGTCAGAAGAATTCCAGCTAACTTTTTCTAATAAGCTTTTTCTAGTTTTATCATTTCTAGTAAACTTTTGCAGTGAATCAGAAGACTAGGTTTACTCCCAGAATAAGAGATATTGCTAATATATCTGCTAGCAATATCTTTGAGTAGCCTCTTACTGGGGCAGATTGAGACAGATTATTACAAAATCATCATTAGAATTCAGGAGTCTGGAACAGCTACTTATTCAAACATCTGCAGAACGAGGTTCCCGTCACCATTTACCAGAACGACATGCCATGACCAGCTAAGAGACTAATAGATTTCTTTAAAGCACGGAAGAATTCTTTGTTCTACTAACGCGAACACGAAACACCCAGACTTACATCTCAAAACTTCAAGAATAAGGTCCATATCAGTTGTCAGCTTCTTAATACCTTCCATGTTGGCAATTGTCCATATTGGAACAAACTGATCGCTATCCATTTGGGACATCAAGTAGAGATCCTTCGAAAGATTCTCACTAAAAAGACATAAGTTCAGTATTTTATAAAAATTCTGAACTCTACTTACAGAAGCCTCAAAACAACAGGATAACTGCAAGCTTAAATATTCACCAATACCATTCACAGCTAACTCTAGCCAAAACGTACTCAGATTCTCTCTCCTGGAAAAAATCCTGGCAGATCAACACAAAGCAGAATAAGACAATTAAAAACTTTAATGAATGTTACAGTGCTCTGCGCGTTAGTCTGCAAAGAGGATCTTGCCAAAGAGACCTCTTCTGATAATACACAGCTAAATTATCTCAATGTCTTACAACTGTGAAGCGCAGAAGCCATACTCAATCCTCATTAAAGGATAAGGACGTGCAGACAGGACTGAAACAGCCAAGAGGTACCACAGCGTTTCCACAGCACCTAGCAAATCTTGTTTCATATGGCAACCAACTCTCTCATTCACAGTTAATCTTCAATTTGATGAAGATGACAGCACGTATCAGCCAAAAAAGGGAAAAATTCGACAATGATTTTAATGAAGGGTTTACACAAAGTTAACTGTACTATACCGTGAAAAGCAGAATTCAAGTTGTTTTTTCAAACATTCTCTAATGTCTTCTGTGGACACAGTGGAGCTGCCTTCACCTAAAAGTTACCACATTCACCATCAGATCTCAGTTTCCGGGTAAGAATGCCATGCAAGAACACATTTCATTGTACAACAAAGGAATGAATCCTTCTGGGTGAGACCAAGAGGAAAAGGTATCTCAGACATGCATAAAGACCACCAGACCACACATTCTCAAGATGACTTGGATCCCACTCGGCCAAGTGCTGCAGCTGGCTTGGATCTTCCCGAATATGCACTGAATGGAACATTGCAAAGGTCCTACTCGGGATTTACAAGTCACATAATAACTGCAGCAGACTTCAGAGGATTACAGATCTGACAGTGGTATTCTAACTTGAATACTCACCAGACACTTCATAGATTTGGTATCCCAGATCCTCACTCGCTAGGACAATTCCATTCGCAGATGCTTCATCAACTCCTGTGCCATTTCTTGGGGCTTCACAAGACGGGGAATACATCACTTCATATTGCTTGCAGCTATCCTCTGAAATCTCTATGTTACCTGGCAAAAAAACACACATCAACAGAAAACCTACTATAAGCTTCAGAACATTGTCCATCTGAAAAATTTTGGCTACCAACATTAAAGGAAATACTCGAGAATGCTGTAACTGAAAGTGTCTAGACTTAGTCTATGTTTCTTAGACTTCAGAGTCTACTTTGTATTGGGTAGCACTTTCTACCCCTCCAGTTTCAGAAAGATTTTCTGGTTTGCACTAGGACCTCAGGAATAAGTAAATAATAGGATCGTGAAACTACAAGATCCCCAAAAGCGGCAGAGGATCTATAAACCAGGATTTCCACCTAAAATTTAAAATATTTAAATGAGGCTCCTAAAAACAAAGTGCTAAAACAGCTTACATCACTTCAATGCATTACACAACTCTTATTTATGCAAAGGACTCAGAAGCACCTAGTGATTGTTATAAATCACAGTGGAACGACATTCAACACTAGTGATGAATCCACTAAAACCATCCTTTGAGAAGCGATACTATTCGGCTACTTACATTAGAAATTGCTTAAAAGCAACACCACCATATTTGGAAAAGTTGCCTTTAAGTTTCCAGCAGCATAACGCTGCCATAATTGCTTCATATTGTTATGAACAGACAAATGAGTTTCTCTCAGCCAATGCACAGACTCAGTACTCTCTCTTCACTTCTGCTGACTTACCAGAAACTTTTGACAGGGCTGCACAAACTGAATCCTCCCTTCGTTATCCCTAACTTTTCCTAAACTTTATTCCAGGGAATCGTCTGCTTCCTGCTTAACACACCTTTGCTGTATTTTGAGTTACCTCAGCTATACAATTGGCTTCCTATTGCCTCTAAGCCAAATCAGAAGAGTTAAACTGTTTGAATACTTAGTCCTGGATGACAGGACCAACCATGTGGCAAGGATGGAAAATGGGGACAGAAACGTAATACAGACGAAACCAAAAGGAGCTAACCGTTGATGCTTTGCAGTTTCTACTCCAGTACAAATGCTGCTGTCCAACCGTTCTTGGCAGCACCTCAGTGATCTATCTACCAGGATCGTAGGTGGCCCTCAGATCTCATCTTTGTGTTCACAGGGTCAAGTGTACACTAAAGTGCAGCAATGGTGAACAAGTCATGAATCCATTTCTACACATTTAGCATCTTGTTTCCCTCTTAGCGCGTTACTCAGTCATCACTGGGCCCCTTGGATCCTGTCACCTGCTGAAGCTTTCTGTCCCAGTGCAGCTCGGGACACCTTCCTGAATCCCTAAACCAAAGCTCACTGGTCAGACCTTTAATCTCCATAAACTGTCTTTCTCACATCCATGTCCTACGTGTTGCTACAGCAGCATTAACAACCTCGAGGACAAGAACAAGAGGTTGTTTCTCACTGCTGAACTCTTAGAGAAAACCCTCAGCACTACCCAGCGGGGGACGTGTCACGGCTTGTGTTTAACGTGGGCCTGCGACATCTCACCCTCGGCATGAGTCCCTTGTGCAGCCGCCGTTTCTTGCCACGAGTGCTCTGTGCCATTTGCTGGCGGCACAGCCTCACTGCTCCCTTGGGGTACTTCTTGCCACACTTTTGCGTTGGGGTTTAAGCCAGCACCTTTCGATGTTACCTGCTGAAGAGACCAGAACACTTTTATTATGGAAAATAATCCAAAGACGCTTTAGAAGTCAAGCCAGACAATATAGGTAAATTTAGTGATTTTCTATAGAGTTCCATATCTCAAGTGTCTAACCAGCTATTAAGCATCTATGTGATTTTTTCAGTAATCAAAACAGGAAAATCCTTGGTATTTTCCAAGTATTTCATTTCTACCTCCATTAGAAGTGTTGCCTTCAACCTCTCTTTATTGACATCCGACAACATCAGCAGAGGAAGCAGCTAGCCGTCAAGGACTCTGGTAACTCATAAGCTTTTAAAGACTTGACAGTCATAATGCTCCAGTCCCCTTTCACCAGAAAGGGAAATTTTCCCTCCTCCAGACCCCTTCCTAGAAAGGAAGGTAAAAAAACATATTTCAAGGAGAAGAAACTAATGACTTACTGAATTAGTGACATCTATACTAACCAAGCATCACCTATGCTACGCCAGGATTCCTCATGAACTTACCTGAGTACTACCCGATTTCCCCATGAGTTTACCTACATCTTACACACATCAACGTATGCTAATATGCTAACGATTTCCTTAAACCTGGAACCAAGGAGGTTAGAAGTTTTTGAAGTGCCCAGACAAACATACACACCATCACAGCCTGCCGGGAGGGGGGAGCAGGATTGTCTCACTTTGAGACTGGACCATAATCAGAGTAAGAGAGTAAACAATGAGACAGGCAAGAGAAACTGCTGGATTCCAACCTGGAACCTGACAGATAAACAATTCTACAGCAAAAGACAGCGCCCTCCGAAGTCACTTTCTGAGAGCTGCTCAGAAGCTCAAAGGCATTTGGGTAAGGAGTCCAATAACCCAGCAACAGCACACAGGATAAGCGTTGTCATGGGTTTTGCTCCACCACAACAAAACTAACTCCTTCCACATCAACAAGAAAACCAGGCTTTTGCAAAACTTCTCCTCCCAAGGCTTCCTAACACCTTACAAGCAACCAATACGGTTTCCTCCAGACAGAATCCTTCAGATGTTGAACGACAGTCCACTTCACTCGTGCCATTCACTTGAATTTAGAAGGCAAAAGCCATTAATCCTAACTCCTACCTCACAAATCCACAAATAAGGAAGTTTGATATTTCAGAGGCCAGCCTCCTAGATTCTGAAATTAAGGAGTGGCTTGCTACCAAGCCTCAAACATAAAGCTAAAGGATAAGGAAGCAGTTGCAATAGCTTTAAAGATAATTCCTCTGCCAAGGTCACACCTAGTTCCAAAGCCATTTGCTCCAAGGACAACCCCAAATTCAGCAACAAAAAGCTGCCAAACACTGAAGAGGTTCAAGACAATCATGCGAGAAGGAAAAACAAAGATCACAACTTTTGCAAGGCCCGATTTGGGATTCAAAATCCCACACACACAACTGATTTAATCCGCACGGCAATGGAGTTTTCCCCCCTTTCGTTAACCTTAGCAGCAGAAAATAGCTGGAAACAGAAAGAAGAACTAGAAGTAGTTCGGTGTGAAAGGACACATCTACATTTTCCCTTCTTGGTTTTCAGAGTAGTCGTTCTCCAACAGAACAACCTGAGAAGACAAACTGGCAACCCATCGCACCCACATACTCTCACTGTCAATGTAGTTCAGCCAGTTCAAAACTGAACTCTGCTCAGCCGCTGGTCACTCCTGTGACACAGCGTACCTGTCAGCGTGAGCAATTGCTCAAGAACTGCGAACCAGCAGATCCCGTTTCTTTGAAATTCCTTCTCATCAAAGCAAGGAAAGACAAGACGTGCCCCGGAGATAATTCATTATTTTATAAAAATAAACACTGCCTCGCTACCTTACGTCTTTGAGGTTAGCATTCAGTTTACGGTGAAAGTAATTTTAAGGAATAAGTATGATAAAATGAAACTGAAACACTTTAGAGAGATTTTTGTGTTTCTGGAGGTAATCAGAAGCAAAAAGCAACTCTGAGTGTGGCAGATGATATTAAAGCAAATACCGGAAGAGACACGTGGTAACACGGAAGTTCAGAAATCACAGGTCCACGTGAAAAGTGCTAAGAAACTAAATACATTCAGGCCGATAAAGTGATGAATGGACCTATTAATACAACGGCTGAAATACACACCTGAAACAGAGCGTGGGCTACTTCCTCTTTGTTCTAGAAACACTTCGTGACATGTAATGCAATTCTGCAAGACCCAGCCCTGATGTCATGCATCTTAATAGCAAGACACCACGGACTCCGAGAGGATAAAAAGTCCCTAATTTACATAAGCTTTTTGAAAATGCAGTGTGCTGTGCTCCAGGAGCAGTGCCACGCCATTCTGGCAAGCGGCTCTTCTGAAGAGGAGGCCAAAATATCAATTCTTGCTTATTTAACTGAGGCTAACAAATAACGAGTCCATTTGATTGGCTGCAGAACAATCCTCCCAGCCGCTATCGGGAACTTTCATGATGAGGTTAAAGCTTTACAGAGTTACAAAGGTTAGGAACACTCGCCGGTATCCATGAGCTGACAAAGCTGTCCTCCTCAGCAGAGCTTCTCTCTAGTTTACGGTACTTTCGGCAAATGTGGATCAAAGATTCTCCTCCAGCAATTCCTCAAAATTGACTATCGAAGAATCTGTCTCATTTTGAAAGGATGGCAAAGAATATTTTATTGTAACAGTCTAAATTACATTAAACAGATTCAACTGAGCCAACAAAAATGAAAATACTCACAGTTTCTTTTACAGCCTTCTATTTTAATATTAATTCAAATTATCCTGCAACCAGAATCTTAACACTGAGCTTGTCTGAGTCTGCTCTTTTCCCAGAGCAGACTGACTCTCTGAAAGGGAATCTAAGTGAAAAGTCTAGAAGAGAATTTAATAAAACTTGTGAGGTGAGAATCAAAACATTTTCCAGAAGTGGAAGTGTAAGCAGAGGGGAAAAAAAACCCCGAAGGTCAGCAAGCCTATGGGCAGTTGGCAAAGAGAAGCCCTGTGCTGGCTGGGGACACGACAGGCAGGGAAGCAGGCACCTGCAGCAGGAAGGGACACGTGCCAGCATAGTTACCTGTCACCTCTTCAAAGCTTACCCAGGCTGCAAAGCAAACCAAGAGAGAGAAAGCTGGTGTCAAAGCAAAAGCAACACGCAGAACGCCTTTGGAACTGGCTGTGGGATATCACCTAACAACGGTTCAGCACTCTGAACGTCCCAGGCAATTCTCAAAACGCACATTAACTTTAATGGTCATAAGAGAGTTACTTCCATTGAGTGCAGCATGTTTTTTTCATCAGCCAGAACAAGCACCCCAGAACTAGGGGCACTTCATTTACCCACACAGTTGTGCCGTACAAAGGTGGCACCACCCTCACCTGTGTAACCATGTCCCTCACTCCTGCGCGAGCAGCGACAGTTTGGGGAGTTTGCCACCAAGAGAGGAGCAGGAAACCTCACCTGCTAAAAAAAGAGGGCCAGCAATACTCAGTGCTTCACACAGCCCTGGTTTTCTAGCTAGGAAACATCACTGGCAACAATTAGGGCAGCATTTCACCCACCTGAAATGCACAGATTTCCATTTTCCCCAATAAATTACCAATATATTGAATTAGGAACACATACTCGACAGACAAAAACCTAAAGCTGGCACAGCAAGCCATTTTCAATTACATTTTTCACAGTGCATTTAATAATATTCTCAATGCACCTTAATTATCAATTGTTAGCAGCATGCTGGTCCTGGCTGCAAGTGAAAAACAAGACCTACCCCAAACATTAATGCATGAAAAACAACATGAGCCTTACACCATTCCCTCACTGCAGCAAGCTTTTTGAGCTAAGTGATATTAAAGGAAAACAAAATTCCACCATGTGAAGGAATCAATTCACAATCACCACGTGGATACTTCAGTTAAGTCTAAAATATAACGCTGACAACTAAAACAAGTCTGCTAATCCTCCCAAGAGCTTCAGGACTTCTAACACAATCTGGTTCTGTACCTTATTTTTCAGGCAACCCCAAAGACCCCGAGATAAAAGCTGCTGTCTGCTTTCAAGTATCCAACCACTGCGCTTCAGAACACCTGGTCAAGAGCTCAAGTTCCCTGTCCTGAAAGTGAAAAGGCACCTTCAGAAAGTCCGGATTGTCCTTCAGGAACTCAAAATTAAACATTATTGATGCTTCCGGAATGAAGATCACAGAAACTAACTTGCATCATTATCAGCGGAAAAGAAAGGAGGAGATCAAAGCTACCAAAGTCAAGTTTGAGCTTTAAAAGGATTCACCAAATGCCCAGACGCACACTGCCTGGCTTTGCAGGCTCCCACTTTGCTCCAGCTCCCTCCGAGCAGCTTGAGCCCATCCGCGACACAACCGCTCCATGTCACCGCCACGGGTTCCAGAACCTGCCTCGCACGCCTGCTGCTCGCAGGGGCCACCTCCATCTTGCAGGCTCGGCTCCTCTCACCACGCTTCGGCCTCAGATGAGGTTGGTCGCTCACAGCTCCAGGCTGCGGTCATCGGGCTGCAGCTCCCATTAGCTTGAACCATTCCTCTTCAAGTTAAATACTTTAAAACCAAATTCCTGAGACCCGTCGTTCTGTGTTCGTGACGTCTTTTTTTCCTCCCAGTACACATCAAGTAACGTTCAGGTCAGAACTGAGGCAATCGGCTCAAGAAAAAGAAGGTGGTTCCCAAATCTTTTTATTTAGAGGTTCTGAACTGCGGAACGCGTGTCGGCATTCATGTAAAACACCGCCACGCTTCAGCCGAACACACCACTAGCAATCAACTGGCTTCCCTCAACCATTTGTTAATTAACCAGCTGCCCTTTGCTGGGTACGCTTCTTGGGCAAAACTTACTGCAAAGTTTAACGAAGCAGCACAATTGCCCGGGTTTGTCCGGCAAATGCCGAAACGGCTTCACCGAATGCCATGAAACGCCGTGAACAGGCGACGCACGGGAACGGGCAGCAGCTGCAGGCAGGGCCCACGCGCTGCCCACCGCCCCTCCTGCCGCGCGAGGCGTCCGTGTGGCGCAGGCAGGGCCGGAGGGACACACCGGCGCGTCCGCCCCCCCACCCCGTGCCCTCCCCGGGTCACCTCCAGCCTGGGGACGGGCCGACCGCGCTCCCGGGCCTCGCTCCTCGCCCCCGCACGGCCCCCGGCCCGCCGCGCTCAGAAACGGCGGGGCCGCTCCGCCGGCCGAGCCCCCTCCCCGCGCTGCCACAGGTCACCCCCTCCCGCCATCAACCCCCGGCTTTAATTAACGTCTTTAACGCGGACGCCGCGGCCGGGCCGCGCCGCCGTTCCCAGCGCGGCCGGGCCCAGCCGAAAGCGCCGGCGTGCAGCCCCGCGGGGCGGCCGTGTGCTACCCAGAGGCGCCGGGCCCGCCCCGCCGCCAGGGCCGCTCCGCTCCCCGCCACCCCCCCGCGGGAGGCCCCGAGAGTCCCGCCCGCCGCCGCGCAGAGCCGGCACGGCGGCCCCAGCCGCCCCAGGGCCCGCGCCTCGCGTAACCTTCACGGCAGGCCGCGGTGCGGCGGTTTCCCCAGAAGGTCACCGCGGTGCCTCCCCCACCCCCCTCCCCCGCCGCCCCCACGCGGAGGCCCCGGCACCGGCGGAACCTTCCAGAGCGCCGAGCCCCCCCCCCCCCGCCCTCCGGCCGCCGCCCCCGGATTTGCTGTGTCAGCCCCGTCCCCTCCCCCCGGCGCGGCCGGCGGCGCGGAGCGGCGTGCGCGGCCTCCCGCCACATGGCCCGGCCCCGCGCCGCCCCGCCGCGCCTCACCTCCACGAACAGCAGCATCCTGCCGCCCGCGCCCAGGCCGGCGGGCCCGCGATCCGCGCCGCGCTCCCCGCTGCCCGGCGGCGGCCGCGCCAGCGCCAGCGATAAGGACACTCGGGCTCCGCCTCCGGCTGCTGCTGCCGCCAGGGCCCGGCCCCCTCCCGCCCTCCGCCGCCCACCGCCTCTTCCGGGGCACGCCGAGCGCTTCCGGGGCACAGGCGGAGCCGGGCCGGCCCATTCCCCATTGGGAGGGGGGGGGCGGGGGGAAGGAACCACGCCGACAGGGGGCGCGGCGCTGCACCGCTGCGCGGGAGGAACCGGCGCCCCCCCGCGGACGGGAATGGGCTGTCCCGCAGGGCCGAAGCACGGGGCGGGGGGGGGCAGGGAATGGATCGGGGCCGGACTCCATCAGTTTCGGGGTGTTTAAATGAGGGCGCCCAAAATACTTTTTCCGTCACAAAACGCCGGCGGACCCCCTGCCCAGCGGCGGGCCGGGTCTCTCCGCAGCAGAGCCCGCCGACCCCCAGCGCCCTCCCGCCCGCCACGGCTTCGCACCCACCGCCCCCGCGGGTTTTTTCCCGGTTTTTCCTCTTTTCGGTTCTGCCCCTCGGCAGCCCGCAGGGGTCACTGCCGAGCCAGGGCAGGGGTTCCCCGCCACGACCCCGTTCCTGCCCCCGCCCTTCCCTGTGCCCCACGGACACGGGCACGTCCCCTCATGTCCCCGGGAAGGGCGCAGCTGAGCCCACGGGAGCCCGAACCGTTCACTCGTGTAACGATCACGCTGCGGGGATGATCAGAGGATCAGAACGGGCCAAATCTCACCTACTGAAAGCCCCCGACACCGCAATCCCGCTCGCGTGTGCCTCAGCTCGCCGGCGTCGCGCTGACCCGTGGGGCGCAGCCGTGGGGGACGGTGACACGGAGGGGATTCCTGCGAGGAAAAAACGCTTTGAAACCATTCCGCTTTGCAGCAACAGGGAAAAATCCACTTCTTAGGGCAGATTTAGGGGAACCAGGGCTGTTTGGGGGGATTTCAGGTGATTAAGAAGTATTCTAAAGGCATTGCACGCTCTACTACGAGAGTCACGCACTCTGCAGTGGGTTTGCTCTGGTGAAGGACGGCTTCCAGCCCTCGGGGTCCCCGTCAGTCGGCCGTTGCATCGCTCGCTCTTCCCACGAGGGAAGCCAGACCCCGCGTAACACTATTACCCGCAATTACCGTCTCGCAAATCGGAGGGGTTTAAGTTAGAGCCAGCGAAATAATCAGGGTCCGTCGAAGAGATTAGAAACGGTAGCACAAGCTGTACTGCAAACTGAGGGTCCAGCTGGCAGGTTCTGCGGGTGTTTCACTGACCAGCGTCTCCGAGACACACACGCGTGAAAAAAGCAAACGAAAGTAGCAGAAACCGAGTAGGTAATTGAGCAGAGTAAATGAGGAGCGACTGTTTGCGGAATCCATTCTGGAATCCTGGCTTCTGCCAGGGGCTGCAAACCGCCACGAGAGCAAACCATCCTCAGGTCGTCATTTATTCTGGCATTAAGGGAGACCTTCCAGTACGGAACTGAGAACCTCTCCTTCATTCTCATTGACTTCCCCCACCAGATGTAATCAGACTTAGCACTTTTCATCTTCAAAGCACTTTGCAAACATTAACTCATTAATCCTTATGCCCCCTGTGAAGCAGTTAAGTATTATCTCTGTTTTACAGACCTCTTTATCTACAAATCTGCTCATTAATTTTTAGTACGCTTATCGCTTTAAACGGAGATATCAAAGCAATAGAGAAATCGCAGCACAAAGTACTTCTGAGCCTCATTTTCAAACCCGCTGAGTACCTGGATATACTAGAGGAGCTCAGGATTCTGAAACCAGGCCCTGACGGGATGGAAATTATCGCTAATGCTCAAATTTGATCATTTTCCTGAAGCTGGTTCTGCCCAGCTCCCACAAGATCTCCTCACTGAACTAAAACGGCCGGCTGGTGAAGTGGTGAGTGCCACGGACGTCGACCAGGACGCTTCCCGTTTTGGCAGAGTCCGTCCACGCTTACAACCTCATTGGCTTTGAGTGAGATGGGGTGGAAAAGCAGGCCCAGTCTCTAGAGCTAGTAAATAATTCATGCTTTGTAACAATAATTCTCTGTCTTCGAAGGGAGCGATGCAGAAGCGATACAATTCAAGAAACAGAACGTGCTCTAATCAGATAACGTTAATACCTATCTGGAAGGCAAATACAAACATTTTTGTGTTTACACCACAGGGAAGTTTCTTCCCTGTTAGTCACCAGCTACTGTTAACTCACAGGAGGGTGGCGAAGCAAACAGTTTTCCTTGAACTCCATCCAGCGCTGCCAGGGAGCCTGCTGTCTGGCTCGCTGCTCTTCTCCCAAAGGCCTTCTCTCGACAGTTGGTTTTGGAATCACAGCAGAAACAATTGTGCCTTCTGTCCATGATGTTACAGAGCAGAGTGAATTGATGCACACACTGAAATGAGATGTCATATTGTGAGAACAAATGAAGGGCATGACAGAAAGCTCCTTTTTTTATGGCAGCCCAGCTTTGTGGAACTGGACTACGGAGGGATTTATTTTTTGTTATAGGTCAAATTATCTGATGTGAGCGGGTGCCAGTAAAAACTGGGATTTCCTGCTACCTAACTTCCCTCTGGTCTATTTAATTTTGCTTCGGGTGCACCTTCTGAACTTATTTATTCCCCAGCAGAAAACAGTGATCCAGCGGCACACCGAATCTCGAGGGCATCTTACCGGCTCTTCTAGATCAGTGAGCATCCCAGCAGTCGGGATGGGGCAGGAGGAAGATGAGGATCGTGACACGTACATCTGAAACTGCCAGCAAAGCCTTTCCCAGCCACCAGAGCCAAGAGGACATTTTCAGAACCCGCTGATTTCGCAAGAGGAAACTCCACCTCGAGGTAGCGCTGAGGGCACAGCACCAGGAATTTGTCCTTAAGAGGCCAGAAGTTGAATGTTATAACCACCAGGCAGACTGATGAATGCAAAAAGAGCAATACCTATTGTAGTCACAAGCCTGGAGCAGCTATGCTGGCAAAAAGATTAATTACTCCTGGGTGTGAGCTGGAGCCGCACACCCAGCAGTCCTGAGGTTTTGGTTACTCCCTCGCAAAGTGGAAAATGCTGCTCTCTCCCTGATTGCGCTGAGGCAAGGATTCAGTTTCCCTTTTCCTAGTATTTTACCTCTGTTCTACCCACACTGGAACGGTCGTAAGCTTCGGTCACAGCTGAATACAAACACCACATGTGTGACGCAAGAATAAAAAGCATTCTCCCTGGTTCTGACGGAGTCCTTGCACAGCAAAAGCTTCACCTGTCTGTTACCTGAACATCAGCCTGTCCAAGGGGGCCTGAGGTCAGTCCCTGGGACAGGGATGATGTTCTGGGCTCCATTAACCATGATACGCTGCCTTGTACCTGCAAGCCCCCAGATGAAATTAGAGCTTAATTAGAAATTAGACCACCTTTTGGCCCCGGTGTTTTGTCCAAAGGTGCTAAATTTGGTCTGGTTACTACACCCTTGCTACCATCTCGGTTATCTGTGAGGAATATGTATTTTTAAACACTGAGTTAATATTGAGCTGGCAGCACTATTTCTGCCTCAGCTCTTGTGTGCGTCCTTCCAGACGGCCAGGGTGCCTCCAGCAACTGCAGCGGAGCCGTTGGGATTACAGGGTGTTCCCAGCATGGAGCTCTGCAGGCCGCCTTGGTGGCTTGGTAAGTATGTCAGAAAAGGCTGGTCTCAGCAGGGCTGTTGGAAACATCTGGCTTTAATTCTTCTTTAAAGCCATGACATTCATTTGGACACCAAACTATTTTCCTTTCATCTATCTGGAGGACTAACCCTGTGGCAGAGCAGCCGACTTTCTGCCTGCCATCACCCTGCGTTATCCCGCAGGAAGAAAGAGGTCACAGAAGAGCCAGGGCCGTGCTCTTCGCAGGAGGAGAGATCTCGGGAGATGGCGGCAGCTCACAACTGACACTTTCCTGCTCTTCTCCCCTCCCTGGAGCTCTTTTCAAGTTGTTTCAAGGCATACATTTCCCTGTCAACATGTCTCAAAGGGGCTCAGAGTCCAGCTTAGACCTGATCTCCCTTTTAATTCACTGGGCTGAGAATCCAAGCACTTGAGGAATAGACAGACGTGGCATGCTGTCCTGAGTAGGAAAGAGAGTGCCTTTGTGCTGGAGGGAGCAGCTGTGCCTATTTAGAAATCCCTTAGCTGAGGATGCTGAAGACTTGGTGGATGGGCTGCACGCTGGGAAGAAGCCTGGGAGGATCAGGAACGTAAGCAGAGGCAGAGAAGTTTCCTCAACAACTCTTGACCAATAATTCTGGTATCAATAAATGATGACCCTAGCAAGGAGACGATGTTTTGAAGTCTGAATGTGTTATTGTGCAGCAGAAGGGGCCTAAAGGAAGAATGCTGGATGTTGGCAACATCAGCTGCACCATCACATGATCCCATGATGCCTGTAACCACAGCAAAGTTTCATCCAGAGCCAGTGAGACTCTTGGCTCTGTTTCTAGGTCTGAGCTCAGCAGAGATTGTGCAGTTGCATTTTCACAAACTTCCATTGATGCTGAAGTAAACGATTTGCTTTCCAGGCAAAATTAAGTCCCACCAGCGTGGGATAGGTGCCTTGGGCAGCCTCTGAGCTGATGAGCAGCAATCGCTGGGTCTTACTCCAACACACTTCAGCGCAAGGCAAACAGCACAGAGCTCCAAGAGGCAGCCAGGCAACAGCACTGAACAATCAATTTCCCATGTCAGACTCTGGCTACGCCCAAAGATTTGGCAGTGCTGGAGCATATGTACTGTGGCAGTAACACTAAATAAAACAGCTCTTCTCATTTGCTTACCCTCCTTCCCTGCTACCGGGCCACTCTCTTGAAACAGCCACAGTTAAAAGGATTTACCTTTTTATTTAAAGTGCCCACATAAAAGCAATCCACATGGGGAACAGCAAGAGAAGAATAAGCTGTCCTGTGAATTCACAGCCCGTTGCCCAGCGCTGCCTGGAAGGAGCACGGCCTTGCTGTGTGGCAGAGGGTTGCTAACAGCTGAAGGAAATTCTTCTGCAGGTCCAGGGGGTCTTCTGGCACCCAAGAGTTTCCCTTCTTGGTGCAGCAAGGTTACTTGTAGGCCAGCCAGGAAACCCACCCGGATATCAAGTTCTGAGGAGCTATCTCCAATGATGTGGTGCAAGATAGCTGATGTATCCCTCTGCCTTCTGCTTATTGTTTCATCCAGGACTAAGGCTTCCTGGCAGAGAGGAGGAGCAAGTGAATCATGCAGAAGGAGAGAGCTGGAGCAGGAAATACAGCTGCCAGGCTGACTCAGCATGGCTTCCCGCTTGAACCTTGAACAGATGGGAGCTGTGAAGGATGTTAATGTTTAACTCCACCAAAAATCCCCTATCTAGCAAAAGGCATCTGAGACTCATCAGCTTCTGGCAGAAGATATTTTGCTTCACCAGGAGCTGTGCTGGTGACAGAACCTCAGTGATCAGGTCATCGATTGTGCCTTTCAAAAGGCAATTAAGTCCAAAGGGCCTCACTACATCTGATAAACTCCAGGAAAGAGATGGATAAAACCAATGGCAGTAATCAGTTCTACTCCCCGGCCCTGCACTTTGCTGAGAACACCAGCTCAGGAGGATAGATTGACACGCGAAGTAAGGAAAAGCTCATTAGTTCTTTGGGAAATATTACTATCGACGATCTCCACAGGAGCACTGCAGAGCCACCTGCAACTTGGCCTTTTTGCTCTCCTTTCTCCATCTCTCATTCTTCTTCCCAAGGGCATTTAAATCTTTACAGGACTGTCTCGATAAGAAAGAGCCTATAACGCCTAAAAGGCAGGGCTAGGACCCTAAACTTTAATTCCAGCTCTGGTGCTGGTTGCTCAATAGCCATTTCAGATTCTTCTTCCTCACTTCAGCTGTCATAAAGTAGGAAGGGTGCTTCCTGAACTTCTGTTAATGCAAGAGTCACCTAATGAGTGCTAATTAGGAAGATCCACAAACAAATCACTAGATTAGTGGTTATGAAATACTCACTTGTTAGAGGACTGCTTAGTGGAGCCTCTCGGATGGGAATCCAGGTTTCCATGCTCCAAAGGCTAGACTCAAACTGCTGATGCCAAGAACAGCCGTGAGCTGCCAGGAAAAGGCTCTACAAGAATTGTTCAGCAGTTCTGGCTTTGTCCCACGGAGAACATACATCCTGCAGGGAATCCATTCATCCCTTCTATTTGTTGCCTTTGCAATAACCTGAAATGTGTACAAAAGGGAAGAAATCCATAACTGTGTTCATCAGGTAGATCCACTATCTTTCTCAGTCCCTGAGAGGGCTGAATGAGAATGAATTCTGTAATTCAAGAAAAAGAAGAAACTGTGAGTATCCGAGAATGAAAGAGCTCACTCACAGTAAGCAACCGCATGGTTAAAGTTACCTGCAGACAAAAAGGGGCTTGCAGCACACTGGGGGAGAGATCAGGCTGATCTGCCAGTACCGCTAGGAAATGGTGCTGCTGTACTGGAGGGAGAGGTTGGGATTCTTTCATCATGAAGTAACAGCAGCTTTTGCTTTGTAAGCCTCCAATGTGTAGTGCTATAATAAACCATCTGCGCTGAGACCTGAATTGTACAATATAGTCATCAGTGAGCTGGAAAAAGAGGTAAGCAACGAAGTGACAGAGTTTACCGATGATACAAAATTATTCAGGACATCCAAACTAAGTGGAAAGAGCTAGAGAAGGATCTCCCGACACCAAGTATGCGGGCATTCAAACTGCTGGCAAAACAAAATGCTAACAAATACGAAGATGCAGGGACGAAGCAAGCCCAACTACAATTAGACAACCATGGGGTCTGAGTTAGCTATTCCCACTCAGGAAAGAGCTCAGGGAATAGTTAGGGGGTATTCAACTCTGCACTCACTGATGGTTAGAAAACAAGAAATATTTTTTTAAAAGGAACACAACATTGAAAAAACCTGCACTGAAAAACCTATGCTGATCTTGTAGGATACCACCTCACATTTTTATTGTACTTCACTTGCAGAGTTAAGGTTTGTTTTTCTTGGTCGAGGTGACACACATGCCATTGGAAGAAGCAATCCCGGAGTCCTGAACTGTCTGCCTCCCTGACAGCTTAGAAAGGGCTCCAGGACCTGACACTTGTACAGTAGCTTAAATTTTAGAGACACTAGGTCATAGCATCTCCCTTTCTGGACTAGCAGCTTTCCATAGGGCTTAAAGCTTCTGCTCTTCAGCTCTAAAGTCACCACATCTAATGCAGACACGTGACGCCTCCTTAGTAAAGTCATGCCAGGGTACTTTAATGATTTTTGTATTTTTCTATTGCCTTGGCTTTATTAAAAACAGAAAGGGAATGTAAGGACTGACAGAGTATGTTTGGAAATGGAAGTAAAATTCCAGTTTAATCAGTGATTAAACAAACCAGTGGTGCTGTTGGGAGGGGTCACATGAAGTTCACTGGTTGGGTGGAGATCTCAAAATCAAAAAAAAAAGCCATGTGGGTGTATGAGCATTGTCCGTACCACTGGGTATTTCTTCAGTGGCTGCCTTACCCTATCTGCTAGTGCCCGGCCTCTTCTGTCGGAAGTTTGGCAGCCCCAACAATCAGAGAATCACTCAGAGAATGCAGACTCCCTCAGGAAACACTGCTATGCCAAAAGTGAGACACTTAGATGAAATATCAAAAAGGGAGGACTGAGAAGACTGAAAATATTTCCTTGGATTCTTCTCTCTGGTATAAATCTACTAGCAGAGTTGCATTACATTGCTGTAAAAGTAACACGAGGAAAGATGCCGCCCCTTGAAAGAAACAAGCACCATAAACGCGTTAATAATTACACCTGAGATTATTTTCCCGGAACAGGTTGTTCGTATCTTACTGACTTGTCACCCTTTATACCTGCAATACACAACAACCTCTTACCAAACCACCAGAAAACACATTTTAAATCAGTGCTGAGCTCAGAGCTGTCAGCTGGAACTCAGGAAAGAGACTGCAGCATTGTCATTGACGGTTCTCTGAAGCCGCCAGTTCAGGGTGCAATGGCTGCCAAAAAAAGCCAGCTGAACGTTGGCCGCTTTCAGGAAGGATACTGATGTGAGGCCAAAGCCCTCAGTTTGCTTTTATAGAAATCCTTGGTGCACTTGCATCTAGAGTGCGGTTCTGGCCTCAACTGCTCAAGAAGGTGGTGATGGAGTTACAGAGGGTCCAGAGGAGGGGAGGGATGAGCTGCCTTAATAAGTAGCAACCCAGAAGGCTCGGACACTTCAATTTAGAGAGAAGGCGGCTGAGAGGGGTCTTATTGAAGTTTACCAAGTCATGAAGATGGTAGAACAAGTGAGTGTAGACCTGATATTCACGGCATCCTGCTACAGAAGAACAAGGAGGCACACTTTGAAACTACAAGCTTAGTTTAAAACAAAAGGAAGTATTTTTTTTACACAAGTCTGGAACCTGGTGTCGCAGAAGACTGTGGAGACACTATCAAGAAGTTTAAAAGGGATTACATAAATTCACAAGCAACGTGTCCATAAACGGCTGCTAAAAGGGCAAGGACGCACCCTTTAATGTCTCTACTATATACAGGATGCTGGAGAAGGAAATTAACAGCAGCAAGTACCCTGGCTCACGTGCTTGCCCAAACAGTATCTCCTGTTGCCACCTCTGGAGATGGGCTACTGGGCTAGAAGCATCATTGGTCTGACCCAAGAGGATGTTTTTAACATTCTAAATTAAATCTTGAAAACCTTACACACAACTAATTAAGGTAACGCGGTATCTTCTAACTGCTACTCACATCTGCCTCTCAGCTTATCCTTGCCACTGTGCGCAATGCTTCACGTTACAGCGTGGCCTCATTCAGACACTGACCCTACAGGCAGATGAAACCAGCACAGCCAGACGCTGCTGGGGAGAAGAAGCTGCACATGTGGCATAAGCACAGAGGCTGAGGCTTTAGACTCTCTCTGATGCACAGTTTGACTTTTTTTTCCTGAGTTGTTATTCATCATTGATTTTGATTAGCAATCTGTGAGCTGCTGTAACGTACGTAAGTCGAGATGCATCATTTTATCCTTGACACCTGGATAATTAAACTTCCCAAAGAACTACTCCATCATATGTACGTAACTCTTAAAACAATCACTTCTGTAAGTATGCATTCATAGAGAAAGATGGTATCTTCTCACTTCGAAAATCTTTGTTACATCCATTGAAATAATATTTTCTGTGTAAGCCTTAGTCAAAACAAATCACTACAGCATTTCTACAGGCGGGGCTGGACATGGGTAAAGCGGGAATGGCTTGCTAAAAGGGTCTAAACGTTGGCGTTCGGCATCATTTGAGATGCCCCCCCAGTGTTCCCATCACCAGAAGTAGGGGGAAAGCCAGCCCAGAGAGGTGCAAGCCCATAGCCATCCTGTGCTGTACCGGCCAGCCCTGTGGCGATGTCTCAGGCAGCCGAGGGTGGAATGGCAGCACATGCCTCTGCTTAGGCAACTGAACCAAACCTGAAATGTCCTGCTCACATAACCTACATATCATGCAATATCCTGTACAAGTCATGCATTTAATAACAGCACATAGAAGTTCATCTGAAATGCTCTAGTAACAGTGTCACATCTGCTCCACCTGGCCATACCTCCAACCCTCCAGTACACAGATTGCTATGCCGTTTGTTTAAGCTATGAAGCCTGTAATTTATGAAGTGTACGCATTTTCTGGGCCATTTTTACTGGAATGACTAAATTTCACATGTCAATGCTGAGATTACCCTAAAAGTAATACCAGCATATTAATTTTAACTAGTCACTTCCTGTCTTAATGGTCAAGGGGATCTGGTGGAGCTGCTCCACAAACGCAGAAGGCGGCTGGGAATTTGGGACAGCTCAAAGTAGATGCGCGCTGTGGGTATGATAAAGGCAGTGTTAAACTCAGCCTGATTAACTGCAGCAGCGAGGAGACTGAGCTATAGCACTGATTACATGCAATTATTTAAACTCAGGAATTCAGTACTTCACACACTATGAAGAATAACATGGAAAGAAAAAGAAACAAACACCTAAAGCTATTCCTGAAAGTACATTGTTCAGATAAACATCTTGAGGAGCCGCTGTGCTGGCTGGAGAGCGAGCACTCGTGTCATACTAACGAAGATACACAAACTTTCCAGTATCTCAGGAATGCAGGTTATCTAGTTTGGCTGCTGAAAACCCTTTTTCTTGTTTTCAAACAAACTCAGCTTGCAGGGGACCCCGATGCCTCACACGGCCCCTCCTTCCCCTCAGCACACAGCCCTTTCTTACAGCCTGGCACCTTTCAGACACCAGCGGATCACGGGGTGGTTCCTGGGAGAGGTGACAGGCCGTGGCTCCGAGGCCCTTCCTTCCACGGTCACCTCGCCAGACTCAGGAAGAGCCCGCGGGCCCCCAGAGCCCCAACCCACCCTTGCGGTGCTTGGGGCTGTACATACCAACCGCCAGGACACGCCTGCACGGAGAGCAGCCCAAAGGGGGGGTCGGGAGACACAGAGAGCCCCCGTTCCCTCACCACACGGAGCCCATCGAGCGGCCGCCCGCACCCGCCGCCCTCGGCTAAAAGGCGGGAAGCGCGCGGTGCGCGCGCAAGCACGCAGGGAAGACCCCCCCCCCCGTAGAGTCTGGCCGGGGTGGCCGATGCGCATGCGCCGGGGAAGACCCCCAGAGGGGGCGGGGCCCGATGCAGCGGGGCGGGGGCGGGGGCGGGGCCAGCGCGGCTGCCCGGTGCCGCTGGCGGCGCGGAGGTGCAGTCGCCGCCTCAGCTGCGACAGGTGTGCGCGCGGGGCCCGCCTCCCGACCGCCGCAGGTGCGTGGGGGGGGGCAGGGCTGGGGGGGGGGGCGCGCTCCCGCCAGCGGCCCTGTCAGCGGGGGGCCGGGACGGAGGGGGCTCTGCCAGCGGGGGGGCCGGGGCCGGGACCGGGACCGGGACCGCCCTGGGGCTGCCCACAGCGGGACCCGCTCCGGGGGCTCCCGCCGGGCGCTGGGCCGCGGCAGCCCGGCGGTGGGGCACGGGCCGTGCGGGGCTGCGGCGGCGCCTGGAGCCCGTTACTCGCCCCCGAGGCAGGCTCGGAGGCGGGCACGAGCGCGCCCCTGCGGGCTTCCCTTCCCGAGCCCGGTGCCCGGTGCCCGGCGGCGCCCGCGGGCAGCAGCGGGGCTCCATGGGCTCACCCGGGCTGGGGCCGAGCGGGCTGGCTTGTGCACCGGGACCGCGGGAGCTCCGCTCAGCCCGACGCCTCCCGTGGCGGGGGGGAGCGGTGCCCGCTCAGGCCTGGGGGCACACGAGGAGCCGTGTCCCGCCGCGCCGCAGCTCGGAGGAGGTTCTGGTCGGGAAAAGGTGGTTCGGAGGGCGGGCGGGCAGTTGCAGAGGTGCGGGATGGGGGATGGCGGCCCGCCTCCGCTCTCCCCTTCTTGCCGCTGGCGATTCCGCGTCCTGCTCCGGTGCCCGGGCTGCTCTCGGTTCGGCAGATGTCCCGTTCCGCCACCTCTCATAAATCAACCGGTTCCATTCCGGGGCGGGTGTTAATAAAAAGTTTTTCTCTCAGGACCTGTCAGATACATGGATTTTTATTCTACTGTTAAACTCCTAGGTGAAGTTATCGGAGGTAGATTTGGTGCGTTACAGTGGCTAAATCACAGTCCTTCCCTTCCTCCACACCTTGCCCGACTCTAGCTTCCCCGTCCCCTCTGGACTCTGTGCTGTCTTCAACATAACCTGTCTCTCTTGCGGTATGCAGAACACTCACGATCTTGTTTAAATCTTAGTACATAGGATAAAGGACTGTTTCCTGAAATGACTTGGAATAAATTATTCAGAAGGAGCAGCAAAAAACGTACAGAGATGTTTGAACATGGTGAAACTATAAACGTATGGGAAAGCGCTAAGAATGTGGAATGGCGTTAAAAATGTGGGAGCGCAAATTTCAGGGCATCTTGGTGTTCTGGTTTATGTCTTTTGTAGCAACTGAGATTCCAAATATGCTTCTTAACTTCCCATTTGAATATCCGAGCAGTAGCTACTGCCTTTGTAGAGATGTTTTTGCCAAGCCGGGCCTGATTGTACCTGTGGCTTTAATGGAGAAAACGGTCGGGAAACTGAACAAGAACACACCAGGGGAGAGAAAGCATCCACAAACAGTGACCGCTACAAGCTGCAGTGGCATGCTTGGCCATCAAAACTGGGCTTATTTTCTGCACAATTAAACTAGGTTTTGTTTTCTCAGTGTTTTACTGAAACTGTCCTTCCGTGTAAGGTGCGTGTCAATGAGCAACCTGTTATCTCTGTCAAGGGAGGCTTCCAGTGAATGTCCCGCTGCTGTTTCCTGGGCAAAACTGACTCTTTTGGGAAATTTAACCTGCAAAGTGGGGCTTCAGGTGATCTCCTTTTGGCTCAAGATTAATCATAAACCAAAGTTTAAACTGTAGCATTACATGGCTGAATCAGAATTCTTTTTCGATGTGGACTTGTATTTTTCAGGAGTAACTTCTATCTATGTATTCTGTGGCTTTATTAAATGTATATGCTAAATGTTAGCTACTGGGCACCAGCACTGGGACTGTAGTGACAGAAATGTGTATTTATTTGCATGTGCAATATGCTTTTTAAAAAGGGAGAAAATTGAGCACTCCTCATATTCTAATTAGATCCTTTTTTCTTTGTGGATGATCATTTGTGCAGTTGGCAAAGGTTAGTAACTATTTTAAGCCAGCCAAATGGAGAGCATCCTTCTTTTGGTCCAGTCTGGGCAAAAGTTGGCAGCTTAACAGAAGAGGGTAACTTGGTGATGCAAAATGTTTTCAAGAAAGCATGAATTTCAGAAAGTAACTCTTCAGTCTGAGTTTCTCTCGCCAGTTGGAAGGGCGACGGATGGATTTCAGAGACTGCATTGAGTGGGAGATGCGAGTCTGAAGCTGCAGTGAGCTGCACCTGGAAATGTAATGTTGATAAGTAGCTTCAATGTGTTTCAACATCACAAGAAAAATAGCATAACTGTTCTTGTTTGCCACGATAGTTCTACCCATACCTCTAAAAGCGCCATCTAAATCACTATCTTGAAAAAACATGTACTGGCATGGTGTGTCATTCTCTCCATTACATCAGGTGAATTAAGGAATGTTAGAGAAAGTCCCATTCTTCCTGACTGTAGCCACCAAGACGGCAACGTGTTCATCTGCTGCCTGTTTTATCTCTACGCAGCAGCAGGGTGCAGCACTGGAGAGGTGCCTCTGGTTCCAGCACCAGCTGGGCGCTCCACAGACCCAGAGCTCCCCTTTTGGCACTGGACATCGCTGAGACTCCACTTGCTGCAGCCGAATTCTTTTGGACCAAGGCGTTACAGAATCCCAAGTCATTTTGAGCAGTTGCATTATGTGCCTATGATGATTTCAGAAACGTGGTCTTCCCTATGTTTGATTGCCTGCTTATATCAAGTTGTCTTAAGGTGCTTCCATTTACAGTGTGACTAGTGGTCAAGCAGACCTGTACGCAGATTTCTAGAGTTCTGTGGCCTGATGGTGCAAATCAGTTAAAGAAACTGATGGAAAATATGAGAAAGAGGTCAGCCTGACTGATGTTAGCATTGTAGGATCAGTCAGTGCACTTGCCACAGGCATTGTGTGACATGAGACCAGGGATAAAAGAAAAGAGGAAAAAAGGAAAGGCGTTGCCCTACAAGCTTTATTTTTGTCTTATCAGAGAACTCTTTAAATTAATCTCCCCTCCTTTCCTCCTCCACAAAAGAAAGCTAAGTATGTAAAAAAAAAATCTGATAGAGTCTTGTTGGCTTCTGTGGTGAAAAGCTGTACAAAACCTTCCCGTTTACAGCAGGACAGAGGAGTTAAAATTATTCCTTTAGGTAACTGATAGCTATTGCAACATGAGGTTTACAGCTGCCTTTGTGAACACAAGACTTGCTTCAGCTCACAGGGGAAACGTCTGCTGTGTTAAGAATGAACGCCACAAGAGTGAATGAAAAATGTTTGCATAGGAATTACATCCTCTTAGGTTTCATAACTCAAGCCTTCTTACATAAATGCCAGCACATTTGGTTTAGAAACCAGAACAAGAGAGGGCATAGCAGGGCTTCCTGGAGCCCCTGTGTGTATAGGAAATACAGAGCTTCACCTTAGCATCTTCTTCAGTCGCAGCTTGCTGCTTCCTCCTGTCCTGGCCTTGGCTTCTCTCTCACCCCTTTCATTGTAGCTAGTGTTTTTATCAAGGGTACCATCTCAATGGCATCTGCAGAGGAAATTATCATTTTAATCCGATGCCTTTTTTAAGCCAGTTGATGGACAAGATCCTGAATGACCAGGACTTAGTGGCACTAGTACGCAGGAAGCACCTGAGTGGTGACTTAGTATCGAATCGTTTTGTGCCACTACTTTTCTGCTGACATAATTCATATTGACTGACACCGTACTTTATTCCTGAACAGGTATTTGTGGTGATAAAATGGAGCCTTCCCCATTTAATAGAAGACAATGGACTTCACAGTCTTTGAAAATCACTGCGAAAGAGCTTTCTCTAGTCAACAAGAATAAGTCATCAGCTCTTGCAGAGAGGTTCTCCAAGTAAGTGCTGTGAGGCTGCTGAACACAAGCTGTGCGTGTAGGTCGGCAGCTGGTACCATGAACAATGACTACTTCACTGACAGTTGCTTTACTTCTTAAAAATTATATAGCTCTGTAGGTTTATGTTCCTGGTTTAATATGTGCTGGGCAAAAGTTTTCCTAGTTGCTGGCATTATATTGTTTCAGCAGTCAGAATTATAATATCTTCTTTCTGCTGTCAGAAAATAAAGTAGAACATTATCTGTCAAACTACAAATTGCAATTTGTTTTCAGGGGCAGAGAATTGGAATGTAGGCAGCTATTGCCATTAGGGTTTTACTTAATCAGAAACGATCTTTCACTGCTTAAGCATGAATTACATAGGTTTCTCTGTTAACGTGGCATTTCCTGCCTGGTGCTATCAAAAGTAGCAGTAATGCTTTATCAGCTAATTGGAGACCAGTTAGAAACAGTAGTTCTGTGGACTGCAGGTGATGTAACCCTCTAGGTAAGAGTTCTGTCAGAGAATGTCACAGTAGTTACGTTCTTTACAGATGTCTCCTTCCAGATGTCTCACAAAACTTCTGTAGAAAAGGAATATCACCCTTCCCTTTTCTCTGAGAGACGGAGGATGGGTTTCAGTCAAGTCATAACTTAATATTTTATACACTGAGAAAGCTGAGTGGTGGTAGCCTATACATGTTTTCTGGAAAAGCTTTTGTTTCCTTGAAGAAATATATAGTTTACAGCTTGGCTTGTCAATGGGATTTGGGCAACCAAATCTCCTAGGTTATTGCATTAATAGCATAGCAAGGTTTTGGAGTATTTAAATCTTGAGTGTGGGAGAAACTTTATGGAGTCTACAGGGGAAGGATAATTGCAATCTGGACTTTACACAAATATAGCTCTTTAAGTTACTCTTTAAGTACTCTGTCCTAGGGAGAAGCTGCTCACTTTGACCACTCTTATTAAGGTAATTTATTCACTCATTGAAGCTTGATTACAGAACCTGGTCATCTTGCTAAATGTCAATAATCCTTTGAAAAGGGCTTACTGGAAGTAATCCAAACTGCTATTCCTTAATCAAGTAGGGTCCCTCTACATAAGCAGTGTCAGTTCCTTGGGAAAACAGGGTCCTACTTACTGGCTTTGCCAACACTGATGCTCAGAGCGAGGAGAGTAATTTTTCTAAATTGCTATTACCTAAATATTTGTATGTGAAAAAAAAAATTAATTCCACGTGCTGTTTAGATTATCAGTTTTGTCAGGCCAGAGACATGCAAATTTGCAACAGCAGAGACTTAAACAGCACGCTGTGGTGAGCTAACTTACAGAGCGAGTGGTGTCTGGGACACTTCAATCCTTGTTTGTTTTCCACTGTGGTGCTTCACTTTCATCCCCATGTCTGTCACTGTTGTTTCTTCCAGTATTGATCTCTCCTCCTCCATGAACTTACTTTCTCAGCATGTCTCGTTCAAATTTTGGAACCTTTATAGTACAGAGACATAGGTTAATATGTTTGCATTGATTAAAGAGGGCCAGCTACACTTCTTTAGCAGCTTTCGGTCTGTACAGTAAATGCAGCTTGTAAAGCAGAAATAAGTAAGGGTACAATTTGTCTACTCTCTAGTGTAACAAGAGGAGAAATCTACATAGGAGCACACCATGCGCAGCAGGAAAAAAAATCAATTGTTATAAAGAAAAAATGTGTGATAGAGTAGGTATTTGTGCATAAGAGTTTTTTTTTTTCTTTGAAGGAACTGAGCCCGTGTTACACATTAGTTATTGGTTTGATACCAGCAATTATTTAAAATCTGAAGTGGATGACTATTATATTAATGTCTCATGTACTGCCTGTAACATACGCACAGTTGCCTCAGAAGTAGAATTCCACATACAGGAAAGACAGAAACATCATTTGCCCAAGCAGACGTTGGGTGACATTTCTTCTCTTTGAAAGGCACAGCTCTACTCACACATGCCCAAATTTATCACATCTAATTTGTGCGTTTCAAAACCAAAGTGCAATCACCTTGTACAGTGTAGTAATCAGCGCGGTCTGTGTGGAGGTACTTACACCCAGTGGAGTGGTGTGCAGATTGCTGGGAGTTTTCTATAGCTTCTTAAAGGACTTTGATTCATGATCCAGGGTGGCTTATCTTCAGAAGGCTGTGATTACTGTTTCCACTGCTGGGATGTTCAGCTGCTCATGAAGCAACTGCTGAATTGGTGCAGTTTACAACCCAGCATAGTAAAATAAACTGGCACTTATGTAGATTTTCTGCGTATGCCAAGCTGTAATTTGTTACAGTTCAGCAGCTGCTGTATAAATAGCTGAGTTATTCCTGCAAGGGGGCACAGCAGACAGCTGGGTGGCGGAAACAATACAGCTATTCCAAGGTAAACTGTCTATATCTGAGAATCAGAGTGCTTAGCTAATGAAAAATATTAATGTGTGCTATTATTGTAAACAGAATGACTTTAAATGTTTCTATCACTTTGCATTGTTCTGGTATTATTTTCTACTATTTTTCCAGCCTCAGGTTTTATTTGATAGGGAAGTGCACAGAATCCTTGGTGGGGGAAAAAAAACATCTCAGCTGTCTTCAAGCGCATTCAGTATTCTGTTTAAAAACTGTTTGTGGTTTTTATTCCCCACTCTCTTTCCTCTTTCTCAAAGGTATCAGAAAGCAGCTGAAGAAGCCACTGCTGAGAAAAAAAGAAGTGTAAGTATTTGTTTCCTAGGCAATAAGCAACAGCTTGCAATCAGAACGGATCACCTATATGCAATGTTTCTGTGACGGTTGATTTTTTTGGAATATCAAAGTTGCTGCCATGTCTCCTTCATAAAACTAGGCTTAGACGTGGTGTTTGCTTTTGACTCATTCCTCCTACCCTTTCCCAGTGTGAGTGAAAGGAAAGAAAATCAAGTGCCTTGCCCAAAGCTATATGTTGAATCACCAATTCGCTCCTAAGCAGAAGGCAAAATGAGTTAACCACAACACATGAATATCCACCTCTTTGTTCTTAGCTGTAGGCAGTTGTGCGTTACCTCTTCCTTTCTTAACTAAATCTAAAAGTCTGTTTAAAAGAAGCTGCCAGCCTCTCTGAAATCTAACGTGTCTATCTTTGATAGCTGGAGAATCCATTAAGGGGAACTCCTCTGAAGTGGCTCACAGGGTTCAAAATGCCCCTGGATGAGGGAGAGCCATCCCTTTTGGCTCGGTTACAGCCTCGCGTTCCCTCCCGTAAACTGCATTGCACTTACTGTTCTGGGGTCAGGGGACCTGGCTGAGATACAGGCGCTAAGATTGCAGGTCTTTGTATAAGCACGTCCTCAGTTTAATTTTTACTTAAAAAGACCAGCAATGTTTTCAGGATATGTAGGTAAGTCTTTGTTAGACCATGCTGCCTTGATGTCTTTAATGCTTGGGGAGTCATTCTTTTTCTGCTTGGGATATAGGTGTGATAAAATAAGCTTTCTAAAAATTACTCTCCAGTCTTAAATTTTCTTCATAGCTTAATGTGATCAGGGAACAAGCAAGTCCCAAGCAAGAGCAACTAGTGTTACGAAGTATGCCAGGACTCCATAGGCATCACGTCCAGAGGTGTTCCTGTGGAAACCTGCTGCGCAATTTTCAGTACTTCTGTTGCATTACAACATTTGCCTTATAACTTTAGTATTTTCTTTTAAACACAGTCAACAAGCAAGCTGATCTTTTTTGAAGTCTAGGTGGATTCAAGTTAATTTGCAAAGCAGTGTTCAAAATGTGACCAGAAGAGTAATAGGGTGAGAGACTTAAATCCTAATATAGCTGTTAATCCTGTTTAATTCCTGTAAGCCTTGCAGACCTGTTCCACTTGCAATGAGTTTGATACATAGTGGTCTCCATAAGGGAGAGACAGCAAAAATGCGATGGTGGCAGGTATTAGATTTGAATGAATTAAACATGCGCTGGTCTGTTACTCTGGGGAGAGGTAACTACTTTGTAAGCAAAACTAGCCTGAAACAGGCTTGAATATGAGGGGTACTGCTGCTCCGTGTATTGCCATCTAACTCACGGTGGTAAGGCAGCGCTTGTGACTTGTGTGCGTGTTTCCTGCTGAAGGCTTTCAATGTGTTGAGTGAAATAAAAGAAAAATTCCAACGAATGATCTGATATTCATAAATGGGAGCAAAAAGACATTTGTCGTCAGTGCTAAGCTTGAGCCTTACACTGCATGGTATAAAATGCTGAAGACAGACCTCTTGTAACTAAAACACTACTGTTAACTCATAGTAGAAATACATAACTCCAGAAAAGTAGTGGTTTCTGAAAGCTAATCTGTAGCTTTTTGGAAGGCCTACTAATTGTCTTCTGAACCAGCTGGAAGACATTGCAGCATTTGGCACACCACCCATCTCATATGGCTGCTTTTGCCATTGTTTGCTTGTTCGAGGGCTAGAGACCCTTGTTGTGTGGATTTTGGTCCCCTTTCCTTCACGTGTGGATTCAAGCCTTTTGTGTGTCATTTAACTCATTAGGGCCTGACTCCCTTTTGCCTTATAAGGCCATCCTGTTTGCTCACTTCCTGCTTTAGCTCCTGACTTTTCTCTTCTCCCCCCTCCTTCCTTTCCTATCCTGGATGCTTTCTCCATGTGGCACAGTTCTAACTGTTCGCAGCTGTCTGAAAAAGTAGAGAGCTGAGATCAGTACCGAGCCTTTAACTTCCTTTCGCATAGAAAGGAAGTGCTTTAATGCTTCATCAGGCATATAACTGGAATTAACTTCTTGTTCTTTGTAGAACACAGAAAATCTTCCCCCTCATTTTAAAAGGGGGAATCTGAGCGTGCTAAAGAAAAAGTGGGAGAATCCAGCGCTGGGAACGGAGCCTCGGAAGGAAACGCTGCAAAGCAGCTGTGCGGAGGTGAGGCACAAGGTCGCCAGCCCCGGGCTTGGAGCCGGGAGCAGCCCCGCTTCTTCCCCAGACGAGGAGCAAACCCCGGGGGCTGGTGCTCCATCTGATCCCCAGGCCCCGTCCAGCACCCCTGGCCAGCTGCAGTGTCCTGGTGGTGACAGCAGAAAGTTTAAAAGCCACTCACCGGAGAGTGGTAAAATGGAAAACTGTCTGAGAGAGTCCAGAGAAGCGGAAAAGCCTGAAGCCAGCGAAAACGCGGAGTCTTCGGGGAAGATTGAGAAATACAGCGTTCCGCTGAACAAACTCAAGATGATGTTTGAAAAGGGTGAAGCAACTCAGGCCAAGGTAAGGATCTGTCCCTTCAAATCTTAAGAGAAACTAAAACTCTGCTGCCTCTTGGGCATCAGGAAAAGTCCGTGGAGGGAGTGGCTCCGAACTATTGACTCTGCAAATAATTGTATTCATTGTTTTAGGTGAAACATAACATAGCTGGTGTTAATAACTTATTTGAGCTATAGAAATACGTGCAGAGTGCTTGGAGTTGTGGCTTTTTGTGATTGCTCATTGGAGATGTAAAATTAATTTGCTTGTGAAAGGGGTACAATTTAAGGGAAAAATAAGTATGGAATTTATTAAGTTTTTTTTTTTTTTTAAAGTAAGTTGGGATTGTTTGTATCTTGCCTGAAGATTAAGATGAGTTATGTAAACATGAATTGTGTAAAAAATATGTATTTTTTTATATATATATAAATGAAAAAGTAACTGTTTGAAGTGAGCTCAACAATCTCGGGCGGTTGCAGTTGAGATGGAAGTACTGCCAGAGTTAAGAGGGGGTTTTTATATACGTATCTGTATGTGAGCCACACATAGATAGATACAAGTACTGTGAAATACTCCCATTTTTTTCTTTGCTGTTCTCTCATCTTTGTATCTTTACAAATGTTTCTTATCGAAAAAAAAATCCTCCCAGGGAAACATAAGCAGAGATAGCCAGACAAGCTTCTGCCTTCACTAGTTTTGACTTGCAAATGCACAGGGCTTGCATTTTCCTACAACTGCTCATGAAATCTGATCCTGCGTGTGGACTGCAGACTGTGTGTCCCCAGGGAGAATTGCTTAACTAGAAAATGAGTTGCATATGCTAGTGACTTGCAACATAGTCCTGAGGCCTTGATGCTGGTGGATTTTCCAGTTTTCTCATAGTTTCCTATACTCCTGGCTTTGTTTTACTGCGGGTGGTTTTCTTGCAGTATTGAGTAAAACAAACAAATTTTGTACAAAAGTTGTTTAAATATGTAACAATTAAAGGCTTCAGAGGAGCACTTCTGTGTGAAAGTGAGTTTTAGGTCTGCATATAGTAATTTCACAGCTTAGATTTTTGTAGCCTTTGTCATTCTGTAAGAGCTGCCCACACTATCACGTCCATTGAGAGGGCGGGCGGTTGAGGGTGATCTCCTGATAGCGCTTCTCTGAACTCTTGCTGGGGGATTAATCAGTTGGGATTCCACAGGAAAGTACCGTTTTGCAGATGGGCTTCAAGTAACTTCATCTTAGCCTGGGGAATAAATTGTTTTGGAGCTGACTGAATCTGGAACTGATATTTCTGTCAAGCTTACTAATTCAAATAGTGTTGAAAATGGACTGAACAGAGTAAATTCCATACAGTAGGTATGAAACTATTCAGGTTAGGGTCAAATTATGTTCCTATTCCAAGTTCATCTGGTTACTTTTTAGTTTTAGAAGGGAAAAGGCAGGAAGTGCTCTAAAGTTTAAGGGGGGGGGGAGGATGTGTCTTTGTAATTAGAAAGCACTATTGTAAGATTTCTGGTTCTGGGAATTTATCTGAGGACTGGAGGATGATGTCATGCAGTCCCGTACAATGAAGATAGTTAGGCGCTATGGGGGGACAGATCTTTTTCACTAAGGTAGGAAGCAACTACAGCAGTGCTGTAAGCTTGGCTGACTGTGAGCTCTGCAGTTGCCTCTTCCGTTTATGCTTTTCCCAAACTCTGTCCATTGATAAACCCCTGGTTTAAGTGCAAGCAAGGCTTCAGCGGAGAGATAGCAATTTTCCTTAGTATTTACTTCAGTCTTGAGGTATAAGCACTGTCAGAGCTTTGCCAACACAAAACATCTCTATCAACTAAGTAGCAACATGGCTGTAACTTCATGGCAGTAGAGGTAAAATGACTCGCCTGGTTGTTGGGCAAGTCTGTGGCAAGAATCCAGATTAGAGCCTGGATTTCCTGACTCAGTCACCCACTCTAAACAAACCTATTCTCATTTTCAGGGTTATAAGCAAAATCTCCTAGTTTATTCATTTATTCATTCAGCTCTTGCTCTGTCTTCTGCAATTTAAATGCAAGGCAGATTTTTTTTTTTTATTGCATCTTCATGGAAAAAAATGCTCTAACCGTGTTAGAGGCAGGCATGTCGGTCTAGATTGGTTCAGCACTAAGCAAAGACTGAATATCAGGTCTTTTATCAATTTCAAAGAATTCTTTCTGTAAGTGATAGTAAAAGTGTACACAAGGAAGATCAGAAGAAAAGAAAGAGCAAGCAGATCTGCAATGCTGCTTAAAAAGTTGTCTCCAAGTTGGTTTGTGTTTTTCCTTTAAGGCAAAAACGTACTGTCTTGTGCAGCCAACCTTATGTGCAGGGTCACGTTTGACACAGTTAGTTTATAATGAAAGAGGTGTAACTTTTATTTGGTCTTTTGCCCAATAACTCTTTATGCCCCAGGTGAAATGATGTTAACTCTGTTTGTGGTACCTCTGCACTCACCTCTTTTGTCTTAGAACCTCGGGGCTTTCCAGACATGAGGAATATTTTGTCTCATTTTGCAAGTAGCAGAAGCTGTGGCATGGGAATTCTGGCCCAGCTAGGACTGTGAAGGGAATGGAGTGGCATGTGCATAAGGTTGGGAGTTGGGGATTCCTTCGTAATTCCATGAGCTGTAATCGCCCTAATTACATGTGGTTGGTCAGTCTATTGATTGTAATGGGGAAAGTCCCTCATCTTCCCTTTGTTAAACTTTTTTTTTCCCTATTACTCTGTTCTTTTCTCTCACAATATAAAACTGTTGATATAAAATCTACACAACGCATTGGTTTTATATTTGTAGGTGTTAGTACAAGACTTGTACAGAAATATCTCTGAACTCTAAAGCTTTTGTATTTTGGTGGTTTGGATTTTTACTCACAAGACCTAGGCTAATTGTGTTACACAACTTATCTACAGAAAAGTTCTTCAGGTGAAATTGCAATACCTGTAGATATCTGAGGTGGCAAAGAGGACAGGAGGAGAGGAGCTGGCAGGACTGGAGGTGATTCAGTTGACAGTTGGAGTACTTGTTAACTCTGTTTTAGCTGGTCATGAGATGGCTGCCTCTGTTAATTGAACTTTTCCTGCTGCGGTGGATTCCACAGCAAGGTGGCACAACGTGGGGGGCAGGGGGAAGCTCTTTGCTCTTAAGTCAGAACTCACCAGCCTTCATGAAGGTCTCAGAGTCCAAGCAGAAGAGTCTGCTTCTGATGAATATTGAATCCTTCGCTGCTGATAAAAATATGGATTTTGGTTGTTTGGAAGAAAACCTTGATTTTGTGCATGTGTCTAGATGAGGTGCTGGACTCTGATGCAGAATTCCTGTTGGTCGTAGCTGTCTGAACACTTGTCATAATTGTTTGACATGCTGGCCCTTTGCCAACTCTTATTTAGAGGTTTAATTTGTTTAATAATTAATTTCAGCGATAATTGAGAATTCTTTGCCTTCTCAATATAAGGGCAATTCAGCATGATGTTACTGGAGTAAGGCTACAGTAAAAATAAATTGAAATAAGATTCTGAAACAAAGGAGAATGAGAAGAGGCGACCCGAACAAGTTTCCAATCTTGATTTCTAACTGTCGTTTTCTCCTGAAAAGTGCTGATGGTTTCTTTCAGTGATATTGGAATCCCAGATACTGGATCTAAATTACTTAAGACCTTTGTTCCCTAGTAGTGAAAACTTCCTTATGTACTTTGCTGCCAGTTAAACTTCCCATGCATCTGTATTGCAAACTTGTTTTTTCATTTGTAGCTTTGTCACTCCTGCTGTGTGTAAGAAAATGTGTGTGGTGCCATATTATTCCCACCACCACCAAAAAAAACCCCCAAAACAAAAAACAACAACCAAAACCCCCCCACCCCCCCAAAAAAAAACCCCATCAAAGCCAGGGCAGCATTAAAATGGTCACGAGTTTCAAGTGTGCTAATAACATGTTTTCTCTTTTGCGTCCTCAAAGGATCTTGTCTTCAAGTGTATTCTGCCTATAATGATCTTCTTTGTATGCTACTCAAAAGCCAGACCCTTTGAATGACAAATTTGTAAGTTGTAAGAACTTCAGACTTGTGGGCTCAAGGTGACTTTAAAGTGGGCATGGGCTGAGTAAGAATCATCTAAGGATAGTTTGCACAGAATGAGGAATCTGCAAGTCCTTACAAGCGTGCAGACACTCCCAAACTGAACCTATCAACGTACTCAATGGAAGGAAAAGGCTTGTCATAGTTAAGCTCTTTTCCAGTAAGAAAAGTTACCAAAGTCTTAAACCACAGAAATAGAAAATATTTCCCATACTAATGGAAAAAAAGGTTTTCCAGCTGCATTTTCCTTTCCTGGTAAAGTTGCTGGTTTGTATGCCAAAGCAGCCTGATTTTTCACAGTGATTATCTTACAGTGCAGTTCCGTTAAAATAAAACTTTGGAATTTCCTTCAGTTTGGTGACCAGCAAATAAGAAACTTCTTGGAAATTGGGGGGGGGGGGGGGGAATGTGTGGTTGGAGCATCTTGCCAAACCTGCCTTTTTCCCTACATTAGCCCCAATCTTAATTTCTAACTGGCTCTGTGATTTAACTCTTCCAAGGGAGGGAACAAAGATCTATCACCTTCTAGTATTTTATAGGTTGACTTTCAGCTGTGAAAACATCCTATCTTGATGAAGTGAAATAAAACTCTACACTTCATGAGCTTTTATCAAAGCTGCTGAAACTTCTTTCCACAATTTCTTTTACTGAGCATTAGATTTTGGGGAGTTGGTCTCAACAAATGAGTATCAAATCTGATTGAGCCAGCCAGAGCATCTGTGTGGTAGTGCTACAAACACCCTGTCCAGCACTGCAGCCTTGCTGATAGCGATTATCCTGGATATCTGAGAATATTTATCTCTAGCATTCTCCTGCTTAAGCTTCAGCCTTATCAGACTTAATTGGGGAACTATTTGGTACCAAATGCGTGAGATATACAAATCAAAACCAGTAACTTTAGATAACTTACTACAACAGTATTTATTATTCTTTCTGTTGCTGAAAATCAATGCAAATTTTTGATAGCTCACTCCTTTCATCCTTTTTCTTATTTTAAACCTTCATAAAATGACCTCGAACATTAGCTTCAAGAGAAATTGTATGAAATGCAAAAATCTAGACTGAAGTTTTGTATTTGCAGTGGTAAATGCTTAAAAATCTGATCTTTGTTGTTCTCTGACTTTTCAACAAAGTAACTCGTCAAAAGGCATCTACTGACCTCTTCAAGAAAGTGCTTTCCAGGTGACGGAGGGTCAGGTATTCTGTGATCAAACTTTATATTGGTTAAATAAGATGTCACCTGCTAGACTTGTTTATTCCAGTAAAGCAGATTTGCTAGTGACACCTGTGCATCTTAAAGGATTATACGCAACAATCCTTGTTTGTCCAGGCAGCTGATAGGTGGGTTTTGTCTCTATCAGGTCCCTAGAGACCAGAGGAAGACAGCAGTCGGTAGGAGGATTTCTGACAACAGCCTCTCTTCTGAGGACTTTGATGTTGGCCAAGGAGAGAAGAGCCATAGTACATCAGGTCAGTAAACATCATGGGTTGTGTTTTGGTTTGTTTGTTTAGTTTATAAAATTAAAACTACTTTATACAATACAAGGGAAATACCTTTTGCCTTTCAGAAATGGAAGGAAGTGCAGCCATCTTGCATCTGTAAAGTCCATGTGAGCATCGCATTTAATGAATTAAGTCTTGGTGTGAATTTTAAACCATTATACCCTTAAGTACGGGAAACCGAGGCACAGGAGATAACTAGCCAAGTTAAGGAATGGAACCCATTTTTTCCCCTGTGTCTTAAGCCTAGGACAATCCTAGAACTACTTTTCGTAGTCAAGCTAATTTAGAAACTAGTGAACAGACAGACAAGACAATATGACTTTGTCCTTCTTGTTTTAATTCTCAGCCCTGCTACCTTGTCCAGGCATGGGGAACAACGGCCTTATGACTTGAGCAAAATTATGTATTTTTCATATGTTTGGAGACTCTTTTCTAACAAAGCATTTACAGTCTTTTGTGGTTTTAGCCTATGGCTACTATTATATCTGACTACTTAGTGATGCATGTTGTGTCCTTATTTGAGCAATACTGGAGAGAATGGAAGAACTACTGACATTTGTTTATTGTCCCCAAGAGGGACCTTAATGATTCATACAACTTTTTAGGCATTCAAGGCCACTAGCTAGTGAAAGATCATTTTTTACCGTTCTTTATTGAACAATTAAGTTATTACTGAAGACCTGACCATTATACAAGGAAGTCAGATAGCAGAGCAGTCACAGGAGCTGGCATTTTAAGCCTATTTGGCTAACGTCTGACAGCAAAAAAGAAAGATGGATGGCAAGTAATGGGGCATAGTTCTGAGACTCAGAAGATCTGCACCTATGCAAAGACTTTAGCTACCAAAGGTTTCTTTCCCCTTGAGATAAAAACAGATGCTTCAAGGGATCCTGTGAGACTAAGCTGAATTATTTCATACTGTGCTTGTTCTCAAGATCCTCATCTGTAACATGTCATGTGATAAATTATTTTCCTGGAGAAGGTGGAAGTGGCAGGTGAGACTTCCTTCCTCACTTCTCATGTTTTCCCCAAAAGGCTTTGACAACTATTCCACTACAGGAATGATGTGTATTTCCATTTAGCCACTGTAGCAGCTGCTTTCATTTGGCAATAACAGCAAAACAATCTTCAATGTTAAAACTGTTTGCTCTCATTACTTCTGAGACCACTGGCTGGACTCTGCATCTGGTGAATATGCTACTTCTGAAACTAGCTGGATTAATTACGAGACTTGGAACATAAACCTTTGACTGAAGCATTTCTGTGCTCTTCAGATCTGGAATTTCTGTGGTCTTGGGAGTGGTGAAGGGATGGGATTTGTAAATCTTTCTGTAGACAGGTCTACTGGTGTTCCTGAAGGTTTACCCTTTATTCATGTAATTCTTTTTCTGGGGTATCTTGTAGATACTAGTCCAGCACTCAGCCCAGATAAGGCAGAGACCAAGAAAAGCCTGGAGATGCCTCGCTTAACAGAGACTTCAATAAAGGATAGGCTGGCAAAGTATCAGGCAGCGGTGTCCAAGCAGGGCAGTTCCACCGGCCTCATTACTACGGTAAGTTTGTTCTTTGGCTTGTGTAGAAGTGATTTTTTTTTTTTGTCTCCAACCTGAGACTGGAAAGAAGATCTTATGGAAACCAGGCTTTTCGAAGATAATCCCATCTTCTTTTGAAAAGAATTTTGTACCCATAGGAGTCTTTCTACTGAAGAGCTGCCTCTGCATACTGCAGGAAGAAATAAGTATTTGCATCTTCCTGGAATAATCTTGCAAGTTTTCCAAGGAATTAATTGCTGGCACCCTGACTGAGGTCCTTCTGAAACATAGCTGACATGTTTTCTTTCTGCATGTCTGTAGTTCTCTGCATGTTTGTGTTTTGGGGTTTTTTTAAAAAACCAAACTCAATTCTGTATCGTACATTAGCTATAAGCTAGGGGAAACTGAGGCACAGTAAGATGGAGTGACTGTCAGTGGCGTACAGTGCGTAGAACCTGGATCTCTTGGCCTGCAGCTTTGGGACCTCCAGTCAGTTTTCCTCCCTTTTGTTTTTCACATCCCTTCAAGTCTTCTCACCCATTATCTGAATCCAATTAGACTCTTGCCAATTTTGCAGATATTTGATCAGGGAATGAGCAGTTAATGAATTCATGGTAAAGTATTGCAGCTGAAGAGATTGCAAGAATCTAAGTTTTTGTTAAAAAGTGCTTAAGTACATTTGCTGGAACTGTCTGATACTTCTGCTTAATGATGGGAACTTTTATTGCCTAAGTATTTCTTTTATTAGCCAGAGTAATAAATTTTAAGAGGATAGACTGTTTTAAGTTAGGAAATTTGCACTGGAAATAAAAGCCAAAAATGATTCTAAGCTTTGGAAGAGTGCATGCTTCCTGACTATCTTTGTAGAGAAGCAAAACTCTCTACCCAGCTGAAATGATTTCTGAATTTCATATACAGTATGGGTCTAATTCTCCAGCCCTTGGGAGGAAAGTTGAGTAAACTTCACTGCATGAATGGAAAGTAATTGCAGCCAGTGCACCAAATCTGATTAACTGCTAATTGCTGATTTCTGCATCCTGTTTCTTGCCTGGATTCAGTTTGCTAGATTGCCTCTTCCAGTTTGTGGTTCTGAGTGGTAGCTGATCCGCTAAGTTATGTCTAATGGCAAGAGATTTACCATAGGTGCCTCTTGAGACTCCTGTTTGCAAATCCCCAGCGCTATCAGTTTGAGTGCCAGGGCAGCCTGATGCTCTTAGGAGGTCCCATTTGGCAGAATCTCTTTTGATTTTGGCCTGGCACATGGACAAGGGCAGCACATAAGCAAACAACGGTTTCTGAGGCCAGTGTTTGCAGTACTTCTGTGTTCCAATAGCAGCCATAACTCCTGGATGTTCTCCTTCCCTGCTGACAAAGCAACTAGGGCTCTTTTGATATGGTAGTGTGGTATTTGTTCTTCCTTTCTCTTAAAATGTGTCACACCTGTGCTACAAAGGAAAGCCATAATCTCTCTGGGGAGCAACTATTTTGAGGGTGTTGTGGTGTAATTAGGACTGGATTAAAACCGATAGACACTTTTACAGTTGGTTAGAGAAGCAAGCATTTCTATAGCATTGCAAGTGATGCAGGAAGGGGAGGGAGAGAGAGTGGACAGCATATTTAGGGATTTATACGTTACAATTCTAACATTCAATTACACACCTATTAGACATGGTTGGTTTTGTGCAGACTTGTTTACAAAATCCAGTAAGATGCTGGTGTTGGCATTTGGCTGTTTCTCTTTCATGTTACAGAGAAGATACCTTGTGAAAGGCACGAGTCTTTCTCCAATTATCTTGTATCCTGTGGCAATGAAAGAAACACGAGGTTTCACTGGATTTATTTTTTTTTTTAAGTCTGAAAGATTCTTTTGTGAAAATCTTAAGTCAGTTTGTCTAGAACGAAAACCTCAGTAAATAACAGAATTAGGCTTTTGAGTAGTATTGAAGCGAGGGTAGGATTTGATTTTATGTCATTGTATTTTTCAGTTACACAGTGCTTTAGATTGCACTTGTAATTTGAAATGAAAAGTTAACATTTATTGAAAAAGATTATGTGGATTGAGCAGGGGAAATGAGAGTTGATTTTAAAGAGAAATCTGGAAATAGAGAAAAGGAGCTGTTTAGAAAAATGCTGACACTACCTCCATAGAGTATAGTAAAATTCTACAGCCCCATCTTTTTTCTTCATTAGGATGTATCACTTACCAAGTTTGTATAGATTTTTAGGCCCCTTCCTTTAATCATCACTGTATATACTAGGAAAACAGTTTAAAAAAACTTAAGAAAAATAGAAAGCAAGTGCTTTCCTAGGGGAAAAGAACCTGTCAACTTTCAAGTGCTTTATTCTATAGAATGAGATTCAAGCCAGTGAAAGTGAACTCAAGAATTACAAATCTGAGCAGAAGGAGAATATGCCACCAAGTCTTGAGGACTCCATTTCCTATCAGGATGGGGAGAAGGTAAGATGCTCATACTGGTGAGGATCAAGGTCTTCACTTTAAGTGGAACTAGTTGTAGAAGCACAGCTGATATACTTGTTCCACATGCAATCTAGAAATTGAATATGAGCAGCTGATACAGATTGTTGACATGCTGCAGAATTCCTGATTATTTTTTTTTTAGACTGTATCTGAATTAGAAGCTAGCAAGTCTCTGTGGAAGACTTTTAAGCAGTTGTAGAGAGCATCTAAAGACAAGTTTTAAGTTTTCTTGGACAGTTCCACTGTATTCTCAGTAATGACATGCCTATAGTGTGGCAGGATCCTTCAGTATCATATTTAGGTATTTTCTGATGGCTTCAGTTGCTGACTAAGGCTGAAACCTCTGATGGTTTCATGGGAGTTTTTTGTTCTGGTTTGGTGGGATTTTTTGTTTTGTTGTTCATTTTTTGTTTTGGGGTTTGTTTTTTTTTTTATTCTGCCAGTAATTTTTGATGAAGCCACCTAAACTTTTTTGTGTCATGTTCCCTAACTGTAAAAAGATGATTCACAGCTAGGTATTTGGGGTTTTTTGGTTTTTTTTTTAAATAAAACAAAAAAGAAACCACACCAGAAAAAAAAAACTCATGAGAAGCCTTGTATGATGCAAGTAAAAGGAATTTGTCACTGTTTCTTCTGCATTTAGTGGCTAAATTTTGGTTAAAGTAACTGCGAATGCCAGTTTGGGTTTGTTCCTGGTTTTGAACTTCAACTGTAAATTGAGACTCAATTACTCTGTGAATTAGAGATAATAAAGCATGCTCAAGCATTTGTATACTAAACTGGGGACAGCAGATGGGATAAAAGTAGTGGAATAATAAATGGGGTACTGTGTATTCCAGCCATTCGGAACACGTGGCAGCCTAATGCCAGGAGGGCTTTTAGAGCTTTCCAGCCTTCCTTGGGCAAGGGGCCAAATTGTTGCTTTCAGCTGTTGTTCACTGACAGCTGAGCAGCTTCATGTTCAACTGGTGGAGGCTGCTTTTTGCTAAAAGGTGAGTTAATTAAAAGAACACCTGTTAAATCAGAATACATCCCTGTTGTTGAATGGAAGATTTGAATAAGATTTCGTGTATTCAGCTGTAATTGTGAAGTTACTTGTTGAGGTGTCCAGGTGCAATAAAGAACCTGAATAGAACATTGTTTGAGAGCCAGGATTGTCCTTTTGAAATTACATGATGAACTTTGGAAATAAGCCTAAATAAAACTACTAGTAGTAAATGTCAGAAACAGGAATTGTCTGGCAAAAAAAGGAAACAAAAGAAACTTGCTAACCTTCTCTGTCATTTTTCACACTGAATCCGTGAAAGATTTAGTAGCCAGACCTGTGTGACTCTCACTGCCACAGAATATGTTGATGCATTTCCCACTATGCTAGTGTTATAGTTATTTTTTCAGTAGACCAGAGTATGTTAATATATGTAACTTGCTTCCTCATTACCTCATTAATTTGCAAACTTCAGTTGCTTGCATGGGCCTTTCAATCATTAAAGTGAATGAGAGATGATTTGTAGTTAATCTTGTTACAGTACTTTAGTTTCTCAGTGTAGCTACTTACAACTATTTGACTTAATAGCAATAGTGCCAAGTTTAATGTAGAAATGTACATCAAGAGCTTTATCTGTAACAAGTTTAGTATCTAAAACTGGTTTATACCCAACTGTTCTAAAAAGTTGTTTTGTTTTTTTTAAATATGATCTGTTTCTGAGGGAGGATGGACAGGATAGGTCCAGGCATGTTTGTCCCAACCTGGGAACAGCAGACTTCTAGTTCTACAAAAGCATTTTTTAAAAATTCATCTGTTATTTTTTCCTTTTTTTTTTCCTCTTTTCCCCAAAAGCACTGTCTTTTCTAAATGTTTAAATGTCAAAGATATGTCAAATGTTGGAGGGAGTGATGAGATTTCCAGTAAATGTGTACTGCTTGGTGTTGGGATTTCTAAGTAAGAAAACCTGGGAGGTACACCAATGAAATCACAAGGATTTCTGAAGACTAATAGATAAAGGTGTACAAGCTGCAGATGTTTGGGAAAACAAAAACATGATGTTTCTGTGTGTGAACACTATGGCATACGATCCGAATATTGCAAGAGCTGTATGAGGATGTCTACCTTGCAGGAAGGACCGACACTCTTGGCAGTCAGCTGGACTCCACCTTGTGCCTAATAAAACACCACGTAGCTTCATGTGCAGCTCAGCGTGGCCAGTCTCTTCCCGTTTAAGTGCTTACAGTGTCACACTGCCTGTTGTGTTACTCAGGCCGTGATTATTCAAACTTCAGAAGGTCAAAGGTGTTCATTGTCTCATGTTCTCTTGCAGGTTTCTGTAGGTGAGAACAGCTTGTCATTCCACTCTGGTCTTCTAGAGGACGGCAATGGTAAGCGCTCATTCTCCTCCCTCAACATGAGTAAAGCACGTGGCTGACGAAAAGCACTGACTCTGCCAGTGTTGTGGAAGATGCTTAAGATCAGTCCTGTCAAATGATGAATTTGACCCAAGAAAAACCTGTCTTGTACTAAAAATCCGTCCTGTGGCTAACTCAGACTTTCTAATAGTTTCTTTCAGGTTTATAAGTTCATTTGGCATTGTAATTCTAAGACATCTGTAACTCTTGTTTGCTCTGATTGGACACATTTAAGTGTAGCTTCCTCACCATTTGGACTTAAGCTAAACTAATAGTTCTGACAACTACTGCATCAGTCAATAGGCCGAAGTACTTATTAATGCAGGAGAATTACCAAGTGTCTTTGGTGTTGTCCAGAGATAGATGAGTTCCTATTCAGTAAAGTACATAAGCACATACTCATGTTGCCTTAGCTTTACACCTAAATTCAAGCCCACACATGAGCACTTTGCAGAAATGAAGAACAGTTCCTGGAAGTTAGATGTTGGATCCCCTGTGTCCTTTAAATATCAACTTAACTTTCACTGTAAATCAGAAAAGTAGAATGATCATGTTTAAATATCTAGATCTAAAGGTTTAATAGTAGATGTTCAAGAAAAAAATGTGTTAGCCCTTAGCTGGTAGGATTGTTGTTCGGTCTTACGAGCATAAGCTTTCCATGGTTTTAAAGTCATTGTAATTGCCTTTTCCTCCTCTGCTCCCTTAGTTGGACAAAACCTGGAGAGTGAGACAGAAGTTCAGAAACCTGTCAGCACAAAGCAGCAAAACTTTGGTTCTAAACCAGCTGGCCAGACAGATGCATCTCCGCCAAAAGCAGTGAAGGTAAAGCAGCTGTTTATTTGCAAACATTGGTGACAGTTATAACCAACTAACTTCTCTACTGAATGTTGAAAAGCCTTAACGCAACCAATGTGGTGAGAAAGTGTCTGGTAGTAACTGTATCGATATCTGGTCTGTCTTCATCAGACTACGTTCACGAGGGAACTTTAATTCAGAATGGAAAAGCATCTCAAAACTGTCAGTTTTCTTCAAAGACTAAGTTTGAGTTGCCTGCTGGAGTTGCCCCGCTGCTGTTACAACAGCATGCCCCTGCGACAGAGGTGGTTTCTCTTCAGTGTGGGAAAAGGGGTTTGAGCGGGGGATCGTATTGTATCAGGGCTTGTCTATGCCTCTTGTAAAGTCAGTGCTCCTAGAGACTGGCGCTGAGGTCCTGATACGGCTCTTCAGAGCCTTTAGTAGGCTGGGACTTGGCTTTCCACTCTCCTCTTCCGGCTGTTCCCAAAGTAACTGCAATTGGTAGCAACTTTCTAGTAAGGACGCTGTGGTGACTGACTCCACAAAGATTCAGTTTGACATTCTCAATAGCAAGTCCTTAATGTTGTGTTTTCTTTAGTGGGAGCTATAAAGGATAAAGCCGATGGAGAACTTCTTGGATAGGAATGTATTTGCTAATCTTATTAGACACACAAACAGCAGTGCTGAATATTTTGATCACACTGTACTTTCTTGTCACGTGTGCTGTCTGGAGTTAGGATGCCTAGTCCCTGGGCTGCCACAGACTTCCTGGCTCACTCCTGAGGAAACAACTGTGCTTTTGTTGTTTTCCCCATCTCTGAGAGGAACAGCACTGACCTCACGAAAACCAGTGAGATGTGGCTTCCTAGTGTTCTGGAGTATAAAAGCCAGTATGCGAAAGTAGAGCTGCCTATAACATTTTTGTAATCTCAGTCTGTTACAGCATACAAGATACCCACAAGCTGTGTGTCTGGGTCCTCTGTGCCATCTCTTTATGTTATTAGAACCATTTTAAGTTCTCTACCTTGTTACTGCTTTAGATGCTACACTGCTGAGATAGAAACCCAGATGCTGTTTATTCATGTAAGGTTCCTATTTGTCTCTTCCAGCTTCTGTTTCCTGTTCTCGGTTCCTAACCTCTACTCCTGCCTTCTGCTTCCCTCCTAATGTGAGCTCAACTCTCAGCTTTCTCTCAAGTTTTTTTTATAATTATTGGGCGTCACCTTCCTCCTGTAGCTCCTATTTGTAGTAGGCCTGGAAAGGAATTTCTTTCTCTTCACACCCCAAAACGCCTCTCCATCAGACATAGGTCTCATTGTTACACAAGTAAGTTCCTCTTCTTAGATGGGGATGAGCATTGCAGAAGCACATGCCAGCACCCTAATGTCATCTCACAAAACTAAGCTTTCAGGGAGAGTTACTTTTTGATGGGCAAGCAAATTGTTGCTGCCTTGCTCCCTGTGGCAAGCATGGATGATTAGATTTTTGTTTGCATTGGTAAACTCTGATTTTCTGAGATTTCATTAAGCGACTTAAAATTCAGAATTCATATGCAGTTTTGGCAGCACCTAGAAATTGTGGAATTTTTTTTTTTTTAAAGGAACTCTGAACTTTTGTTGGTCAAGCTGTCATCATAATTAGAACTTTAATCTACTATAACTTGAAGCAATGCCTTAAAAATTGAAATACCTATCAAACTGGAATTAAATTGGCAGCAAACTTTATGGTTGTGACAAACTGACTTCAGCTGGCTCTGTCTTCAGCAATCTGTCCCTCACATATTGTAACTTTCATTGCCTAACCATTGTTTCTAGACTGTTATAAATAAATTGCTGTAATTATGTCTTCCTGTTACTTTCTTGTTTTTTCTTTAGCCATCATATTTTTTCTTAAAGCTTTTTAGTAAGTTTGTAGCAGGTAATTCTTTGTCAAAGGAAAGCTACAATGTCAATGTGTCTATGCAGACCCATGGTATGGAGCCCAGGCACTCTTTTACCCTGCTGCTAAAGTAGTTGTAATCAACATGCAGCCCAAGCCTGCCAGTTTTTCAACTGTAAGTTATTTAACTTTTCCTTTAAACTGTCTTCCTTATTGGCCAAGTTTAATAGATTCCAAGAAGTGAATGGCATCAAGTGACCTTTTTTCATGGACAATGTACTTGCTTCCTTGCTGCTGTCAGAAAACAAAATCTGAAATTGTTCCCATACAGCACAGCAGTGACACTTGACTCCTTAGTGTTTAAGTTTACCCTTGCACTAAACTCTCAGGAAATTCTCTTAGTGAGCACATAAACAATTTTAGCTGTTTAACCTCAAAGCCCTGCTCACTTTAAGTCTTGAGCAAGTTTGAGGGCTGCATGTCCTGAAACCTGAGAATAGTTTCTTTGCGATAGAACTAGAATTGCTTACAAATGAAGTCAGAAGTGTTTCCTGCTGCCTGTATCTGTGCTGTGAAACTATTTCAGCACTAAGCAAAAGCAGATCATTTCAAACCGTTAAGCAGTCTGATCCACTCCTTTCCCCTCCCACCTTCTACCTTTTATTTTGAGGTTACTTCAGCCTTTTTCTATGCTTTTTTTTTTTTGAGGAGTAAGTCTTGTACTAACTGTAATCTACCTGAATATTTCTTCATCGTTTTCCTATAAAGAAAAATTGAAGTTGCAGAAATAGATTAGACAGCTTTTTGGGAACTGGGTGAAAGTTATAACTAAGTTCTAGTATTTCCATTGTTCCTTCTCAAGCATTGCTCAACTTGTGATGCTTCAGCTGTGGAATTCACTGGGGCAAAATCTTGGCTCGCTGTCAAGCCACAGCAATCCTGTGGGCCTGCCATAGTCTCTTCCTCACTCGTTGTCCACCAGAACCCACTCTACCATAATTAGCATTGAGTTGCAGAAAGTGAACGCTGCAATTTTTCTGAGAACTCTGGAAGCCGTGTATGAACCCAAGCCAAGTCCTCTAGCAGTTGATTCATTTTCCAGTTCACAAGCTTTCTCTTCTTCCCATAGAAATTTCAGTTGCCAATGAAGGAAACCTGTGTTGGGTGTCAGAAGACTGTGTACCCGATGGAAAGGCTCTTTGCCAACCAGCAAGTGTTTCACATCAGCTGTTTCCGCTGTTCCTATTGTAACAGTAAACTCAGGTAAACACACTGCTCCATTTGGCTGCCATCTAGGAAGTGTAGCTTTCCTCTTCAGCACCCGAGTAAGATGCTGTTCAGGCTTAGCTGAGCCGCCATAATCCAGTGAATTGGAGAGGAGCATAGGAGTGGTAATACAATCCTAGTTCTGCCAGTGGCTTTTGCACTTGATGCAGTGTATTTTTAAACTCTTAATGTAATTTTATGTGGGGAAAAATATAATGTCCAACTTTGTTTTTTTTTTTAAAAAAAAAAAAAACCAAAACCAAAAAACCAACCACCTGACATTTGAGAAGAGAGCTAAGTAAACTCATGAAAGCTGTAAGCTTGTCTTTTCTAAACGTGTTGGAAGACAGAAATTGAATCTCTTCAGTAACATAACTAAAATATACACCCGTCTTGGTGGCTGAGACACAGAATGCTAACATTTGACTTTGTATTTTCCTGAACAGTCTTGGAACATACGCATCTCTGCGTGGGAATATTTACTGCAAGCCTCACTTCAATCAGCTCTTCAAATCTAAAGGCAATTATGATGAAGGCTTTGGACACAAACAACACAAGGAATTATGGGCAGGCAAAACTGAATGTGAAGAATCCCTGGAGAAAACTGTCCATGGTGTAAATGCAACAGAAAGTCCACAAAGCCCAGGAGTAGAGGATGCCCCAATTGCAAAAGTAGGAGTTCTGGCAGCAAGCATGGAAGCAAAAGCTTCAGCTTTGCCTGAAAGAGAAGAGAGACCAGCAGAAACAAAAAAGCTCAGGATTGCCTGGCCGCCTCCATCTGACCAAAGTATTCAAGGAAGTGCCTTAGATGAGGGCATCAAAGTATTCAAACCCAAATGGCCTCCAGAAGAAGAGATTTCCAAGCCAGATGTGCTGGAGGATGTGGATTTGGATCTCAAAAAGTTAAGAAGATCTTCCTCACTGAAGGAGCGAAGTCGTCCCTTTACAGTAGCAGCCTCGTTTAGAACAATATCTGTTAAAGGCCATAAAACAGAGAATTCATCTTCTCCTTCTAAGGCAGAGAGAGACATGTTGAAAAGAAGCGAGGAATTGGAGAGAGAGGTTGTGGTAGACAAAAAGGAAAAGGAAAAGAAGGTTGAGAACAGGAACATCCAGAGTGCTGAAGAGAAAAATGTAGAGGAAGAACAAGAATTGTCTGGTGTCAAAACAGTAGAGCATAACTTTGTAGAAAATGGCCAGTTGAATGCAGAGACAGATGAGGAAGAACATGCTATGGAAGAGCGGGAACTTCCACATGAAGAATTCCTTGAACCAAATTCTCCTAAACATTCCAGCTTGGCCAATGTCGTGACTGCTAAGGAATCATCTCCTAACCAGAATCGCAAATCCCAAGATGTTGGTTTCTGGGAGGGTGAAGATATGGAGGATCTATCTGTGGAAGAACAGATCAAAAGGAATCGTTATTATGAAGATGATGATGAAGAATAGATTGGCCTTTTACTAGAAAACTTGCTGCAAGGTGCTGGGCCTTTTTAAATCGGTGTTCTTAGCTTTAACAGACAGCTGTCCTCCGTGAAAGCGATGCTATACTGCACATCGACATTAAGGGAATCCTATGTACAAATTATCTCAACTAGAAGAGTACTCTGGAAGCCTGGAAAAAGTATATTTAGGTGCATGGAAACAAGCATTTGGCTGTGGGATAGCTTCAACAGGTGATCTTTGTCCACAGCACGAGAACAGAGCTGTTCTGTACTCCTACTGTCTTATCCTTTCTGAGCTTCAATATTATTTCACTAACAACTTATGGAATTTCACTGTACCTACGATGGTTGTGTGAAAGGCTTTCTGTAATACACTACTTTTACCACTACAAATGCTACTGCAGTGCTTAGGGACCAATTTCAAAGGGACTTTCTGGCCTGCTTTAAAAATGGTAACTTAAGGCACTTTAATACATGTAAAGGGCACAACTGGGATTATTTTTTTTTAATAATAAAAACATTCATGTTTGTGCTTAGTATCCAACAACTAAAGCATCTTAAACTGAGTGCAATGTGATTTTTCTTTCTCTAAACTGCCTATGATCAACTGAAGACTCCCACTCTACTTTCTGTGCAACTGGAATGGTGTGCCCATTGCTGGATGTATTTTAGTGCTTATTCAGAACCTGTGATGACTGACATCTCTTTGAAGATAAGTCAACACTTTGCAGTAGCCTGTAGGGCATTACTTTTGCATTTCATAGGCATTTGAAGTGTTTTTTTCAGTTTTTTTCTTTTTTGTTTTCTTGGGAGTTCATCATCATTCATTTAAAACTACAGATGATATTTTTAAGGCCTTTTGACAACTCTGAAATCCTACTTGTATTGAGCTGCCATAAATCTTTTCATTATGGCTCTGAAATTATGCTGCATTGCAAAATCTCTGGAATAAAACCATCTGAACAGTGAAACTTTCTGATTGCTAGCAATTGAAGCTTAGTACATTTTTAAACTTGACTTCATTTATTTTTCAAATAAATCTTGAACGGTGGAAGAAGGATGCCCTTTTATATTAGCTTTTATTTGTACTGTATTCTCATGAGAATTAGCTCTTAACTATACTTGAGGTGTAAAATATTCTGCTTTCTTAACAGTCCTGCTAACTATGAAACCTTCAATAAACTTCGGTCATTTACATTAAAATTGAAGTCTGAAGACTGGATTCATACTTGTGTCACAAAGAGGAGGCATTTTAAAAAGACCACGGAAAAAGATGGGTGAAATACCTGTGTTCTTACTGGAAGCTGGAGACCAGACAGTGATTTTTCTGGTGCCACTAGGTGACACTGTGTGTCCACTTTTTTCTGGTTCACTGTCAAATGAGCAGGCTGTGCTCTCCTGTGGAAGAGGGAATAGAATAGGATGAGCAAAAGAAATAAGCATGTGCAGGTGTTTTACGCTTCCATTTCTGGCTTCAGGTGGTTCTTGGGCATGGTAGCTGAGGACAACTGGGGGGGTGTGTTTGGGTTTTTGTTTGGGGGTGGGGAGGGGTGTCCCTCCTCTTCTTTCAGTATCACCTGAGGTGAGTTTGGTTGGGATAGACAGGGGCTAAGACCTGGAAGAAATGCAGTGACCTGCAGCAGCATAAGAAAATGCACATGTGTATGACATGTATATAGGGGAAGGAAGGATAGAAAAGGGAAAAGAATCACAGACTGGTCAGGGTTGGAAGGGACCTCTGGAGATCATCTAGTCCAAGTCCCTGCTAAAGCAGGATCACCTAGAGCAGGTTGCACAGGATCACGTCCAGGCAGGTTTTGAATATGTCCAGAGAATGAGACTTCACAACCTCTCCGGGCAGCCTGTCCCAGTGCTCGGTCACCCTCAGAGTGAAGAAGTTTTTCCTCGTGTTGAGATGGAACTCCCTGGTCTTTCCAGTTTGCGCCTGTTGCCCTTTGGCACTGGGCACCATTGAAGAGAGTCTGGCCCCAGAAGCCTGCTATCTAGCTGGAAGGTATTAGCAGTTGCAGGCCATGAGGTATACAACCTACTGCTAACTTTATTTTTAAGGGAGCAGTACAGCTTGATTTGTACCGCTTGAGGTACTGTAAAACTAAGCAAGCTGATGTGCAATCATCACATGCTGCTTTCTGTAACCCTTATCTTTTCCTAACAAAATCCATTTGGTGTCAGATTTTCTCAAATTACTAAGCAATTGGAGATCTTTCTGACTGGAAATTGTGCTAAGTGTATTTGAAAAGGAAGAATATTTGTTGTGGACTTGGATTTATTATGCCTACTACCTGTTTCTTAGGAAACACAATTGAATTTTACAATGCATCCCCAGTTACATGATACTAAGGCAACGCTGGCTGCAGTTAGCAGAGACTTTAATGTTATGTGCCATTAGTTCTAGTTAAATCTGAGGCATCTGTGAGTCTCTGAGATACAAGGACCCTTACTGTTCACTTAGACTGGCTGAACATCTTCAAGGAGAAATTAGCACACGTGGTACTTTTTTAAATAAAGTCGTTGATTAAAAAAAAGTGAACAATCATGAACTAGCCTGTCCTTGAATCTATTAGTTATCATAGTATTTGAGTGCTTAATGGGCCACTTAATTTGCTCTCAACTGGACAGATGCCAGAAGAGCTATTATGTGAAAGATGGATCATTTGCTACAAGGTACAAGGAAGTTGATGCTGATCACCTTTATGGAGAGTTTGAGAACCTAATTGAAAAGCTTACAGAAAGGCTGGGTTTTGTTACTTGGTAACCATCATCCCAAGCCTGTCAAGCTAAACCACAGTTTTTTTCTGAATGTTTTAAAAGCTATAAGGAATATCTTAAACTTTGCTAACCAGTACCTGTCACTCTCTGTTTTGGGCTTAAATGTTAAACTGCATCGCTATTACTGTTAGTAAAACTAATCCTTAGTTTCTTACCATAAACACTTAACAAGAGAAGTTGCACTGTCCTGCTCGCAGCTCTGGGGCCCTTCCCTTCAGAGGCGAGTGAAATGGGCTACGAGCCCGCCTGAGGAATCCTGCCCCTCGGGGTGAGTGGGAGGTGGTTTATCTACCGGAGCGGAGTAGAAATCGCCTCCACAGTGTTCAGGCTGGGCTCGGCGCCTGCCTCAGCCGGGGCCTTCCCGGGGGAAGAGGCCGGACTCCTCTGAAGTAGCTTGTGCTTTAGGCCCCATTAAAGCCTTCCTTGAGGACTTTTTGTCAGTCAGAACAACGCGCTTCTGTCTGTGGAAGCCCCCCGAGGGCTCGGGAGCGCCTGACCGGACCCCTTCACGCCGCGTCCCCTCAGCGACCGCTGAGACGGCGGCGGGACCGCGCGCGCGCGCCACCCCCTCACCAACCCGCCCGGCGCCGCGCCCTGCGCCTGCTCCGAGCTAACGGTCTGCGGTCGCGGAGGGAGGTGTGGTGCAGCGGAGCCCCGCCCATCCGTCCTCGTCCTGCGCATGCGCCCCTGCTGCCGGGAGGGGAGGGGCGGGGCTGGGGCGGGGCGTAGCCCGCTGTCGGCTGCGGTGGCCGCCTCAGCTGCGGCCGCCGGGAGGGAGGCGGAGGGAGGCAGGCGGCGGCGGAAGATGGCGGCGGCCGCGGCGGCGGCGCTGCGGGCCTGGTTCTGGAACGAGCGGTTCTGGCTGCCGCACAACGTGACGTGGGCGGACCTGGCCGGGGAGCCAGGCCCGCCGGGAAGCGGGCTGCAGTACCCGCGGGCGGGCCACGTCCTCTCCGCTTTCCCGCTGGCGCTCGGCATCTTCGCCGTGCGGCTGCTCTTCGAGAGGTGAGCGCGGGACCGCCCCCGCCGCGGGGCGCCCCCAGGGCGGCGGGGCCCTCAGGCGGCCGAGACGCCGCCCGTTCCCGCCTCGGGGGCGAGCGCGCGGCGAGGCCGCCGGTGTCTCTTAGCAACGGGCTGCGAGCGCCCCGGGGCAGCGGCGGGCGGCCGCGGGGCCGGGCCGGAGGCGAGGCGGGCCGGGCCGGGCCCCGCGGGGTGACTCGGCTGGGCTCCCCGCTCGCCCCTCAGGCAGCGCGGAGGCCTTCCGCGGAGGCCGTGGCGGGCTTCCCGCCCGCGCGTCTCCCGGAGCTCTTTTTGCGTGGAAACGGCGTATTGTGTAACCCTGGAAAACCTGTCCCGGGACCCACTCTGTGTCTGTCACGACATACACAAGCCCATAGGGCTCCTTTCTCCCTTGGCTTTGGGTCCCGAGCGGCTACTCCAGTGCTAGCGGTGCCTTACGCTGAGGTAGTGCAAGAAAAAAATCTCTGGGGAATTCACTTTATTTTCTGCTCCTGTCCAGGAGAGCTTCAGTGAAAGACAAGTGGCTGCTGCCGCTCTGCAGTTGGTTTGCTTGTGTTGCTGGTGTCTGCCTTTGTTGTGCTTTCCTTGGGAGTTCCTGGATGAGGAAATAGGAGTTGTTCACATGGCCTAGTATATTATTAAACAATTTGTGGATTCCCAGCATCTCGGACGTAATGGAAGTGTGTGCAGATCATTGTATCTGCCCAGAAACAGGTGTAGTACAGTATTTCTCATTTGCTTGAGTTTCCCTAAACATATGATACTAACTCTTCCCTGGGGCAGAGGTTTATCCTTTCCACGATGTATATCTCTTACAGCTACACGCAGGGCAGACTGTGTGGGTGACATAGATACTAATTAGTAAAGCAGCTTATTTAGGAAAACCGTTAGGTGAAGCAGACCAAGACACCTCGTATTCCTGTTTAAATAGTTCGCTAAAGACTGATTTAATCTTAAATTTCTGCACGAAAAGAGCAGAAGTATTTCTAGGCATGTAAAGGGTTGTAGGACTAATGTGAGTAGAAATCGAGTTGATTTTTTTTTGTGGCTTTTCTGTAAGAAGTGTGAATTTTCTTGAGCTTTCAGAAATTAAGAAGAGGGGACTGGGACAAAGTAAAAAGATAGGTGAACTGTGGAGAAAAATGAAGCAGGTCAGCAGAGTAGGAGAGAAATCTGAGAGGCTCCTTTTGTCTCCATCTTATCTTTCTGTCCTCCAAAAAAAACTTCAGAAACCCACTGGCAGCTCAAACCAGTGCAGAGGACCCAGGAACACACGTGGCAGTGCCAAAATCTCATCTCGGCTTGGCATGCTGCTGCTAGTCTTGGCCAAATGTTCACACTTGCCAGCAGACAAAGAAAGGAAGCTGTGAGACAGAACTGTACCCCGAAAGGGATATGGTAGGACAGGCTCCTCGCTTCCCAAGCCCTGTTCAGCTCAGGTGTCTTAGTCTGGGGAAGAAGTGCAAATGATTCTCTTTCCTCTGGAGTACAAGATGTTAGGAGAGATACGGTGCATCCTACTGCACCTAGTAAGACAGTCCTCCTGGTAGCAATTGTTTTACCCTGATAATGTCTACCTGGTTTGTGAAATTTCTTCTGCTGTGTTAATTTAGGGGAGAGTCAAAGGACAAGTCCTCTGCCTACACAGTAAAACGTAGAGGCCGTGACCTGGTTTCTGAGAGGGTTGTTCCTTTTTTTCAGTTGTGTCTTTGCTACCGTGTGTCTCAGTGGTGGTATCCTGAAATGACAGCAGATTGAGAGCGCAATATCCAGGGCTGTTTCTAGTGTGTTTATTTTAAAAGACCATATTGTTTTTAAGAAATGCTTTTGTCTTTCCTCCTGCCACTTTGAATGTGTCATAAAAGTTCAGATTTGTCTTAATAAAATCCCATTGTGCATGTACCCTGATTCGGGCTTTGGGGATGATTGTGTCAAACGTTTTCCTTGACACACAATTGGCACTTGGACTCGATGACTTGGAACTTGAATTACGTACTTGTGCAGCTCTTTTGTTTTAGCTTCTTTTAGTTTCTGTCTTTTCTCTCTCCTTTCACTGAGGAAGTGTCTCTGTGACACTGACGCTTGTAATGCTGACGCATATTTCTGTTAGTGAATGCTCCTATAAATTAACTTTTGCATCGTGATGTTGGTAAAATATTCATTAGGCTGGTTGTCTGTGGGAAGAATATGACTGTAGACATGAGGCAAGACTCGTAGAGGAATGTAAAGTCCTGACTTAGTCGTAGGGGGGCAGATTTTTGTGCAAGCAGGATAAAGAAGGACTTCTGCCCATAAGTTTGGTGTGTTGTGTTGGTTGGGTTTTTTTCTTGGTTATACTTGCTGTTATTTCTCCTCACACATCTTGTCCGTCTGCAGGCACAAAAAAAAAAAAATTCCCAAGTATCTGGAAAAACCTGGAGCATGTTTTTCGTATGATGTTTATAATTACACTGGAATGCCCTTCAGTAACAGATATGCTTGCTACTCTACAGGTCTGAGGAAGGATCTGCAGCTTGTGCTCAAGCTGGTGGGGGAAGAAAAAAGTTCTTTTAGGTGTTACTTCATCGGGTCTGCCTGGAAAATTAGGGACAGTTGTGGAATGAGGTGGTTTAATCTTAACACAGTGAAACTGAGAGATTATGGAAAGATGAACTCCTACTTTATAAATATTGTTATTTTGCAGATTGCTTTTCCTTTTTGGAGCTGTAATAGGGAGTCACCAGACAAACCTGAACGTTCCATGAAGAAGGATTCTGCCTTTGGGTTTATCAGGCATGTTGTACTTTACAAACATTTGTTACATGAGTCTGTGTACTTGAAAATTGGTGTTGGTTTTAAAATCAGTCTATCTTAACTAGTGTGAAAAAGGTAACTTGGTAGGTCTGACGTAAGCCAATGAGCAGATACCTGTTCAGAAAAGTGTAATATAAGTATTTAAGTGATGATAATCCCTTGCTGGGAAGGTGTGGCAGTTAAATTGACCTTGGGAATAGTTGCTGCAGTTAAGATTTCTGTGAAATCATAAAATAATTTAGATTAAAAGGGACCTCTGGAGATCACCTTGTCCAATCCTCTCCTCAAAGCAAGGCCAACGTTTTAGTCAAGTCGGGTTACTCATGGTCTTGTGCTATTCAGTTTTGAATTCAGAAGTGTGCTATTCAGAATGGAAATTCTACAAACCGGATAACCTTTCTTTGGTGCTTAACTGCTATTGCTGTGCAGAACTTTTTCTGTGTGGGTTACGGTGTGAAAATTGCACATCCGAAAATCTGTTCTGGGGCCAAAACTGTAAAACACCACAGAGGTTTTAAGTGTGAATTCGCTTAATGAACACCTAAAGGAAATGAAATGTCATCTTGATATTTCTCTAACGGTAGCATTGATCATTCGCTTCATATTCTGCCTGCAAGGTAGTAACTGGTCAAAGCAATTGGACCGTGGCTCTTCAGTGGCCTCCTGAGTGTCAGCAAGGCGTGCCCAGCCCAGGTAAAAACGCCTTGCCCGGCTAGCCAGGAAACCCTGCAGAAGGATGGTCTTCGTTTGCAGTTCCATTGCACAAAGCTGTTGCTTTTGTGGAGTTAGAGAAGCTATATTATAGTATTGGGTTAGACTTCCTTAAAAGTAATGAAATCCATTGCTGCCATCCTTTTTCCTTCCTGTTTCTGCGACTGGGACTACCTCTGCTGCCTCCATTGTTGTGCCTTGTCAGTTTGCTTGTGTGCACCAAGAAATGTTCGCAGGTTTTTTTGGTTTGCTCTTTGGTCAGCAGCACGCTTGACTGAGTAACTTTGAGTCCCGTGTCTGTGGCTTACTCTTGATATCCTCCCCCCTCCCCCCCAATTTCTGGAAACATCTGTATTTTTTCCCTAAGCCTTCTAGTGAAGGAAGCAAACTACTCGGGAATAGCTTCATGCAAAGTTTTGAGGTTTGGGTTTGGTTTTTTCCCCTTGCAATCTTTAGGTCCCAAAGCGAATTGTTTCTGCCTTTTTTTTTTTTTTTCTTGAGGAGGTGCTGTTTCTTCTTTCCTTGATGCTTCAGGGTTTGAAGTCTAGAATAATGCCAAAACTTTGTATGGATCGCTGTGAGCTTTCTTCTCTTTACTTGTTCTGAAAACAAAAGAAGACTCTGCTGAATAATAAATTAATTGAATGTGCAGATTTTTAGATTTTTCAGGTTTCCTCTCTTATGCGAGGAAACTGACCCAAACTGAGTATCTTCAGGCTAGGGATTTTTTTTTTTTATAGAACTGTAAGCACTGTGTCCCAGAAAATGAAATAAAAATATTTGGCATCCTGTAATTGCACATGTGTACTTCTTTGCTGTTGTTGTGGTATATCCTGTAGGAAAGAAGAGTATAAAGATGTACACTTTTATGGACATCTAGCCAAATGTTTCATAACATCAGAGCATGATTTCTGGCTGGTGGTCTAGATTATAGAGGAAGCAGTGAGCCTTTTGAGCCAAGCTAAAAGGAAATCACCCTTTCCTTTTTGGGTTGTTGTGTTTTTTTGGTTTTTTTTTTTTAAAGCTATGACTGTTGAAATGAACAGGACGTATGAAGAAATGGGGTAGGACAGTGAAACCTGGGGGCACAGTGTGTATTACTTGTTTAGTGTTTTCTGAGAGCAGGGGAGTTCCTTTAGGATTAGTCATGAGCTGATCTGTAATTTCTCAAGGGGAAAACCCACAACCTGTGTCTGTTCTTAAAGGCAGTCATAGCTATTAGTTACTGTAGTACTAACAATGTACTCCCAAGAAAGATTGCTGTTGGAGCACTTACAGTTGTGATTCTCATGAATTTGAGTCTCTCCTCTTAAACACAAGAAGAAATGGTAACAAATGTAGTGGTTGGAAAAAACCAGCATTTTCTGCTTGATGGTACTTGAGTCTTCTAAATGAAATACATATGTGTAATTTGTTGTCTCTGAAACAATCTGTTTCAAAGCAAACTAGATTTAATGATGCAAACACTAGGTCCTTTTAAAAATTGGTTTTGAGAAGCAGGTTCTTTGCGCACACATGCATGCTCTCTCTCAAAATAATTGATTAAAAAAATAATAAAAATTGCTCCTTGAAGCCCCCCTCTCTTGCCCAACAA